>NC_079291.1:14755579-15065579 GCF_023638135.1 Falco biarmicus
CTTTTAGGCAAAGCAACACTAAAGGTGTTGCACATAAATTCAGTGACAGTATTTGTATTGGCCTCAACAAGCTTTGGCTGAGTCTCCAAGCTGTCTAGTCTGGATGTGGAGCTTGGTGCTCGAAGGTACATCAGGTGAAATTTAATTGCAATCGGAGGAGTTGTCCTGAAACCTAAAGGTCTGTGAGAATCATCAGAATCAGAACAGTTAATTAAAAATTACAAATGAGGAACACTCATAAAAAGGCTTATGGTTGTTTAAAAAAGAAGAACGAATAAAACTACATGCTTTTCCTTGGTGTATCCTTGGTATATATATGTTCCTATCATATAATTCATAACAAACATCTTTGTAAAATACTGTCCTCATAGGGCTGCTGAAGATTGTTCTCCCCTGTTTGGGCTGCTATGCAATAGCTGCTGCGGATATGGAGACAGATGATTCCACATCTGTTTGCCAGTACCCAGAAAGGAAGACTGTGTTTTAAAACAGTTTAAAACACTATTGCAAAAATAGCCTCATCTATCTCACTTGGATTGCAAAGCTGGCTATTTGTGTGCCCCTTTAGGATAAGATTTGGACCATCCCTCCAGTAGAAATTGTGTTGCAGAAGAGATGCATGTGTATGTTATTTTGCATGCTGTAGCAGTGTGCCTATGTGAAAGAGGGCGGGGGGAAGAGAAGTTGATTCCAATTTCACCACACAGCTAGCTCTTGTGTGTGTTCACAGCAGTTAGCCAGGTATATTGTCTTGGTTTAGCGTGGCTAAAGCTGCAGCTATTAGCAAGGTGATTTTACCTATTACATCTCTATGCTAATATAATGCTGTTGTTTTCTCTTGTAACAAAACAGAAGTACTCTGCTGTCTCTCTCTGCAACATATCTACAGAAGTCCTGAAAGTCATCAATGCCACTGAAGAACTGATAGCAGAATCCACTGGTCCCTGTGATTTCCCAGCTGACATTCAGGACAGAGGAAGAGGGACCTTCCCGCTGGGAACAGACCCCATCAGACTTGATGAGCAGCTCACCACACTGGAAGAAAATGTAAGAACGTGAATCAGTTTGTGAAAGTCTCGTGTGCATGACTGAGTGTACCTGTGTGTGTGTGCCAACTGCAAAGGGAAAGCACGTAGACAGCATCAGTGGAAGTGCAGAATTAATTTGGGGTTGTTAAACAAATACACAAACAGAACAAAAATATTATATTTCAAAGGGGTGCTCAGCTGTGCTGCAGTTTTGTTTTGTTTTGGGGGGGGTACTTCAAAATATTTGGGGGAAGAGAAGAGTTGCATGGTTTGGGGTTTGCAACTAATTTTAGAATCCCTATCTCAAAAGTTAACGTAAGCCTTCTGAACCTCTGTGGCTGTGCAGCTGCACCATGCCTGGCTGAAGCCACATGTCTCCCAGCCCCAGCATAGCCTCGTTACTGTAAGGACAGGTAGGGAAAGCATGTCCCCAGTCACACAGAGAAGAAATGGAGGAGTCTTCCTCCCCCCAGGCACCCCCAGCATACTGCACTGAGCACCCAAGGGGCCGGAGCTGCCTGCTGCACTGTTAAAAAGAGCAGGCTGGAGAAGCTGAATTAAACAAACATTCATTTGGCCACATCTGTGTCGTCTGTCCTTTTTCATGAGTACTTGTCATCTGCAGGAAAAAGTGCAATGCTGAGTCAGAGAGGGGAGTCACTACTCGCTGGAAAATGTTATGCATCCGCTTAATGGAGTTGGTACACATGTAACTTTCGATTTTCTCTTCTTCCCACATTTAACTGATTACATTTCAGTGTTTTTTTTCCCCCCTTCATTAGGAGCTCTTAAAGACCTTGTAAAAATCTGTGTTGTCCCATTATGAGATTCTGATTAATTCAAGAAAATAGATCCTGGTTTTCTTTAGCCCCAGAAAATTTTCAGACAGAATCTCTTGGGGCATAAAATCAGTTTCCTCCACAGAAGCACACTTCCACAACAGCCCCAGGCTAAGGGCTGAGTAGGAGATAATCCATGGCAATAGCAGCCAGTCCTGGCACTGGGCTTGTCCTACTCCACAGCCCTCTCAGCAGCAGTCCCACAACTCCCCAGTCCTCTCACCACACCTTTTCTGAGCTCAAATCTCCCAGCCCTGCTTCAGTTCAGAGGTTCCCATACTTGATCCTACCCCTCCTAACCTCAGCCGCTCCAAAACCGTTTCCATGTCAGGACTTTCCCCCTGTCCACACCAACAGGATGCCCTCCAGCCTACCCCTGAGCACCTTCACTCCTCCCCAGCAAGCTCCTGATCCTAACCTGACCTCCAAATTTCCCCTTCCCACCTCTGCTCATCCTTCCAAGGCATCCTGCTGTGCCAGCTGAGGTACTCCTGCTCTTCCCTGCTCCCACACGCTGTCCTGATTGCTGGCCTCTCCTGCCCTCCCCCATGGGGCACCACAGCCACTTGAACCTGCCCCACCACAGGGTTTTCCACACGGTGGCCATGCTCCTGGCTCCTCTCTGGGAGGGGAATTCAAAATGAACAAGGTAAATAAGCTTGGGAGTCAAACACAGTGGGGCTGGAAGGGCAGGAGAGGAGGATGTGTCCAGGAGATGCTGGACGTGTGGCGCGTCAGATCTGGCCCTCTGCAGAATGGTAAAGGCTTCCATAGCAGTTGCTGCTCTGATGCCTGGAGAAGGGTATACCTTGGGCTCGTGGTGAGCAAAGTGGCTTCCTCGTGCTACCTACCATGATACTCATTTCATTGTTACACAACAGATGCAGCCCCACAACTTCTAGTTGGGTTTGGTTGGTCTTTTTTCAGAATAATAGAAGTAGGTAAGTAGATGGAGATGTTCCTCTCCCCATGAAATACTAACACATCCTAGCTCCAAACGCACAGAATGCATCTGGCAGGAGAGTGAATACATAATGAAAATCCATGTCCAGGCTGGATCACATCTTTAGAAAAACTAAGAAATTCCACAGGAGGACAGAAAGCAATTTGGGGAGAGTTGTTCCCACATTTTTCCTGGGGAGACCTGTGTTGTAAACTATCGGAGGTGCATTTTTTTTCCTAAATTGCACTCCAACAATCCCTCCCACCCTTGTGGAGCTTTGGCATCTGTGGTGCTGTGGCCCCTAGTCATTCATTTGGGCCGAGATTTCTCACTGAGCAGAGACTGGGCACTGAGGCAGAGCATTTCTTGCTTTGGCATTGCCCTCTGCAGCTTATCTCTGGTTTACCTTCTCCCAGTGCCTTGCACAATGCATAAGGCATCCCGCTCGGCCTTGCTGTGAACCCACACTACATGTCTCTGCCCTACACAGGATATGCAGTAGATGGCAAAACTTTGTTTCAAGATTTCACCACCACACTCCATGAAAGATTTCTGAGGAGCTTTAGAAATCGAGGAATCCATAACTTTTCCCAGCACAGCTGGGGGCATATCTTGAGCGCAGCATATCCTCTTCGCAGAGGATCTGGGTGTATATAGACAATTTGTTCATTTTTCTCTCTCTAGCATTTTGGGGACTATACACACATCAGTGTGGAGAACGTAGGGCCACCTGTACCAGCACAAGGTCAGGTGGGTTTTAGTGGAAGCTGTACATACCTAAATGAAGTCTCCACAATCTGAATGGGAATGTATGCATGAGGGCATAATTTAGTGGAGACCTACAAGTACAGAACTGCTGTTTGGAAGTGCAATGATTTTCCAGGTAAAGAAAATATTCTTTAGGGAAAAAAATATTTATATCTAGCTGGAAAAATGTTCAGTAAAATTAAAAATTAACCAGTTTAGGGGATGATTGAGTTACAAAAACATTGATGACCTTCCCTTCCCACATTTTTCTGTGAGTTCTATTTTCTTTAAATTCACCACCACCACACTTCTTTGCAAGTACAACTTACTGTGCAGAGAATTTTGGCACAGCATTTAAATGCATCTTTTCTTTAACTTTCTAAAGATGTTTCTGTTCATAACGTTCCTTTTTCTTCTTTCTCAATCTCACGTCTGAAAGACATGATAGGGATATGTAAAAAATCACCTTTTAATCTGAAGCTGTGGTATGTTGCATCACAAAGATGTATAATTTAAATGAATGAAAAGGATAATTAAAACCCACAAAAGCAGGAGCATTTCTATTTAAATCAGCCTGTTAACTTTATGGCCCACCTGTGTCTCCAAGTACTTCAGCAAAGATGTTAAAACAGATCACTTATTTGTTCTAGGTACATTTTTCAAAGATTTCATGCCTGCAGTTAGACTGTGGTCTTACAAGATGCAGTGAATTTGCTTCTTAGCAGTGTCACATACATGAAAAAAATATATCTGTGTTTATGCCTTGAAACAACTGATACAAAGGAAAAAAAACACTATTGCAAGCAATTAAGAAACAATAATAAAATAAAAAGTAATAAAAAGTAAACACTTACTTAAATCCTAATCTAGTTATTGTGCACCACTTTTGATCCATAAAGTCACAGCATGGCCAGAATTTATTTGGATACCTGTTATGTCAAAGGACTGCATGATCTAAAAGTTGTATGCAGATCTAATGACTTGAGTGGAAAACATGTATGAAGTGAAGGTACCTGCTCAAAAACCTAGTGCAGATCCTGTTTGCTTGCCCCTTGGACCATGAAGTCAGCCACAGAATATGTTCAATTTGTGCTAGTTTTGTAGCAACACGGTGTTTACTGCTATTAGTGAGTGAGGCTGCCAATAGGGAAAATGAGAGTATGCATTTCATTTCCACTGCGCCGTTACCAGCTTCATGGAAACAGTCTCAGCTATCTAGTAAACAGGCAGAAGGTGCAGTATTTTCGCACGGGTCTGAACAATTTTAAGCACGCATGTCAAATACTAATGCTTGAAAATGACCCTTTTCTGTAATACGGAGGCCTCCATCTGGCTGTATACCTTTGATTTCTGTGTGAAATAAAAGAAACACGTAAAACAGAGTGTAGCATCAATTATTACTCCAAGGAGATGAATGGAAATGAACCCTTTACCTGCAGTTATCAGAGGTGTCGTAGATGGGTCTAAATATTAAAAGTTTTTTGGTTTTAGGGAGGATGTCCTAATGATAAAGTCTGTTGTTCTCTCTTACGTGGCCCAGATAAGTCTGTTGACCCTCCACCGATTCACTCCAAAGGGCTAGGAGGCTAGAAGGTTTTGACTGCTGTATATTTGTGTGAGAGCAGGATGGAATGGGAAACTGTGTTGTGCATGTAAGCAAAGTTGCTCTTTAAGAAATTAATAATCATATGCTGCTGAATAACTACTGCTGAAAACTCTTGCAGAGCTTTGACTGCTAGAAGGCATTAGGTGTGTTTAATAAACAGCTTCATATGAGGTGTGGCCTGTTGGCTTCCCCTTGCAGACTTAGGAGTTTTGTTATGCAATTGAGTATCGACAATACTAAGCAAGCATTTGAGCTATTTTTTTTTGTTTGTTTGATGGTGAATCTGGAGCAAATCTTTTAGAATACCATTGTAGAATACTACGAAATCTGGAGTGCAGCCACCTCATGCCTCCCTTCTTTTTGTGGATGCGTTTTGAGATTATTCCCCTATGCCTTTCCTCTGCCAGGTAAGTCTCCCTGTAGAGGGTTAGCAAGGAGCAAAGCTCAAAGTTACAACGGAAGATGCAGCCTGCTCAGACCTCGATGCCCACAAAACAGAAAACACTGACACCTCTCCCTGCCTTGGCCCTGCAGGTGTACCTGACAGCCAGCACCGTGTACGGGCTGGAGGGGCAGCTGACCAACCTGGAAGATGCCGCACGCAAGATCAACAGTGTTACTGCAGAGTCTGAGCTGGCCGATCTGGAGGATCAGGTGGCCACAGCGGCTGCTCAGGTTCATCACGCGGAGCTTCAGGTGAGGACGCCCACTCCTCCCTATCTGCAGGTTTCACACCGCCTTGCCTAGCACTCACCTGCTGTCTGCACACGCTTACTTTCAGTGTTCTTTTGTACTGCAGTGGGCTGGTGATCCAAGGATGCTGACTGCATCACAGGAGCTGAGCAAAGTGTAACTGGGATGTGTAGCTCAGCCCAGCCAGGCGTACTGTGTTTGCTTGTTTCTCTCCCCCTCAGCTTATTTTCGGACACAGGAGTGCAACAGCCTGATGCTGCAACACTAATGCTGACCCTGCTCCTTGCTGCCAGGCAGCTCACTTGTCGCGCTCTGTCACACACGTGGCTGTGGTCAGACGGCAGATACAGTCTGAGGCAGTTTATCTGATGGGCAGAGTGTAAAGCACTTCCCGAGAGAAGCCAGTATTGGTACCATTTGACCAGAAGGGCCGACGGCCGCTAAGTGCAGAGCCTAGCACGTGCAAGCCTGCCTTGGGATTTAGCCGCTAAGCAGCACATACCCCAGCCAAAAGGCAATTGCTCTGGTGGGCTGTGATCTAGCAGCTCTCTAGTGAGCTCCAGATGATCTGGTGCTGAAAGCGGAATGGAACGAGGTGACGCTGCCAGACATCAAGGGACTCACACAGCTGGCAGCTCCCTGCAGCCTGTGCTAGGTGAGGTGCTGTGACCTGCCTGTGCCGGGCTGCGTGGGAACTACCTGCTCACTGCACTCAGCAGGAGCACGCTCGGTGCAGGACTGAGCAAAGATCTGAGAGTCTGGCGTGTCCCAGATGTCAGAAGTGCATTCCTACACTAGGCAGCAAACGGTGACGGTTTTTGGTTTTGATCATTATTTTATGGTAAATATGTTAATGGGGGTGAGAGGAGGAGAGAGGCCTGAGCTATGTGAGGAGGATCACAAAGAGGCCAACAGAAGTCTTCTGCAGGGTGAACAGCTTCAGGTGTCCTCGTGAATCAGGAGTTGAGTTACACGTCTGACTTCTCTGACGCTTCTTTCCCTTTTGGCAGCGTTTGTTTCCACTAGTCTCAACACCAGCCTGCTTTCCCCCAGATGTTTACTTCCTGGGACTTTTGGTTTTCCTAGCAATTTGTTTTCCCTTGAGCATTGTTATATAGTGTGTACCTGCATTTATGCATGTCTGTGTTTAACATACATATACACTTAAATTATAAATATTTCAGATCAGATGTGTAGATTTTGTGACAGAGGATGTACTTTGCATGTTCATGAAATTAATTCTGGGTTAGGAAATGTGTCCCACAAAGTTATTCTTTGAATGTAACCTTTGAAAAATACGGCTTGAGTGAACTCAGGATTATGCAACTAAAGGTAACTGGTAGATAACAGATGCAGGTTTTCTCTCCTCCTTTCTTTTTTTCCCTCAAAAGGAGTAAAATGCCTCCTCCTTGGAATCACAAGGTAGGTTGGATTGTTCTGTCACTCCATCTTTACTAACAAACTAAGCCCCTTTTTAACATCAGGACTAAAGAATACAGGAAGGTGTCAGAATTGCTGAAGAAGTTAGCCATCTGATTATATTTTTTGATTAAAGAGGATTTGACTGGGGGAGGGATATATTTTGGTAGTGGCATCCACAGTAATGTTAAAACTTCTTTTTCCCCCTCCCCATCTGTCTGTCTGTCTCTTTTATTTTCTTTGAAGATTTCAGATATTGAGAGCAGAATATCAGCTCTCACTGTTGCAGGCTTGAACGTGGCTCCATGTGTTCGCCTGACAAGAAAACGGGATCAAAGGCAAACAAACCAGGTGCCAGAACATTATGTAGTATTCAAAAATACATTGGGGAAATTTTGCCTCTCTTTCTGCAATGGAGTTGATTAATGCATATTTGTTGTTTACAGATGCATACAATAGACACGTCAAGACAGCAGAGGAGAAAACTTCCAGCTCCACCAGTAAAAGGTGCACTTAAGTTGTTACATATGTTATATAGAGAGTCTCTCTTTGTAGGGTTCAATATAATGTACAGTTCAGCAAAGTAGGGGAAAGATTAAGTGACAAAATCAACAAAGAAAGCCTAAATATGTCTGCCCTCCTCATTTCCCATTTTACTTGCGTTACATAAAATACCCATTAGTCATGTTAAAAAGCATCACCACTTCCTCTTCAGTGGAAGTTGTGACAGTGGCAAATTAATAGCAGCAGAAGCAGAAGGCTGGGAAAAGCCAATAAGCAATGCTGAATACTTGCCCTGCAGCACAGATGATGATGCTCCAGCGTGCCTGGGGTTAGTTTGTGTGCAGTTGCAGTGTTTAATTACCAAAAGCCAGTTGCCACCCTCCACAACCACCGTTACTTAAAGCCTGTGTACGCTGATTTCAGTCCATATGATGTGGCTCAGCAGTGTTCCTGGTATGGTAGGGTATGGTTAAGTAGGTGAATTGGCTTTATAAAATAAAGTGCTTTCTTCTTTCATATTTTCTCCTTTTTTTTTCAAACCCCACAGTGTGTTATCTCTGATAATTCTAGGGCCTACTTCACCTTGCATTATTCTTGTTTTATTCTTGCGTAATTCCACTGATTGACATGGCCTCAAACTTCAGTAAATTTGGGGTATCACAGCCTGCTCTTTTTCTTTTAAATTAAATCCAGGTTTCTTTATGCATCTTAGGAGAAGCTTTATCTCTAGAAGCTGTGACTCTTCAGGAGTATTGCTACATCTGCTTCGATCTGTTATGTGAATAAAATCTCCCTTTTTGTATTTTTCCCAGGTGAAAAAGTAGATGGTCCTCCAGTTACCACTGTCCGAACATTTAACAGAAACTTCATGCTTCAAGGATCTCTAACACAAAGAGCTAAAGAGAGGAAAAGCACTGCCAAGGACTTAATGGTAAACTCAAATGTTTTTTAAAATACTGTTAAAAGCAGTAAATAGAAGATAGCGGTATCTGTATAGGCAGCTATAGTTCAGTATCTTCATAAAACTTCTCTTAATAGTTTGAGGAAAGAATAGAGACCACTGAGGCAGCTCTGAGAAAGTATGACCAGTGTCCTGGAAGGTGTCTGACTATATGTCATAGTATAACAGCTCCTGAGTATCAGCCTGAGTGAATGTACCGTGGCTGCCAGGTGTCCAGCAATGTGCTACACTTATTTTTTTAAAAAATAAGTAAACTAGGGCTTCTGAAACCCTGCAGTTCGGGCTTCTGAACCAAACCCTCAGAGAACCAGCTGCATGCTTTAACTCAGCAGGTGAGAGTCATGCTGAACCTCACTAATTTTTGAGAAGTGTTCAAAGGTTACCGAAGTGGAATTTAAGGGGCGGATAGGCCATGCATTGGCTCTGCAGGGTTTGAACAAATAGGCTTCGCTGGACAGCTGTCAGCCATTCCTCCTACAGTAGCCACAGAGGATAAGGAAAAAAGCTGACTGTCCCGAAGCAGTCTGCCACTAGATAATGTGGAAAATAGGCAGGGAGGTGAGAAGGAAAAGGACCTGGGTCTGTAGAAGCTTCAGTAAGGTAGTGTTGTGTGTCACTCATGGGTTGTTTTTCTTTCCTGTCTCTCTCTGTTCTAGGAACCTGCGATAGGATCTGCTGTGATGTACTAAACTTAGACTTCCCTACTGCCAATAACACACTGCCTAAGGCTGTACACTACAGTGCCTTTACTTAACAGCCATTGTGTATGTCCAGCTGAAAATGGACCCTCAAGAACCCACAAAGCCTCGGTTATAGGGCTTCGTTTGGATACCTCACTGAGAAAGCTGTCCAAGTCTTCAGCATTATGGTCTGCTAAAGGAAACTCTGCCTTAAAGTTCTCACGAGACTCTAGACAGGATGCTGAGTTTCAAAAGCAAGGCTCCACATTTTAAGATGCACTTTTTCTCCCTATTGATTGTACTAAAGTATGTTGTCTTTAAACCGCAGTATGTTTTTGTACGCTTACTCAATCATAATGATAGGCCAATTAATCTGCCAGAGCAGACCTGTGATCCATATTTGCTGGCCTCTTACTATTCACATAGGCCACGTGTCTTGTTGAGCAATAAGAACAACTCTGTGCAGTGTACGCTGCTTTTCAGCTGCGTGGTAGGAGTGGAGAATCAGTGTACCTAGCTCTGCTCCCAGGGAGTCAGTGGAAGTTTTGACAGGGTTTGTAGGAGGAGATGCAATATGCAAGGACTTCTCTGTTCACTGAGGGTATGTTTGGCAGACTTGGTGTTCTAGCTCCAGAGCCAGGTATTTTGCTCTTGGCAGCAGGGGGAACATGGATGTCACGTTGAGCCGTGAATTGGCGGCAGCACATGTGGACCAGACGTCTGTTGAGTTACAGTCCTGGCGTCTGGAAACATCTGAACACTGTTGTGAAACCAACACCTTTGTATGTCTCGCTCTTCTTGGTAGCATAGTCCGCTTGGTGGTGTCCAGCCACGCTGTAGTTCAGAATAAATTATGACCAAATCTTCAAGACTGGAAAAAGAAAGTCAAAGCATTGTGGATGAGATATCTGCTGACTGGCTCTGGTGGTTTGTAGGCTGGCTGCGGCCTCCCGGCTTTTCTGAGGAGGTGGCAAATGTAGCCCAGACGTCTCTGCCTTGACTAGTCTGTAGCCACTGCAGAGTATTTGGGGCCTCTCACTGGGGCCATGTGCACCCCCACCAACGTTGGACCACTCTGAATTGGACTGTGAATAGGAAAATTTCTTCTTTCTTGACACCTTTGAAAGGTGAGCCAAACTGGAAAGGCCTTGAGCAGATGCCTTAGGAGGGAAGATGCTTCTTACATGGTGTCCCCCTCACCCTTTTTGGGGAGGACCTTGCCAATTTGTGGTACTTCTTGTTCCGAACAAGACAAAGGAAGTAGTTAGAGGAGGTGATAAGCCAGTGAATCCCTTATCTTCCACACAAAGTGCAAAGCTGGTACCCAAATGCAGACTGGGTTGAAGTGAAACGTGCTATGAAGGAGGGTACGGGCTGGCAAGCTCCCCTCAGTATCCAGGAATGGTGAGCTCTCCTGAGAGCAGGGGGTGCAGCAAAGGAGAGCTGCTCCCTTCCCTGGGCTCCCAGCAGACACCCACTAGCAGAGTGCCACGTTACCTGCCGTGCAGCGGGAACACAGTCCCCCAGGACACCGGGCCATGAAATGGCTATGGTTGGGCAAGTGTGAGCAGAACTGGGCAAATTGCCTGGCTAGACTGGATTTAGAGGGGCGGGTGAGGAAGGTGAGGCTGGATGGGACGGTTGGAAAAACAGCGCCAGCTGCAGATCTGCCACCCACATTTGACATCTAGCTTGTCAGTACTCTGATGCCGAGCTGCATGTAAGGAACCCTCGGAATAAATACAACCATCGTCCCACCTAGAGTACGTAAGTGTCACTCCATCCCTTCAAGGAATTTCCATCTGCTCGAGATCTGACCCAACGTGGTTTTTTCTGGGTAAAATTATGCCTTCTTTTACTCTCACACAATACTAGTTCTCTGAAATTGGTTTGCACAGATATGAGGGCAGAATTTGGCCCACTCTGTTTAATACATATATATATATATATAAAACAAACAGATTTTATCTATATATGCAATCCAGTAAAGGAGATTAAACAGAGTAGGACGCCTAGTAATTTTTTTGTTATCCAGTCTCCTCCTACTTCCTTGACTGTTCTCATGTATGTATACAATACATTCCCAGGTTCTGGTTTATGCAGGTATGCGTGTTATGAAATGTCATTAATGGTGGTTGGTCTACATATTCGTCTAATAAATAATAACTAATATTGTGTATGTAATATCAGTACAGAAATGACTAATTTTAATAGAATAACTCTTCAGCTTTTGTTCTGTTAGTGTGATTTAAACAAGCCAACAAGGTTTGGAATAGGTTGTTTTCCTTAAGAGGCATGAAAAGCAACTGTTATCGTGTTACAATGTTAAAATATTCAGTCTTCTTTGACAGAAAAATGTGTACTGTGTAGGCATTGAAAAAAAAAACAAAAAAAGAAAAAAAAACCCCACCTGCTAAGGCATTTGGATTTTTACAAATGTTTATTGTGCCAAATATGTGCAAAAATATAATTTACTGTTTTAAAAAATCATAAAAGCGTATGTTATAGCACACAAAGAATTATTTTGTCATCAAGTGATTTCAATCTTTAGTGTTAATATTTATATTTAGATTAATTTTTATAAATGAAAATATTTTAATGGGTAAAATGAAGACTATATGATCTATTTGATTAAGTCTGAGTGAATATTAAGCTTGCCTTGTTGTTGTTATCTGCATACTCACCAAGAATTATTGTCAAGAGAAATTACAAAAGAGTAAAACCAATTTATGAAAAGAATGCCTTTTCAAGGACTTGATTCATAAAGAAAAACCGAAAGTTCTTCTCTGTTGTGTGGATTTATGTGCACTTGGGCCAGGAAGCACGCAGAACACACTGCTGCGTGCAGCGCTCGGGTGCTGCCTGTCCCCACGCAACCCCGTTAAACCCAGGAGATGGGCAGCGCCGCAGAATTCCTGTGAGCCGAGGGGAGGAATGCACGTTCGCACGCTTGGCTCAGATTTTTTTCACTGGGGCTGGGATGGGGGGAACCCTGTTATGAACATTTGACGGTTAGTCTTCCCCAAACTGTCGAGTCCGTTGGGCAAAATACCATCTCAAACAGAATTTCTCAGGCAGGATTTCTGTAATTTTCGCTTGGATTGGTGCGAAATGACAAACTGAGCAAGAACCCTGCCAATAATCTTAGTCTAGCATTTCCAAAGTCCCATGCAATGAATACTGATCAAAACTTTTCTTTATCAGCGTATTTTGTCCACCATGACAGCGTTCATTTAAACTGGCACGTTTTAAGTAACACTTTGGGTCAGCAGACACGTTGTATTATAAATAGTAGTAACTTCCTTATTGTAGTAAAACTCCACTCCTTGCTGACAGACCATTTGCAAAAAGAAAAAAAAAAGGGATAGATTATCTGCAATGATTAATTCAGCTGCTATCAATTTTTAGTAGTAATTCTAAGAAAGCATAACTAGAAATGCAAGTTTTAATTTGTCTTTAGCAGAATAAGTCATGGCCTGGATTTAACCGTCAGTCATTAGCTAAATTGTAAACTGTCTCTTTTGGGTATAAACCATAGATTAAACTGCATTTGAATATTATTGCTGGTAATAGTTATTAATCAAGATTAAACATATTGTGAGTAACAGTTATAAAATTACTACAACAAAGCTAACTACTAGGGGAAGCATGAGTATTGAGCCACAACCCCAGGCTTATTGATGTGGACTAATGTAGGAGATGGTACATGGCTTGTGATCCTCAAAGAGTGACTTGAGCTTGATCAGATACTGCGCTTACAAACACCTACACTGTTTTAAAGGGAACGAGCTAGTTTAGGCCCCTTACACCTTTTGGTTAACGGTGCACGGTTACATGCAGTAGGCACAAAACTGCTCTGAAGAGTTTAGTTAGCCTATTTATTTATTTTCTTCAGCAAGAAGAAAATGCTTATCTCTGATAGGAGCTCCTTTTTGTTCATTAATATATCTCTCCAGCAGTACAGCAAGGATCATGAAGGGTCAGTGAGTAGTTCAGGGCTACATTCCTACAAGTCGATGTTAACAATCTACATAAAGACTATGCACAGAGCACCAGCTTCCATGCCATTAATGCAGGTACATTAAAAATTAGGGAGAGCCTTTTTTCTTTCTTCCAACCATTGCTTTTTATTTTTACATATCAACAGCCATTGACTTCAAAATGTGACAGGAAGGTTTCATTATATACTTAACACCACAGAGTTTAAGTCCCAGCACAAAATCTGTGTGGGATTTGGATAAACCTAATGTTACAAGGAACAGCATCAGGAGACTGGTGGGGATGTAAGATGAAGAACCATTTTTAGAAGCTATGGTGGCACTCAGTACTAGTGTCCATGCATTGTCTTGTACCTGCACCCTGAATGTGTTTCTTTTCGAAGGAACTGGCACAAGGAGTAGAAAGAAGAGCAGCGTGAGATTGCGTGGCAAAAGCAGAACAGGAGGTCTGAGGTGCAGGGGAGGGCACAATTGAAAGAAGAGAGGTTGGGTCACAACTGCAGGGAACAGAGATCACCAGTCATTGTCTTCTGTGTCCGACACCTTTTGTTCCCACAAAGCATTTAAGATGAAATCTAGGTGCCTGCTCACAGGCCCTGGGCTGCTGTGGCTGCTTCTCAGCTGCCTCTTCCCAAACCGACCGATGGGGCGAACACCACGGCCCACATACCAAAAAGGATCGATCTCGGGACCTGGAATTGAAAGCAGTCAGTGAAGCATCTACCACTTTACTCAAAGGCAGCATTTCCTAAACATCTCGAGGGTGCTAGGTGGCTTATTTGTAGCCCAGGGGAAAAAAGGGGAAGGGCTGCAGCCAGACACACACTTTCTGGTGCCTTTGAGGGTTGATTTCCATGTGTAGAACTCAAAGGAAGAGGATTCAGATGTGAATTTTCATCTACCTGGGTTGCCACCAGCAATTCTAACATAAGCCAAAGTACCCATCAAATTCAGGAGGTAGGTCACAGCGTGGTTTAAAACATCTGAACCCTGGAAGAGGTTACAATGCGGTCTATATCCAGAAAGACCATAGTAGCTCCTTGTACCACCACTTTCAAACTCTCCTCTCTTAGCTAAAGTTCTGAAGATCCTACTGTCCAGCCTCCGTTTCTGCTGTGCGCACCAGCTGTGCTATCTCTACAGTCTGACAATTCCACTGGATTGCAGAGGGGATTCCTATGTGAGAGGTAAACATAAAAAGCTAATTCTTGTTCGCTTAGGAAGTTGTTTTCATGGACGACTTTTCTTCTTTTAAAGCATCTGAAGCATGCTTGTATTTGACTTTATTTTTATACTCTAGTTCTAGAGCAGGTGTGGAAAGGGGTAATTTGTGTTGAAAGACTAAGATACAGCAACAGGGAAAATCTACAAAGTGCTGGAGATGATGCCACCCCAAGGAAATGCCAAATCATTTCAAAGCTGGAGGACTGTCAGGAACAAGAATAAATTTCAATTTAAGTGCATTATATATCATCCAAGTCATACGAAAGTCTCAGGCAAGGCAGCAGGATTTTCCCCTGTGCATTTTGATGCTTGAACAGAGAAAATTAAAAATCCAGTTTGGCTGTAAATTTCTTCATAAAGACATCTTTGAAGTCTTTCCACATGGTGTTCAACACCCCACCTGCCCACCAAACCTAAGTAACTTCATTTTTTTCACCTGGGTAGCTAAAAAATGAGGCTCCCAACATCTCTAGTCCTCTTTCATGGGGAAAGGTGTGCCACTGAGACCCCATGTGCCTTACTCCCCACACCCCCTCTCTCCCACTCTACATACAGGTATCAGCCTTGACTCTTTGGGGGAACATGAGAATTCCTGATAAAGATTTTCTCAAAAATCTTTTGGACTGTGTGCTAGCTTTTGCTTGGGGTAGATGATGTTGCCTCTCACCTGGCCAGCCTGAGTTCCTCACAGCATCTCTGAATGAAGACACTTCAACCACTTGTATTTCGACTTTCAGACAACTCATGGTTCCAGACAGAAATGAAGATGTCCATTAAGCGAACCTAAGCTTCTGGCTCTTGCTTTCTTGTTATTGTACAGAAGCAGTTGTGAACTACCCCAGGACTACAGAACACAGCTGAAAATTTGATGCTTAAATATTGGATGTATACTGTCTTACATTTTCTTTGTCATCTTCTGTACATTAGTGTCTCCTCTGGTATTTATAAAAAATTACACTATTTCTCTAGGATAATGAAGGACTGCGAGAACTAGGTTCTGTATATGCACTTACAAGTGTAAATGGAAGTACGGGACCCCACACCACCATTTCACCATAGAAACACCCACATGGATTTGCTGCTGAACTTTGCCTGACAGCCCGGCCCTGATCCCTCGATGCACCAGAGACCACAGGGTCACCACACGGAAGTCCATCACATTACACCAGGTGAGACTCATACTTACTTCTGTTGTCTATCTGATGTTTAAATGGCCTGCTCTGTCCTGAAGCAAAGCTGAGCAATACCAAGAGCACCAGCATGTAGACAGTGACCAGCTTTAAGTGCTTTGGTGACCACTGGGCACATGGTGTCCATGAGATCAGATGCCACATGATGGAGCAGCGGTTGGAAGGCTGTGAGGAGAAAAGTGAAAGCTAAAAAGTGAAAGCTCTGAAGGTGAGGGAAAGTGTCAACCATTAACGGTGTGTTCTCATCCATCAGAGCCATTTCACAACCAAGTTCTGTGAAACGCTGATGCTGAGGATGTCCTGGGTATTCCAATTCGAAGGCACAGGCTCTGCAGTGAGCCATCTACCAAGGTAAGTCTGCAGCTGGAGGTTTTTTCTCGCCATCAGTGAAAGCCCCTGTCACGGCTTCACAGGACGCTTGAGTCCTGGCCCTGAGCTTGCTGCTGACTCAGTGTGTGGCCCTCTGTGACCATGGGCATTGGCCACTACCTTCACCATCCTTTCCTCACTTGTAAAATATGTCTAACATTTGCATTGTGCATGCTCTTTGTACAGTTACATGCATTTCGGTATGAAAGGGAATGCTCCTCCTGTGTCATCGCTCCCTTTCGCAGCCAGCATGCTCAAGTACTATTTCCAGTTATGGTTTCCACTGGTAGACGTCCCAATCCTGTAAATGCACCCAGATGCAAATGGATGGGAAATCCCACCCACGCCCCTCCCCGAGAAGAGTTGTGCAGAACAGAAGGTGCTGAGCTGGGAAAATGGCATCCAGGGGGTGAGGGATCCCAGGCTCAGGTTGCCACTGCCTGCGGCATTTTGTACAAGCTTCCTCGCAGCAGCTCCCCGAGCTGTCACGCTAGGACAGTCTGCCTTGTAACATGCAAGGTCTGCCGATATATTTGACAGCCTGGAGCCTCTGCCTACAGAAGTCAGCAGGAGCCCTGTCTGCTTAAGCGTCACGTACAGTAGGTATACAGGTACAGAGCTATAGGAAATCCTCTCGGCTACGCCAACACGGAGTTCTCCTTGTGTACGGGTAGGATTTTTCCCCTGTTGCTGCCAAAATCTTAGCCTGCTCTCAGTACAGGCAGAGCGGGAATTAAAGTATTTTGATGCAAGATGCTCCCAAGCACACTGCACAGCAACACAACAAAAGCACCTGGAGAATCTGGTTGTGTCTTTCACTAAAATGCAAAGGCAAAAGCTCCTTAACCCCTAGAATTCAGTGAAGGTCTGTTGGGGATTTTTCCCACACTGACAGTTACTTAGCAGGCAGCTTAGAGGAAAGTGATTTCAACCCACAGTTCCACAGAACTGTGAATTAACTTTTTCTAACTTACGTCATGACAATCTCATGACAATCAGGACTAAATGATCTTGGCATGTAACACCACATGGGATAAATTCTGCTTTCACTTTCAGCTGGTGTACATCTCTTGTTGCTCTATATTTAGAAAAGCTTTAAGTTCTGTGAGACAGATGTTTTGAGGAATCTCACTGGTGTGCTTACAGGGCTGCTGACAGGTTTTCCAGGTTACTTGCTGTCTGGTTTTGTGTCTTGTTTTTCTGGGAAGTGAGTGACAGGAAGGAAGAGCTTGTCTTGAGCTCATTGTTGATGAAAGACAAAAATGCAGGGAAAAGCTTTTAGCACAAGTTTTTTCCTAAGCAATGCTGTGTCTTCAGTCTCCAGCAGCTGGTCCTGTGCCAGAATCAGCCATTCTGGCCACCTTCTAAAGTGCTGTTATTTACTGAACTTTTTGCTCATACCCTTGACTGGCTAGAACTTTTGTGAAGCATGGCTCCCACTGCTCCTCAGTAACATGCCACACCTAAATAATCAGGGGGCTCAGCAACTCCAATACTCCCTGATTTTTCCTCCTCCTAATTGTCACACCCCTGTTTGTACGGGGAGAAACCAAGGCAGAGATAATGCCACAAACTTGACCTTGCATGATGCTGAGCACTTCTACCCCCATCTCTACCTTGTCACTAGGCTTTAAGGATAAGCACAAAATGCTTACCTCACAGACCTGCAGCTTTCTTCCAAAGGAGAAATTGAAAAACAAGATTTTGTACAGTCAGTCTGTGTATGCCTTCCATTTCCAACCATTACATGATCACAAAAAACTTTTAAAGCTTACTAGTTTCAACAAAACTTGATGCAATTAAAAGTTTCAGGAATCATTTTTCTCCTGGAGCTCAGCAGAAGTCAGCACCACCACTATCTGGTCAACTTGCCACTTCTGCGTGGTCCCTAAGCAGAAAGAGCCTTTAAATTTTGGCTGAGCAACATCTGTGACAGCAGTCTGACAATTTCTGTTGACATGAAAGGGGGAAGTTAAAGCCACTAGTAAAGTTGCAGCATCACAGCTTGCCGTGGGTCTGCCACACGTGAGCAGTGACAGGCTTCCACACATCAAACTCAAGTTCTGCTGCAGATTCATCAGGTTTAAACCTACAGTGGAGATCCTCAGAAGACAAGGTGCTACTGACTCTTTAAACCCTAAAATAGCATCTTACTCAAGATCAGTGGCTGTGTACACCCCCTCCAACACAAACACGAATAGCTTTCATGCTTGAAAGCAGTACTGGAAATCCCCGCAAGAGACGAAATGCTGGGTGGATCCAGGCCTGGGACCATGGCTCATTTCAGGGCTGAGCGGCACGGAAGGTGTGCTGCTGCGCTGCAGGCTCCTGCCTGTGCTCTCTCTGCAGGGGCACACCACTGCCTGGGGGGTCAGCCGTGGTGCCTCAGCATGGTCTCCTTCACTGCAAAAACTGGACAGAAGTTACTGAGGCCAGAGCACAGCTGAGTACATTAGTGCAGAAAAGCTAACACACACACACACACACACACACATACACACACAAAACCCAAAAAAACCCCACAAGGAAATCCAGCAAGAAAACAAGAGCCAGGACGAGTGCTGAAGCAGATAGAGGGAGGCACTCACCTGTTTGTACCCAAGCTGCTCCTCAGGTAGCCGCTGCTCCAAGCAGAAGCAAGGCAGCTGCTGGGGGCTTGTGCCTTTTATACTGGAAGGAAATGGGCTTGAAGGGAGGGGAGGCGGGGTGGGGGGAGTCAAGAGGTGGGCCAGGAGGACGTCAGCAGTACTAGTGAGCAAAATTTAAATTTAAAGAAGGAGGGGTAGAGAACTGTGGCTCTATTAGAAAGCCATTGATCAGGGCAGGGAGCAGGAGCTGAGGGCGGCGTCAAGGGATAGCGGGGCCGGGGGCCGGCAGGACACCGGGCTGAGGCCCCCCGAGCCCACCAAGAGGAAAGTGGAGGGGAGGGGGCTGCTGCCATGTCCCTGTGGGTGAGGGGACACAGGCAGAACAGAGCAGCACCTCTGTGCACTGAAGAGCCACGCTCTCTGTGCTGCCTGGCTGAGATGCTCTGTCTGAGCGTGCATCTGCAGGGGAAAGCCACTCGTGGCTGGGGATGAGGTGCTGAGAAAGAGGAGACAGACAGTGGGAAGCTCTCAGGGCCAGCAAACTGGAGCAGTCAGTCCACACACCCCTTCCCAGCCCTTGTTCCCCTTGCTGTTGTCCCACCTCTGCTTTTTTGCTTGGGATCTTACTTGATGGCATCTCTTGTCCCATTAATCCCCTAACCCACGGCTGGCGTCAACTGACCCGTTCCTCAGGTTTAGGCCATACTGCAACACAGCACCCAAGTAGCTGAGGAAATCAGTTGTGGTTCAGTGCTTAAGCAGGGGCTTACCAGTTTTGTGGCACAGGAAATTTCATCTGCACGAGGCTAATATCTGGAGCAATATTGTATTTCTGCAATAGGCATCTCTTCTGGACAGCTGTTTTTAACTCTGTCTCTTGACTAATGTGTCATTGCAATCTTGCTGTTACAGACCTCGCTGCTTTAATGGCTCAGACTGTGTTTACCACGAAGGTTTGTAGCGGAGCAGCAGCTGAACTGCCAGGTGTTTCACTCCTTCGGCACCATACTGCAAAGAGGCTGAGATGTGTAGCGTTACTGGGCTGCCTGGGGACCGAGGCTCTCCTGCAGAGATTTTCACAGACACAGGGTTGTGCTCTGCTCCTGGTGAGACTGACTCCCTGAAAAACAATTTTTAAAGCTGTGCTTAGAAGAGAGGGCTCTGAGGCATGACCCAGTCCATAAGCTGAGACTGGATAAGAAATGCTGGAATTCCATTAATATAAAGTGCAAGGAAGTTCAGTAGCAAATCTAGTTTTTCTACAGAGATGTTTCCAGCTGGGAAAACTTCAAAGTACAAATGACACTATTCCACTGCAGCCACCTTCCAAAAGAAATTAGACTATTCTTTTTCCTAGGGGCAATTTGTGGGGTACTGCTAGAAGGAAGCCTGACTGAAATTTTGCCTGGCCCTGCCCCTACTCAGTGTCCAGGTATCAAATAGATGACACCACCACCACCAATGAGGGTATGGTCACTAGTTGTAGGGATTAAAATAGATTTCTCATTTATGTGTAATAGTTTGCTCTCTGGGCATGTGCATGAACACAAATGGTAAAGAAACCTGAGAAATACTCTTCCATTCCCCAATTTCCACCTAGCAACAGCTAAAAGAAGTGCCTTCCTCATCCAAGTTTTCAAGAGTTTACTCAGACTACTCAGGATTACAACTACAAAATATGAAGAGCACTTCAAGTCCATGATAGCACAAAAGGTCTTTCTACAGCTAACACAATCAATAATGTATATACATGCTTTCTTCAGCAACCTCCTTTTAGCATGTTCCCTTTGAACCTTGCAAACGCTCCCTACCTAAAAATCAATCTGTGTCCAAGAACCAGGCGGTGGCTCTGCTTCTGCTGTGCTAATTTTGCGTGCGTGCGTGGCAAGGGTATCTGCTTAGTAAGTAAAACCCTTCATGGTTTTGCATCATAGATCTTTTCCCTTACTGGTCTTCACATTGGTTTTGACCAGAAAATGTGGGTATCCTTTCTTGATCTCTAGTGGGCAATTGGTGGAGCGAGGGCTTTTTCTCTCCAGGATTATGTAGGACTCTGTCTTGTTTTCCTGTTTTGCTAAGTGATCCTATCATCTTAACACAAAAGTAAAAGCCTTTTTCATCCCATTCACTCTTCCTAGACTTGCTGGCACTGCAATGGGAGCCCTTCAATAGCACAGATCATTTTCACCGATTGGCACCTACATGGAAATTACCAGGTAAGGTAAAACTGTGCAATGTGTTCCTGGTAACATGGTTTGCTTATTGGTAAATGTTGCCTGCAAAATAATATGCCATACAAAAAAAAAAAAATATTAGGAGAGCCAGCGTTTAAAATGCTCTAATATGATCAGCTGCGTTTGTTCTGGCCCAAGGTCCATCTACTGCAGTATTCTGGTTTTGACGGTGCCCAGCAGAGAACATCTTTGGGAAGAGTCTAAATACAGGGCAGCACATTTTGACATTCCCCACCAGACTATTCTCCCAGGCCCTTGAGTCTTGTGGTCTAGAGGCTTCCCAAGCCAAATGTTTGTGGCAGGTAGCCCTTAATGGACTTCTTTTCTTTCACAGCTGCTTCTTGAACCCATGTAAATTCTCAGCACCCACAAAATCATGAGCCAAGAACTTCACAGCATTCTCCCCGCTACAAGAAGGATCACGACCGTGCACCTGTTCTGGGCATGCCACTTGTGAGTTTCAAGTACTTATTTTTTCATTTTTGCTTTCATTCTGCCTTCATGAAGACTAATAAACTGTGACAGTCTGTTTAGATGAGCCTCATCAGGCATTTCTCTTACCACAGTGCTACCTTACTCCATCCTCATTGACTGTAAGTTATCAATTCTCTCCACCAGACCACGACTGAACTACCAGAGTGCTATATATAGTACTCAGAAGCTTCAGAGAAATTGTCCTGACTTCTCGGGGTCTTTTCAGGCAGTTGTTATTTTATTTCATTTTGTTACCCCATTCAGAGCAGGGCATATGGTTTGGCCAAGGAAAGCAAGTCAGCTCAGGCAGCACAGAAATGTGAAAGCCACTCAGATCTGGAAGGAACTGAAAAAGAGCTGTTGGGGAAAGAGGGTCGTGAAAGACTGAACCAATATCATCTAGAGGACAGCTTGGTCTGTAGTGAAGGCACAGAGGTTTGCGTGTTAAAACCTTCATCCTTTTTCTGTTTTCGAGTGAGGCTGGGCACGTGCTCTCTTCTTTGTAAGATGATCCCCCAGAAGGGCTCAGGCCTCCATCATTTCCCTGCCCCACACAAGACCCAGGACTCCTGCATGTAAAATTCTTGTGTAGGTTATGGGACCCAGAAGCATGACTGTGCCCACTGTTAGCTGGAGTGTTGCAGTGTCTCAGTGGGCTAGCTGGCTGGGGAGACACCGTGGGATGCAACCTCTTAGAAAGGCAGCAGAAACACAGCTGTGACGGGCTGTGGTAAGGACAGCAACTTCCCAAGGCTAAGGAGAGGTTGGGCTCCTGGACAGGAAATGATGAGGAGGATGAATGTCAGCAATGGTGGAATGTATCACCTGAAGGCTGGAGTGACCCAAGAGGATGAGGTCCAGGGTGCCTGCCACAGAGGAATATTCCTTGGGAAGACAGCTCCAGAGGCCAACAGTGAACTACAGGTTTGGTGCCAAACTCTACCATCTAGTCTGCCCAAAGAGCTAATCCAAAATTTCTTTTTTTCTGTACTTCTTTTGCTGGTAGGAGCCTTCCACAAACAGAAGGTGAAAACCACCAAAGCAAAGACATTTGATGCAGCTGGGTGGAGAAAGATACACTTTTTTTTTCCCCAATCACCACTTTCATTGTTTCACGTACCAGTATGCAAATACTTTGCAAATGCCATGAACTACTGCCTGATCCATGAATCTATGAATCTGCCCAGCCTTCTATGCCAGCGTAGAGCATGACTTCTGAGTGTGAAATATTAAAACGTTGCTGGTCTGATTTTGCTTAGCCTTGAATGAGAAGGAGGGAGAACAATGACACTTGCGCTGGCTGGAGCTGAAAATTCTTATCTGACATTAACTTGGAAGAACTTGATGATTGATAAGAGGCCTGGTTGCACTAATTGAGTTTGGAGGATTCATGAAAAGTTATATTCAAATCTGTTCAGAAAACCATGTCAATTCAAGCAACTAGATGAGACTGTTAATCATGTATAGCTTTACACTGAAGCCATTCTCTACTAACATTCAGGTTCAGAGAAAAGCCAGGACTGGCTTTATTTTGAAGCTGTATTTTTGTTAGAGAAAGAGGCCCATCTAGTGGTTAAAACAGAAACTATCGTCTTGCTTTCAATCATTGAACAAGGCATTAACCCCCCACACGTTTCAAATGAAAACGTGTATTTTGGTATCTGTCCCATGTAATGAGACTAAACCAAACTGCATATAACCCAGATTCTGATAAGTTAGACTGGATATACAGGTATATACCATGAGCACAATTCCCAATTTGCCCAGTTCTCCCAGATAGCACGTGTTTACCGGAACAACTTGTTAGCAGCTGGGCAGCTCAAGCATAGGCTACAGCTCAGGACATAAGCCAGTCTCCCCAAGCCCTCCTCAGCACACTATGGAGGCTTTGCACCAGCGTTAGAGCTCAGATGGAAAAACACAAGTCAGGCTTGGCACGGTTACAGCCACCTTCAAAACTATTCTGCTGACAGTAAAGATAGAGGGATGTTTTCTTCTGACACTTTTGCTATTCTTCCTCCCTGCTAGAAAGCCACCGTACAGCCTTCTGCACACAGGTTTGGGAGGTGCAGCTTGCAAACGGAGCTGGGTAGCGTAGGAGGAGCAGGGAAGATTAAAGTTCAAGAAAAAAAAAATCAAGGATGGAAGTACTTTTGCCTATCTCAAGCATCCAGTGCTTTGATGCTATTTTCAGGAGGCCACCGTTAGGCCAGCAGAGTCACACTTCTGGCACTGGAGTGGAGCAGAATTTGGATATAAAGTAGTTGCATTGGTGGAATACAGGACAGAAGTTAGTGCCGCTACATGCCATTTCCACATTTCATGTACAATCACTTTGTCAGGCATCTTAAACTGCTCTTTGAACACTGCGTGCTTCAAGCAGTAATTGTCTGGGTTTCCAGGCTGTTGCAGAGGACAGGTCAGCATGCCAGTTTGTTCTTTTCTGGTATGGCAGACTGCAGGGACAGGTATGGGGGATCTGCCTACAGGAGCAATCCTTAATTAAATTAAATTTTGACTTTGTAAAAGCTCCTAAGGAATAAAACTTTCAATATTAGGGTGCTGCACATGAAAATAATAGTAGTATATATTAGAACTATGTCTGTAGGAAATGAAAAAAAATGATCCAGTTATAACAGAGGACATTGAAAACAGCTGAAGGTAATGGCAGCCTCACATGTACACACATGCAAAGACAGACATTGTACAGAGTCCTAAATTAAAGCAGAGCTTTAGTCCCTACCATGTGGGTGACTTGTTTTTTTCCTGATGTGATGCTTTCTCATGGCATTCCCAGACTGTATTTCCAACACAGCAGTTCTCTGGAAGAACAAAGTTTCTCCCACTGGTCTGGGTTACTTGTTGATCCTAAAGGGCAGCCGAAGTACTTCTGAGAATATCCAGTGAAGGTGCAGTTCTGCACTAGGGCGACAATTTTTACAAAAGTGTACTTTATGGCTTTAGTATATCATATTTTTCATCTGCATGCCAGTGAGTCCCTGGTTTTAGTGCCTGCAGTTTATCCAGTCATAAATAACCTCTAATGATTCACATACAGCTTGGCAGATGAACAGGAATACAGTAAAAGTCAAGCAAGGGGATTGCTATTCAAAACCAGGTCTTGCAGCTATTACATATCGTGAAGCCATGACCAAGATAATTAGAGATGATGCTCTTCTTTTCTGCCGCAATAGTTGCCAGGTTATACACTAGTCATGGAAAGGCAAGAGTCTCATTCCCATCCATTGCTTAAACTCTGATGTCTGACAGATATTAGCAGGTGAGATTAACTCCAGCCTGAGCTCTAGGATGATTAGCCGTAATCTGAAATTTAACAGCCTAAGTGACAACGCCTCTTGTTTCCACTTAGGTTTTAAAACTATTCTAATTGTTTCTACCTTTTTTGTTTGCTGCGGTGCCATGTCTGCTTGGCCCACCTTTCTGCAGTCTGGTGTGGCTGGAAGCCCCCATAACCAGGACTTCCGCAGATCTATTGTCATGAGTGGCCGCTCAGGAGACATGGGAAGGACTCAGTCAGGACAAAGCACCTCAGGACAGCTGTCAAGGGGCAAAAGCAGAAGCAGCACATCTCCAGCAGGATGCTACCTGTCTCTGCCCACTGTGACCAAAGTTTGGTGCAAGGCTCTGGCACAGACCATGTTTGTGTCAGAACTAAGTGACGGACATGACACGGAGACCTGCAGCTCCCTCTGAGGACGACAGAAGAGGGAGAGATTTTTGCATTGACGCAGCCTCACAGAGACCCCATGCCAATGCATGTGGCCATTGCAGCAGGCTGCCAAAGGAACAGTAAGTGTGCTGTCCGCTGCCTTTATTTTAATTGCTGCCCAGCGCATGCCAAGCTGTGCAGTTAGGGTTTGTTTCCATTCCCTCTGCAGTTGTCAAAGTTTGCACTTAAGAACTGCTCACTGTGGGTTTTTTTAAGGATTACAAAGTCACATCTTCTTGGCTTATAAAGAAGCCTTGTTGTTTCTCATTTGTCTATAAACTGTACAACAAATCCCACAAATACCCAATGAGCCCATAGGCCTGGGTTAATCCTGCAGTGAGAAGTACGAAACTATTTTAAAGGCATGAGGATTCAAAGTAAGCAAAAGAACAACCACAGTGAGCAGCCTAAACCTGCAGGCTTGGACTTGGGTTTTGCATCTGAAGGCCCACCGTCCTCTCATCACGGCCAGGGCTGTCCCCAGCTTCTGTTCTCTTTGGTTGTCCCAGCACAACTGTTGCAGGATTGTGCAAGTGGAGTAGATACGAAGTTTTAACCTTTACTTTTTAACTCAAATCAGTTTGCTCATCTGGCTCACTACAGTGCCCCACAGTGGTACTGGCCCAGCCAAGGTAACAAGAACCAGTGGCTGGGGGAAAAACAGGATGACAGACCTGCATGGCTGCTGGGGAAGTTTCATGGGATGATGATGGGAGAGCAAAAGAGACAATAAAATTTTGTACAGAGATGCAGAATTTTCAAAAATGCATCAGGGCCAAAAATTCCCCACATTGGTAGTAATGTAAGTTCTCTGAGAGAACTGCTGGAGACATACCAGGAACATGTCCCTGAGAGTGGGTGTCCTGAGCTTGTACAACCTGCCCAGAAGGTCTCTGAGCATCTAGCTCAGCATCCTTAATCCATGGACATTGTTCAAATTCTGGCAAGCCTGTGACCGAGACAGGCCCTTTGGGCTCTGTAATGAGCATCTCCCCATTCCGCCATTACTGTCCAGCAGTGCATTTTGCAGCTGCTTGGGAAGGAGTTAAGACAACCCTCTCCACGGCCCATATTGCACCGTAAGGCTTTATCAGGGATGGTAGCAAAGGGTGAGCAGAAGTTTTGTACCATGGCAAGTGGCCTTGCTTGCCCCAAGGTAAAAAAGAGAAGCTTCCTTGCAAAGTGCCAGGACCAGAAACTTTCTTAATGTATGCTGATATTCATAATACTGCAGTGCTGATCCAGGCCTTGGATAACAGGAAAGAAATATCCCTGTGATTTAAGAGGACTGAAGGTTAGCACAAAAGCCAAAAAAAAGAAAAAACAAACAAAAAGGGAAGAAATAAAAAAAAAAAAAGGGAGAAACAGGTTCTGGCAGTCGTGCCAATGCAACCAAGTTATTGTACATCTGCAAAGCCATTTGTCACCTCCTGAGGCCCGGCAGGCTCCGCAATGCCAGCAGGCCCTGCCAAAGGCACGCCTTTCCCCCTGCAGCCCCCGCACCCCCGTCCCCCCACACCGGGAGGCCAGCGGTGCCAGGCGGGCAGCGGCAGGCAGGGGAGCCCCGCGGGGGCAGTACCCAGCCGAAGGGGCACGGGCGGTCTGGAGGCGCGTCACCCAGCGAGGCAGGCCGGGGGGAAGGTCCCCATACGTTTGAGTGGGTAAGGGGACAGGGGAAGCACTCCCCCCATTCCCTACCAGCTTGGAAAGTCAGCCCAGCGGCCGGCAGGAGCTAGCTCGGAGACACGGAGGGAGCTGATGAACGGCACCGCCAGCACGGAGGGGACCCTCACTGGGGGTCACCCCGCCAGGGCCCGCGCCGTCCCTGCGGGCAGGCAGCGTGGGGAACCAGGGGCTTCAACCCCGCGCCGGCGCTCCGCTCGGGGGGCGAGCAGGCGATCCCCTGGGGCCGGCGGGGCTGTAGGGCAGCCCTGACCCGCCGCCCGGGCCGGGCTCCCCGCGCTGCGGGCCCGCGAGGGGGCGCACCCCTTTCCGTGGGGCGCGGCGGGGCGGCCGTCACGTGCCTGGCGCGGCGCGGGCCAGCCGCCATTTTCTGAGGGGAAGCGGCGGCCGCTGCCGTTAGCGGTGTGTGGGGCGGTGTGCCGCGGGGAGGGGCGGCGGGCTCGCACCCCGGTCTGTTCGCGTTTGCGCTTTCTCCTCCTTTTACTCCTTTCTCTCTCTCTCGCCGCCCCTCCCTCGGCTTTTGTCATCCCTCCCCTCGCTCCCTCCCCTCCCGCCCCGCTCCCTCCCCGCCGGCACTGCGGAGCCGGAGACGTGACCCGAGCGGAGCCAGCCGCGGCCTTTTCCCCGCTGCTCCAGCCTCTCGCCGCAGAATCGCATGTCATCTATCCAGAACCTCCAATCCTTCGGTAAGAGCCGCCGCCACCCCGCCACCCCATCGTACCGCAGGGGAGCCCCGCGGTCACCCCCTCGGCACACCCAGCCCGGGGCTGCGGCTGCCTCCGCCGGCCCGGCCCCGGCCCCGGCCCCGGCCCCGGCCCGCCGCCTGTGCTGCCGCCCCGGCCCCCGGTGTTGCCCTGCTCCCGCTCTCCCGAGAGCCCGGGGCTTGTGCGCGCCGGTGCCCCCGGCCCCCGCCGTGACACTGGAGCCGCCGCTGGGCGGGGGTTGCCGTCCCCGGCGCTGCCCCGTTACTCCGCAGCGGCAGCTCCGGCTGCTCGTCCTTGTCCTGCCGGGGCGGGCGCCGGGCGTGCGGCGGGCAGGCACCGGGCGGGAGGCTCAGCGCTCCCTCCGCGGCCGTAGGAGGTGCTGCCGTGTACCGTGCTCGGGCGGCCCGTACTGCGCTGTTTGCCCGCATGTCTGGTAGCACCCCAAATTGGGCTTTTCTGTCAGCTCCGCAGTCCCAAAGTTATAATCTTCATGTTATATGGCCTCTATAGGGAGGCCAGAGTTCATATTCTCTGCTAAGGAAGGGAATAATTTCCATGCTTCCAACTGCTTGTTGATTTGCTGCCTCATCGTACACGTACCGATGTCCCAAAACCTGATCCATGCCCTGCAAAGAGTGGTGTTTGTGTAGCTTGAGCTATACAGATGGTAGGGCGTTTTTCTTGTAGTAGCAAGGAAGTTTACTGTGCTGGGCCGTGGTTCTCCTCCACCTTCCTTATCTATAGGCAACAGAAGTGAGCAAGTTCACACTATGTAATAATGTTGCCAGGCTTTTGGTCTCAGTTTTGTCATTGATCTCTTGCATACACAAGCAATACGAGAAGGTTGCGTTAATCACGGTTCTGGAGTTGACCCTGTGCTTAGGAAGGTGCTGCCGAAAGGATTTATTTTTTTTAAAGTGCTTCGATATTAACAGCTACAGCGCTGTCTTATCTCCCACCTAGAATCCTAAACTCTGCCAAGTGATCTTCATGCCCAAGACCCCTTTTTGTTTGACTTTTTCTTTGACTGGAATTTTCTTTTTTTCCTTTTTTTTTTTTTGTTTTTTGTTTGCCCCACAAACTGTGGTGCACAGTGAAATTCAGCATACCTTAACAAATGTCTTAGAAATTAAGCCAGTCAGGCTTCGCAGTGCTGTTACTTTTTTTCCTGTGGTGCTTGCATTGTCATCCTGCTTTCAATGGCTTTAATGCTCTTGTCATTCTTGTTTCTGCAAGGGTCAGTCTGTCTGTAGCTAGACTACTTCTGTTCCTATTTCTGCTGAAGTTTTACTCTTTCGGGACATTTTTTTTTTTGAGTGAATGACAAAACTTGATCAGTGTTTTTACGTTCAAGTTTTGGATGGAAGTTTGGGAAATTGTAGCTTGCGTGGCTGTTGAACCTACACCTACAATTTCTAAAGATCAGACTCTTCAATATGATTCTGACCAGTATCAAAAAATTACTTGTGATTTGTCTTAAAAAAATACTTGAAGTAGTTCATGCTTCAAGATTTATTTGGAGCTACTGATTAGGAAACTTGCAGGGCTATGAAATTTCATGATAGAGTGAGTGTTAAATATCTTTTTGTGGGCAACTGAGAATAAGAAGTATAACCCTGAAACCTTTCTTCCTAAATGCATTCTTGTTTCACCTGTGCTAGTCTCATTTTAAACTTGGAAGGATTTGAAAACTGACCTTTTTGTAGTCAAAGCCTAAATGAATGTTGTCACAGTTCTTGCCTAAAACTCCTGACTGGCAGAAGGGTGCTGGTTTACAAGACCCTCTGACATCTGTTGGTGTCTGTTGCCATGTTTTGTTTACATTCGTAGCCAAAAATTACATCCATGCCTTAATATGCTGCTAGTGTGGTAGTTGTCACAGAGTACATGACTTCTCTTTTGGACCTGTAAAGGTGCACAAGAACTTTTTTTATTTGCATGTACTTAGCAGTTGATCTGATAACAGGTACAACTTCCATATTTCACTTATTATGCACGTGGCTGTCTAAAACTTAGGTACACTTGATGTTCTCTTGCAACATCCTGTTTTCAGGTGCAGAGCTTCAGGATTTACAGTTTGCAAGGAGCAGTGAGCTAAATTGATACTGTAGCTGAAAATTGTTTATATCCAGAAAGGCCTTGAAGATGGATGCATGACAGTTGAGAGTGCTATGCTGAGTTAGGTTGGTGAGCCTTAATACAACTGTTGAAAAAAGTACTCGTGATTTTAACAGCATGCTTTTAAACAGGGAGAAAACAGCAAGATTGTCCCCTGAATCTCTTTGTGAAGTGAGAAACTTCACTGTTAGTTTTTGAGGTTGAGTGTTTTTGTTGTGGGAATTACATGAATCTTTTTCCTCCTGCAGACCCCTTTGCTGATGCAACAAAGGGTGACGATTTACTCCCGGCGGGGACTGAGGATTATATTCACATAAGGATCCAGCAACGAAACGGAAGAAAGACACTAACAACTGTCCAGGGAATTGCAGATGATTATGACAAGAAGAAACTTGTGAAAGCTTTCAAAAAGGTGAAGTTGCTGATTTGACAATGATAAAGGACTATGATAGCTTTTAATACTAAGTAACAGAATGTTTGTTTTATTTCATTCTTTCCAGTGTGCATCACTTTAATATTCAGATTGATCCCTTTCCCTGTTTTTCTCAAAACTTCTATCAGTGTCTAGTGACACTTGATTTTTGTTTAAAAGTTAAATGTTTCTTTCCTATAAAGAAGTAAATGAAATATGTTCTTAATGTTTCAAGAAAATTTCAAAGATACCTGGCTTTGTTGATATGAAGAATAAAATCAGTTTAAAGTAGAACTTCTTTTGCATTCCTGCTTCTGTCATAGCTGGGTTGCTGTTGAAAATAGGTCTTGTTTCTCCAGGATGAAAGTACTTATTTTAAAATAGCATGGAGTTGAAAGGCTGTGTCATGACTTTTTTTCCCCATTCTTGTAATGCATGTTGGCCAGTTCCTTCTGCACAACAGTTAATCCTGTCCTTGCCTGAATTTACTATCAGCAGCCTAGTTTGTGTCTATGTGTATCAGCAGATAGATTCTATTTGCTCTCAAAACCAGTGTAAAATAGATCTAGCCTTTGCCTTGCTTGTCATCAGAATTTAGTAAGCAGCTTCTGTGACAAAATTCTGCTGAAAAGACTTACTAAGCGAAATCATAATGTACATCAGATGTCCTAACAGTATGAATGTTTCTCTCTAGAAATTTGCTTGTAATGGTACTGTGATTGAACATCCTGAATACGGTGAAGTTATCCAGCTTCAGGGTGACCAGAGGAAGAACATTTGCCAATTCCTCTTGGAGGTGAGGGACTGCAGATAAATATCTAAACCTCTCTGGAAGCATTAGAGTGACAGGTGGCACTGATGTTAATTAACAAGCTAAAGATGTCCACTATAGTTCCTTTGTATTTTCAGCCAAAAAGTAAAATGACACTTGCAGAATGAGAGCAAACCCTCCAGTAAGAATGAAAGCACTGCAGAATGCATTTACCCTGCTTCAACATACCACTTGTTCTCTGGCAGTACAGCTTGAGTTCTTCATTTGTGAAATCAAGCCTTTGATGCAAACCATAATGTTGAGACTGAAAACACTATAAAGGAAAGAGGCTTACCGATGCAAATCATGATGCAGAGATGTTACACTAGGACTACAGAATAAGTCAGATGTTTGATAAGATTTTCTTTTTTGTGTAGTCAGTTGTTCTGCCTGGCTCAGAAACATTCCCAGAAAACTGCTTTACTGACTATATACTTCAGTTTCTTTTAATCAAAGTATGTAAGATTGTGGTAACTTGATATCACTGTAATATCCTTAGCATGTAAGCTTTACTGAAATACGTTGCTTTTCTCCCTTAGATTGGCATTGTCAAGGAAGAACAACTGAAAGTTCATGGTTTCTAAAATACCTGTACTCCGATGAAGAACCCTGAAGTATTTGGCCTTACCTAGCCTGGCTCTTCTGTGAAAAATGAATCTTTGCAGTGAATGGACTTCCCTGTTACCTAAACACTTCAAATTTGTTTCAGATTTGCATGACTGTGTGAAACATGGGCTGTGTAGACTAGAAACACATAAGAAAACTTCAGTAAGGTGGTAATGAAGACACTTGTGAACTTTACCACATTTCCAATGGAAATGTTTTAGCGATGATTGTTCAGTTTAGTACTCTCCACCTGACTTAAATGTGTGGGTTGTATTAAAATAGTGTGTGGTGTTGCTTAAAAATAAAAGTTTATTCATATATTTTCTGGGATATCTGAAATGCTTTAGCTTAAGTTTTAAACTAGCACAGCAGCCTTACTAAAGAATGGCTAAACTGTTTTGTGGCAAGTGTAGCTCACTGATGGTTGAATAAATTGGAAAATCTGTGTGATGAAGTATTAGCCAGTTAAATCAGTATTCTAGCATGATGTGATCCTGTAGCTGTAAGACTAGAGCTTTAAAGTCTTTTGTGTAGGTGTATCTTAGTAGCAGCACGATAAGACATAAATTGTTTGCTGAGTAAGCAACTGGATCTTCTCTAAAATCTACTGCAGTGACTATGATGTACTAGCGTTAACCATAGTAGGCTAAAATAAGCTGAACTCCTTAAGGCTGCTATTCCTGAGAACATGCTAAACATCTAGGTCTTACGTAGGACTCCCAAAACATTTGAAGGAGGTGCATGGGATTTTGTATCTCTTCTGTTACTGAGTAAAGGGGAAACACATTGAGTTGGCTTCTGCCATGACTGTACGTTTAATGTGGGCAAGCAGAATGCTTTAATTAGCAGCTAGTATTACTTGCAGAAGTAACGAAGGGAACAGGCTCTGCACTAAACTTTTTTTGTCTTAGTGTGAGAAGTTTTGCTGTGTTTAACAGTTAATATGGAGGGGTTTGTAGTGGGGTTGGGGTGTTGCTACAGAAAGCTGATTTAGTCTCCTTTTCTAGCAGGCAGTTCATTCTGTGTTATCTAAAGTTATGATAGGTTCAACCATGCTTTTCATCTAGTTTTAGTTAGCTTTAGGCATTTGTTATTCTGCTTTTAAGACATGTCTCTTTACAGAATGAAATTATTTTGTGAGCAGGTCTTACCTTCCTTGTGAGATAGACATGGAAATTGTCTCTGAAACAATTCAAAACATGCTGAGCTGGGAAACCATAACAGTAGTGGGAAATGTTAACACTTCCTGTAATACCATGTGTTCTCTGGAAAGGAAGAAAGAGACATTTCTTTACTGCTAAGATTTATCAATAAAACTTACTCAGAAAAAAAATTGATGACTACCTAAGTAAACATCAAGAATAGCCAAAACTATATTATTTAATATCACCTGTGCCTGTGCTTTGTTTCCTGTTCAGAGTTGCCTTTCTAAACAGAAATGCTCAATTTCAACTCATTTGAAGTTGTTTTTAGATTTCTGAATTCAGATCTGAACCTTTATGGCACTAGCAACAATTAGAGGAACGTTATAAAGCATACATATGGCACGTCCTTTCTCTGTCTGGTCTAGGCAATTGCACCTGTAAGTATCCAGTGTCCAGTCTCTCAGTCTCCACAAATTTTGCCTGGTGTTGCAGATTTTAACAGTTCCAGAGAAAAAGATGTTCCAGAAGATTGTATACCGTTAAGGTGTAGTGTGTTCAAGAGGAGGCGGAGGCAATGCCTGTTGCAAAACTCGAAATACCAGCACATGGAATGAAAATCTAAAGCGTAAGTCTTATGCAAGTCTTACACTTTAGCAGAATAAAATCATTGTACTGCAAATTTTTTACCTGGTCCTTATTCATAGATGCTAAAGTAATTAATCCTTTGGGGTTACATAGCACTTAGTGATTTTCATTTTATCAAATGCCAGGGAAAAAATGACATTCTCATTTAAAGCTTGTTCTGCTGCCCAAGCGGAAGAGCAAGCAGTATCTTCTCCTATTTTACTGGTATTATGTGAGTACTTCTAGTAGGTTTTGAATTGGAGATTAACAAAGGATTAGCAAGTCTCATGTGTTACTGAGTCAGTCTTCATTTCAGATGGCATTCCATTAACTTTCACTGCCTAAGCTTGAGTCATTTCTCCATAGTTATTCTGTTTGGAATAAATGAGAAAAAACTTTGATTTCTTCCTCATTTAAAAGTCCTTGCCGGTAGGAGGAACCTTGCAGTTGGTAAGTGGATTGGTTCTTACGCTCTAGTGGAGCTGCTTGTGTTTTGCCCTTTGAAGGTCAAAATTAAAAGGAGAGGGAATAAGAAGTAACACATTTGAAGTTTAAATAGATGAGATTTGTTGTAGCAACAAACAATTTAATCTTCCTAGAAGAAAAGCAGAAATTTTCATCCTTGAAGTGTTTTAAACTAGAACAGCGTCTCTTGTTAACATGCCCAAGCCTCTTCATGTTCTGGAGGAAAGGCTTCAACAATTTCATGTTTTATCATCTTACGCTAAAACTTCTTTGTCAAAGCTCTGCCTATGTGGCATATATATCCATGTTCAAGAATGATGAGAAATATGGAAGACCATGGGAAAGAACTGTTTAAATTACTGCCGTGAGAACCTGTTTTCAGAGGGGAAAGCAGGTTTCACTCTTTCCATCTATTCCAAAACAGGGTAAAAAATGTAAAGGATGTGGCGCATAATTGTCAAGGCAGTAAAAGGGAACTAATAATAGGAAACACTTTTAAAACCCACTAGTAGGACTTGAGACAGGGCAAGCTCAGACTGCAAAGAGTGGTGCTTGTTTTTGTTGGAATATTGTGAAATCTGTGTCCTTGAGATCTCCAAATTGTTTGCCGCCTTGGTGATATCTAGGCTTAACCACAAGCTGCAGTTGGATGTAGGAACTGCTGTTTGAAATTTGCTGTGCATAGTTACATTGGGCTGTTGTAGGTGACTCTTTTAGCTGATACACAGGAATAAGGTGTTGGTTAAATAAATTCATTGAATTGTGTGTTCAGAGCCTCCATCTACATAATGAAATTGCGAACAATGAAACCATCACTTCCCAAGTGGTGGTAGCAGTCCTTATTTGTAGAAGATGAGATTTAGTAATTTAAGCGTGTAGACTGCCTACTTCCTCCTTTTGGGTGAATTATCAGGCCCTTTACTTCACCTGTGGTGTACTAAATCTGACCGTGTGTTTCAGAGATGAGTGTGAAGAGCACAACTATGGGCAGATGAGCAATAATCCTCTCAAGTGAAAGAACCTTTGAAAAGAATAGTGCCTAGATTGTGTGTGTGTGCTGTTCATTGGCTCAGTGGCTTTGTTTAAACCTTACATCCTGCACTACGTTCTTGCACAGCCTAAATGAAAAGCATGTTGTTCTGGAGAGGGAGGAGGGAATCCCACAAAAAACCACCTGAGGAAATAAGTTTATATCTTGCCTGTTTTCATTAACTTAGATTCTCCTGGACTGCAAGATCTGTGTAACATTGTAATTTCTGGGTTTGTATCTTTAAAAATCCTAATTAAACTTCCTTGAGGGTTTGGCATTTAAGGTTATAAACATATCTGAAGCCATTATAAAACTTTTTTTGAGGAGTTATTGAAGTGTTAAGTTTTAAATATTTGGAAGAAAAAAATTAAGCGGAGCTCTGCATTTTGCCCTATACTGCTGTCCTGCTTATAATCAGTTTGTAGTTGTCCTGAAGATGCATATACAGGTATTTACGGACCTGTCAGTAAGCAGATACCCTGCTGTAGTGCAATAGCCTGTTTGTAGTTTGTGTAAGATCTTACCCGCTGTGCTGCACTGTTACAGGCTGTACTACTCTTGATTTTACAGTATAGGCAAGGTGTACCTTGAGTTGTGGTCAGCAGTTATCTTTTCCTTAATCTTCCTGGAAGGCTGTAGTGTACAGGATCCATATGTTACACCCTTCTTTGAAGTGGCTCAGTAGTTCCTCTTACTGTGTGGAAGTACGTACAGGACTGGTATTTAGCCAGTTAAAGAACGGGGGAGGCCAGCATTTTTATAATTACTTTGGGATGCAGTAGGGGCTGCTGTCACTTTTGGTGTGTTCAGTGTTGATTAGTGTCACTGAGTGTCCCTCTAATTAGTGTGCTACTGCCACTAGGGAAATAGAAGTGGTCTTAAAGGGTCATGTGTATTTAGGTACTAAGAATCTGCCTTCCTCCTAAGACTCTTCCTACATTTATATTCAGTTTAGTTGGGAACGTGTCCCCCATGGATAGAACATGAGGTTTATTTTCTAGTTGCCAGATCAAAAAATCTTGAGATGAATAAGGGAAAAAAAAATAGTTGTTTTATGTTTGCTGTACAGATGCTTCATGCCTACTGTTTCCAGTTTACATTTTAAAAAAATAAATCTCAAAAGAGGATTTGTACTCGGCATGCCTTTTTAATGTTTGCTACATGCCTGTGATTGATCTCTATGAACAAGTCTTAACCTGTATTGGAGTATTGCTGGAGAGTTGAGGCGACAAAGTCTTTTGAAATAAAATGTACCAGTGTTGTTTTATGTATGCTTTTCTAAGAAATGGAATTCTGTGCTCTTTTTAAGGAGGATTATTTTTTCTTTTTTTTTTTTTTTTTTTGGTGGAAGGTAGAAGTAGTGTAATTTAAGTGATGTATGTGATCTTCTTGTAATCAGTTTGATTTCTTCAAGAAATGTTGCATTTCCTCTTCTAAATTTCTACCATAATCTGTACTGACCAACTTAAAAAATATTGTGACTTGTACTGGGGTATCACAGCTCTAAAAGAAGATGATTGTATTGGCATGAGATCCAAAATTTTGGGTAGAAGAGGATCTTTTAACTTCTTGAATAAGCAAAATTCACAGTGTTTTAAGATGAAGCCAGTAACATGCTCAAGTCTGGTCTCAGCCATTTTAGAATGTCTTGCATCTGTGAAGTGTGGCAGCACATTTCTGAAATTCATTTGGGGTCTGATTAAAAGCACTTGTGTATATAATAAATGCTTTTTTCCATTTTAAGCCTTCTTTGCTATGAATGTGCAGCAAAAAACCCCCATGATCCAGGCTCAGTTCTCCAAGTTACAAGTAGATGAATTCAGATGTGGTTGCAAGTAGAATGGTCATGTTCCTCGAAGACAGGATTTAGCTGTCAGCTGTCTTCCTAGTTCCTCTCACAATTGGACAGGGAAGCTGCTGTTCCTGCAGTACAGGTAGACAATCCTTGGGCATCATGATGGGACTGTTAACCCCATGGGAGAGGTGGCACTGCAGGTGTTTCAGTAGCTGTCCCACAGATGAATTAGAAGGTTGCTCTTTTAGGTAGACCCGGAAAATGACACAATGCATTAATGTGTAATCAGAGGATGTTTCTGGGCTAAGAAAGGTTAAAAGTTAGATATTCTCAAGAGTCCTGCTGGCAAAACCTACCAAAGGGCAGCCCCTGGTGTGGAGGAAACGGCCTTCAGCTACTCTCCAACAGAAGACGTTAGATACTTACGCGACAGGGGTACCTCCTGGTGAGCAATGAGTTACACCTCAGTAAACAGACCAAACAGATATTGGTAGTATCAGCACATCTGTGCTCGGTAACACTGGTGAGAAGGATGGCCCTGCAAACTGATACTTGTCAGTATCTGATACTGTCAGTATCTTTGAGTTACACCTGTAACTCAAAGCCCAGATCTAGATTAGGACTTGACGATACAGAACAAAAACACTGTCCAGGTTCCTTTAGTGAATAATAACCTGTAAATTGATCCATACATTATTCAAGATAATTTATAAGAGTGAGAAATTATATGAAAAAGGTCCTTATAGAGTATATTGAAAGAAGAGTGTTTTACTACCTTACCTTAACTTTAGGAAAGACTTTGCAGTGGCATGAAGAAACTTTCTGATTGTCTAGTAGTATCTTTACTTCATTAAAAATACTGTGAATGGTGCTATGTTTTGAACATAGCTGGGCCTGGAGTCCTCATCCATCCCTGTCTCGCTTGCCTTGCTTGCTAAGCTGTTTTTAAAGGGCACTGAGGGGAGGGACACCTCTTGGGGTCATCAAATTGTTTCATTTCTCCTGGTGGTAGAAGTGAATTCCAGTACTGGCGTAAGTCACGCTGATAGCAAATCATGGTTCAGTAATGCTGTGGAAGATAGAAAGGGTTTTACAGAGGGTGAGAGGGAAGGGGGTGTCTGCATCTTGCTTCCAAATACAGCAATGCAGAGCCCTTCAGGTTGCCTGCCCCTGAAGCCAGTCTGAACACGGCAGCTTCTGCTGCCTTGGCGGTTTGCACTGCACAGAAGCAGCTGCACGATTTCAAGGTGTGGGCTGGTTCTCACAGCAGTGCAGGCTGATACACAGCTGGTCTCTGGCAATAAATGCAAAGTACCAGAGCACTCTGGTCACGGGAAGTGGTTTGGCCACACAGAAATGGGCATCTACTGTTGGTCTGTCTCTACAGTCCTTTAATTACTTCTTGTCTGTGTGATAAAAGTAGTATCCTAACAACTCCAGGGCAGCACCCTCTGAGTAGGGAGGATTGACAGTTGTCTGCTGTGGAATTGTACTGCGGGGTGGGACCAAACAAGCCTGTAATGTTCTAGAAATCATCAAGCCCAACATTTGGAAGACAAAAAATGAGCATCTGAGAACATAATTCTGTGTATGAAAGCAAGAACACCCTGTTGCTGGCAGCTGCATATTGCTGGATGAGGCTACAGGCAGGAGGAATGCAAAGGAAACGTGCTTAAAATGGTAATACCCCTTCTATAGCTGTCTGGAGGCTCTACAGGCTGTTAGCAAAGGTGGTGATGTGTTGCTTGCCAGATTCTTGTCTAGGCTGTAATCTTTGCTCTGTTTACGCAGTGTACACCACCTGCCTGTGCCCCCTCCGGAGATCATCTCTAATCTTCTGTTACTTTCTAGTATCTTACTACCTGTCTCAATTTGATTTCAGGCTACTTATACTCACATTGTTAAGGTATGTTTTCAGGAGGAAGGCATTAGGGATTGCTTAAAAAAGGAAAGATTAGCTGAACCAATTAAATATAAGGAGACAATGTGAGAATCTTCCAAGTGCATATTTAGGTGTTCTATTTCTGCAAAGAAGCTATTAAAATTGAAGGCCGTCTTACATTACCTTGAGAGGCATCTGCTGCCCGAAGAGTTCTTGCTGTACTTATTTCAGTGCCTTAAATCAGTCCTGAAGCAGTGCTTTCTCTCAGGTCTACGTGCGGAAGGCACAGCGTGGGTTGTGTGGGCCTTTGGAGAGCATGCTGCAACGGGTGCTGCTCTTGTGAGCATCGGGAATGCGCAAGTTGCATGTCGCTGCCCTCGGGTAGGCTGCTGTGTGATGGGAACAGCAGAGGTGGCAGAAACAAGCAAAAGGTGTGGCTTGCGATTGCCACTTTCTGTAGTAGTTAAGTGATCTGGCAAAGTGGCTGCTGAGAGCAAAGGGGTCAGGTTTTTTTCTAGTTCCTTCGCAGATATGTATCAAGAGAAATTGCCCTCCAGTTAATAGAATTGGACAGACCATATTTGCAGGATCACATCTTGCAGGGCTGATACTGGTGAAGCATCCACTGACTTATTTTTCAAAAGTTTACTTGACCTTTACTTTTGGATAGAGTTTTTCCTGATTGCTGGAATTTGGGCCTCGGCTGGCACGGCTCTATCTCATTGGACAAAAAGGTCCTGAGAAATCACCGGCTTGCCTCTGTTCTCACCCTCTCCACACTGTTGTTACATGCAAGTAGATTTAAATACGTCAGGTTTGGACATAAAAGCCCCTGTTACATGTATGAGCACTTCTTTTGATGTCTTCTCCTTTTGAGAATACGCTCCATGTTTCCTCCTGCCATCAAAGAGACTTATTTTCTTGGGTTCTCCAAAGGTCCAAGCATGAATGAGTGCAGGATTCTTTTGCTGTCCTGCGTTGTGAAGAATTAGGAATTTACAGGAGGAAATCCAGAGCAGATGTGGATTGTACAGTCAGGCAAAGTCGATTTTGAAAGAGCTAGCGTAGGCGGTTCTGCACCCTTGATGTGATATATTGCACAGGCAGGTAGTAATCCTGCTTGGCTGTCCCTGGCTGTGCGCTGGAGGAAGCCTGCCTGCTCCTTCAGTAACGAAATGAAGGCACGGTGGGAAGCCTTGCTGCTGCTGCTGCCTTGCTCCTACAGGAATAAGCTGTTCAACACTGCAGACTCAAGTCTGACATCAAGCTAGGCTACAGAGCAGTCTAGATGGGGGCACCGTTCCCTCTGCTCTACTGCTTCCATCCCGTCGGTTGTGCCTCACCCTGCAGGTAAGAGCTATGGGCCTATATGGCCTATATCGTTGTCCTGTGTAGGTGAAACACCAAATATGGTGACTCTCTGATTTGTGACTGGAGGACTGCCATAAATGTAACGAGTAAATAGTAGATCCAGCTACAGGAAGCAACTTGCTTTTTTGACGTCAAAGTGTTTCTGTCTTCCTGTTGAATTTTTCCGTTTTCATGTGCTTTGTAGTAATGAAATGCTATTATCTTGCATTCTTTGTACCAGAGTGAAACGTTATGCCAGTCAGTGCCATGTCTTGTGTTGCCACTTTATGAAATTAATGCTAATGAAACATGAGGTGAGGAGTGGGCCTTGGGGAGTATGATGCGTCAATCCTGCAAAACATGGCAGGATGCTTTTCCCCTGATCTTAATTGCAATTGTTTCTTCAGCCATTGGCTTATTTAAGATCTACAGGTTTGTGTCCATTGTGCAATTGAAGTTTTACAAACAGTTATCAGATTGCAACAAAAGATTTTTAAAAATACAAATTCTGCCATGACAAATTGGGGTTTATTTTATGTTTCTGGGGAGAGATAGGGGTCTCCTGACCTTTTTTTTTAAAGCAATTAAATAATTGGTCTCTATCAAATGAATGGGGGTTTTCAGCTTGAAATAGGTTTTAAACAATGCTTATCTTAATGGCCAGCTTGCTGTTTCCAGTCGGTATCCCTAGATGTCACTGGAAGACAGCACATGCTGAAAATAGTGCCGCTGAGCCAGGAAAAATGACTGTAAAGCTTAGATGGGGGAAATTCAGAGGGAAAAATTTGGTAACGTTCCTGGGTGGCTGCAAGCACAACCCATGTGAAACTGTACCCCAAATTTCCTCTGCCTGAGAGGGAGAGGATCTAAAATCTGTCCTTAGATGTACCCTTTCCCTACAGCCAGCCACACGTCGACAACTCATAGCTCCGTTCACGCTTACCACTGAGCCCTGGTGCAAGAGGTGTGAGGAAAAAGAGTCCCAGGGCATCACTTCAGAGAGAAGAAAGAAAATTACTGGGAGACGCAGGAGATGACAGCTATGGCTTCTAACAGGCAAAAGTCAGCTCATGGCAAGATACCACGGAAAGAGGCAGACCTGCCTTTGTACACCTCCACAAGTTTCCACCAGCTAGTGCTGCAAATCCTGTGACAGCAAGCCAGTTCTCAGAGGTGACTCGGCAGGAAATTATTTACTTTTGGGGGTTAAGGAGTCACTTCTTGTCCACTTAGTTCTCTGCAGGCTCAGAGGAGAGGTGGTGGGTCTGCTGGAACGAGGTGGAGGAGAGGAGCTCAGTGTGTGTGTGTGGTGGCAATGGGAGTGACTGCACACCAGACCCAGCTGCCTATAGGAAGGGGCTGTAAGGAACCAGCAATGAAAAAGCCATTCAGAAACACTGCAAAAGTCAGAGCAGGCACCTTTAGGGATCAGAAGTTTGTACAGATGACAGTCCTCTGCAGTGCCACCCCAGGCTGGTTGGGCTCATAAGGGTATTTGGGTGGATCTGGCTATGGATGGTGCCTGGGGACCTGTTCCTCTCCCAAGGCTGTAAGAGTTGGAAGCAGCCCATTAGAAATGGGCTCTTTAAACACCACACTTCTATTAAAACTGTTATAGAAGTGAAAAATGCTCTCATTTGGTGAGTAAGTGTTGGAAAGTACTCCTAGGACTTTAGCTAAGAAAAGACAAAAGTTGGCACCATGTGATCTTTTCGGAAGCTAGTTCTTTCCTGAACTGAAACTGTACAAAGCGTGATTTCTAATTCAGCACTCAATCCAAATGCTGTTATGAGTCAGTAGCAGACTCTCTCTTGACCTTAGCAGGATTCAGGTGAATAAAGGGAGCTTTGTAAAACAGAAACCTTCCTTTTGTATGTTAACCTTCCCTTTTTTTCTAACACACACACCCACCCCCCACCCCAAGAGCTGCAGTACAATGACTGACAAGATTACATGATTAGAAAGTACACTGCGTGCGTGAGATCAGAGTTTATGAAACTCTGGAGCCGGTTATATCCAATGGATAGATGATGTGCATCAAGTCGCGGGCACGTGATTGCAGTCAGTGCTGTGTGGTGCCAAGACATGGCTCCAGAGAAATCTGTCGGTAATTTAAAACATACTTTCCTAAAATAATGTATGTATGTGTTTCTGGTCAAAGCAGGGATGCTGACCTCTCCACTTGGGAGTTTTGGTGTTTGTGGACTCTCTCAGCAGACACAGTTGGTGTCAGTGTTTGATGCTTTTAGGGCTGGTGGTGTGGTGCACCGTGGTTTTGTAGCTTCTTTCAACCAGCCTCACTGTTTAACAAAACGAGATACAGCTAAAATAACAACAGTGGGAGACCAGGTTTGGGACCGTGAGGAGAGGTTAGCCCCTCTGGGCTGGTACAGAGACCCTGCCTGTATTGTGGGGTCCATGACATGCAGGAAGGGACTAGGTTGTTCACTGCCTGTTCCTCACTTGGGTGAGCAGCCACGGCTGGTGCTGCCAACCATCTCAAACCAGCTCAATGTGAAGTTCATTGCACCTCTTTTCCTGATCACCTTCTCTGACTTGGCACCTGCTTTGGGCCGAGGCACTTCAAGCGAGATCCTGAGGAGGCACAGATGTGTTGCGTCTCCTTGCTGAGGCTGGTATACAGAAGTGTAAGCCAGGCTCAGCGAGGGGAGAAAACTAATTAGCCCTTCGCCAGCACCTGCCAGGTTATTTCAGCACCCATAGACCTGAGAGTGCGCTCCATGAGAATCGTGTCCTACCTTACAGCCGTAAGGGCTCTTTCCTGCTGAAGGCCCTGGCTGATCTCACCGTTGGCAAGATCTCAAACCACAGCCAGCAGGTGTAATAGCTTGTGTCCGACTGCCTCCCTGGTGCCATCCATCCAGCTGTATTGCAGAACAAGCTCTAATCCAAAATGTAGCCTAAAGCCTAACATCCGCAACTCGTACATGGAGGGACTTCTGATACCCTGTAGGTAATTTCCTAATAAATAAAAAAAGATTTATTTCAAATAAATAAATCAATAGCATTTCCCACAATGTAAGAAAGGTACTGAAGGCATTTATTTTTTTTTTCCCCTGGTATTGTGAGTGTATTAATTCCATTAAGGTTAACTGTGTACAAAGTTTTGGCTGCTGGTGGAAATGATAGCCCTGAAGAAAGATGTTAGCCCTGAAGAAAGGGAACTTACTCTTCTGGTTGGGATGTTTTACTGCCTCTTCCTGTTGGGGCTGGTGAGCTCATACCGTGGTTCAGGTCATTCTGGGTAGCATCACTCTGATGTGGCAGGCGTAGCCTACTGCACGCTGAGATGCTATGGACACTTAGTTCTGCTGAACAATGAGAGCTGCCTCGACATGGCCAGCAGGCAGCAGCTAATTGTTCCTGGGGCCAGAGCACTGATTTATTTGGCACAAGGTGCTAAAAATGGCAACTTGAAAAGAGAAAAAGGCAAGAAAAGCAACCAACAGCAGAAAACTGGCACTGAGCTCACATCGGTAACTCCAGCACTGATCCTGGCTGCATTCAAGGTGGTCTTGAGAAACAGCAGTAACTTCAGGTGAGTGGCTTTATAGTAAGATTTAACATTCATATACATTATTTGAAGTGTGTCATGCTTAATAGAGATTGAAGAGTTAGATGGTCTTATGTGATCTTTGATTGTCCACATACCTTCCTGTATAGGCATGGCAGGCTAACTCGGGTCATGTAAATGTATCTAAGTGCTACAAAGTGATCCACTGCTGAGGCTACTCTTGCTTGTGCAGAGCCTGGAGGAAGCCTAAAGGGTTTACCTAAAGGTTAACCTAAAGGGTTAATGTCGTGTCAGAAAACACATGAAGCAAAAGCTTTAGATGCAGCTGTTCCCCACAAAGACTTAGTGTGCGGTTGCACTACCTCAGAGAGAAAAAAGATAGCCTATTGATAATGCCAGGAAACTGAAGCTATGGGTTTGTGACAGATCTATTAATGATACAGTGCCACTGAAATAAAACTGGGTCAATTTTACTGAGGATGAACACACTAGTTACAATACTAGGACTTGCCTCCCAGAGCCGGAGCGCGTGGTACCAGACGCTGTGCAACATCACAGGATAGTGCCTGCACCTGTCCAAATAGCTTGCAAGTAGGCATCGGATGTGGGTTTAGGAACAGAATTTCAGAATGCTTGATGGCATTGGCCTTGAATGGTCCCTGGCTGCCTCCAAATGTGAATTAGGAGGTGGCAAAGTGAGCGCAGGCAAAACTCTGATTCAGGAGTCAGCCTGCTCCCACTGACCTCGCTGGCGGCTGAGCACACCCAGAAATGGATGCAGCCCATATGGCCAGCCAGCTGCTGCTAGACTACCTTTTGGAAACTGCCAATACTACCTAAGGACAGGCACCAGTGAGTCTCTTAGGTGCCCGAGTGCCTATTGATTGCTGGGGGGCTGCAGGCACCTAAATACACTTGTCTATTTGACCCAAAGCTCTCCTAAGCCTCTCCTTGCCTTCCCTTTCATGAAATGAAACGAGTGGCGCTGGCTTGTTTGTTTGGGAAGCATAAAGGTTCCCTAGGAGGCAAGGGCATGCAGGCATGTCACTTAATTCTGGAATTTATTGATCACGAGATACAGAATCCCAAGATAAATAGTTTGTAGGTCAGATTGATTAGAGTGTAATCCTTACCAATGTCATTCCTGGTCTAGATTAAACCCGTAAATATAACTCAAGCATTGCACACTCCTGCAAGCAGACATCTCATGAGACTTAGGGACCGAGCCCATAAGTCTAGATATCAGTAAGAAAACCATTTGGAATTACATTTATTTAGGTTAGCTTGGGTCAGTTTAATGGAAGTACTCCCATTTCACATGTTCAGGGGCTCAATTTCAGCTAATTTAGCAGTCTGAACATTTTCTGTGAGCTCTCTCTCTCATTGCTGAAGACAGGTAGATACATTAACGCTTCCTATAGCGAGCAAGCTTGGTCCTCACTTTAAGTGTGGATCTCCTACCTGTTGATGATCTGGGAAGATCTCACTCTTTTCAACTTGGTTAACAGAAATTCCCACCGAACAGACCAGCTGCAATTTGGGCTCTGCAGCTCTCCTGAGGTCAGGAGTTTGCTGTTGCATGATGGAGCCCCAGTCTGTGGCTGACTTTGAGACCAACAGACCTGCTGAACAGGTACTCTGAAAAGGAGTCTGTCCTTTAGGACAAGCTATAATACTGGAAAGCATAGAATCTGGGATCAATTGTTTTTTTGGAGTCTATCCATTCAATTCAGGAAGTTGCCATCTATACGTCATTGCTTTTGAATGCAGAGTACAGGGTAAAGGTTTCAAAATTGAGTCCACGGTTGGGAACACAAATCTAAATGTTACTTCTTTCCCCAAATCGGCAGTCACACAACAACTTTGACAGCTGGGGAAAAAGTAGCACTAAAGCACTTTGCTCCCAGCTGAAGAACTGGACCGATTTGTACTGCATAATAGGATTATTCTGAGGACCATGACACTGCTTTTAAATAAGAGTGGATGATTAAGACCTGGATGGAAATTAATTCCTTGATCAGTTCTTTTGTAAGTAAAGCAGTTAGGTCTGCTGGTTGTTGGTTTGGATGGAAAACTGAGGTTTCACGATGCTGACAGCTGTTCTGGAGGCATGAAATGGAGTTCTGCTGGGGGTTGTATCCATGGGCTGGATCTGAAAGTCATAAATTGATCAGATTTTTTGAGCAAATTCCGTTTACAAGTAAAACTGGATGCTTTTAATAATCCAGATTGGCGCGGCCTACAATGATTTCAAAGGTAGCTTTGCATTTTTTAAGATTTCTAAGATTCCCTTCTCACCCAGCACCAGGCATCCTCCCCAATCTGCTCCCAGTGTCCTGTCCTCCTACCACACACTTACTGGGTATTTTTTCTCCTTCCTTTAGAGGCAAGCTTAGAAAGGATCTGCTTAAATACAGTATTCTCCTGGTCACATTCTTCCTTGCTGCCTCCTTCAAACCTTGATTCTGCCCCCCAGCCCGTCTCCAGCAGCAAAAGCAGTGACCTCCTGCTAGTGCCCGGTGCTGTGCCAGGGTCTGGAATCCAGATGTACAATCAGCAAAGGGATGGCCCCACATGTCTGTAGGAGCCCTCTGCTAAGGAACCATGGAGCCGGGTGAAAAGGCACAGGGCTGGCTTTCTATATTGCTGGAGGGACAGAGTCAAGCAGTGTGACGGAAGGGATTGGAAGGAAAAGGTTGGTCAGCTCTGCCCATCGTACAAATTCTGGAAGCATAAAATGAATGCTTGCTTGGCCGAATAAATACATATCTCTTCAGCATTAACAAAATAATTAAGTGCAGACAAACCCAGTCCCTCTGTACACCCGCCCTAATGAAATGACAGAAATTATCCTGCATGGCATGAGATTTCATGGGAATAAACAGTTTAATATCTATTTCTCCTCTTACTTAGTTGTGAGCCACTTTTCTCAGAGGTGAGTAATTGAGGAAGAGCTACTGGTACTTTAGCAATAATGTTTAATGAACTGAAAAATGATCTGTTTGTAGGAGGATTAATAGCTCTCTGCACATTAACCTCATGTGGTTAGTGAAACCAGACAATATCTTACAGTATGGCTCTGCAGCTTTCAGCCTGCAGCTCTCGGGCTGAAAGTCCTGCCGTGGCCTGGCTTTCAGAGGAACGTCACCTAGGTCTGGCAGGCTAGTGACCAAAGCACGTTTCTTCTAGGTGGTTTTTCTGCCTGAGCAACAAAGCCTCACTCTGTGGTTTAGCTCTCTTGAGAAGGCCTAGCCACATGAGCCACTGCATACCTGGGATTTGAACTCCATTGTTGAAAATAGTATGTTTTATCAATGGAAAACCAAATGCTTGTGAGCTATCCTGCCCTTAAAAATGAAATCCTGGAGGAGACCAGAGGTGTACATATTGCTGCCAGGTAAACCCGGCAGTGGCTGAAGCTGATGAAGTCGCCATTATGGGGTTATTTCCTGGTAAAATCTGTGGGTGCCCTGTCACCACTGCAGTGCCAAAAGGAAAGCAGTATCAAACACTGGTATGTATAAAAGTATATACCCTTACATAGGTTTGGGTTTATTGGCCTGTTGGGAGGGAGTATTCCCTGACGTTAAATTAACACTGCTGGTGCAGTCTGTGGTCCCTGTTATGTATGGAGAGAGGTTGATAAATTTTTCAGCACTGCCTGTTGTCGTTGTCTCCCCTTCCCTCCCCCCTCCCACCCCCCCACCCCCCCCAAAAAAAAAAAAAAAAGCAAAAAAAAAAAGCTTTTGGAAATGTGTATGTACAATTGCTTTAGTAAAGCTTATGGTCTACAGAGAGCATGGCATGGCAGCTGGGACCTCCAGGTATTTGCTCTCCAGCATTACAGAGGGCTTTTTCTCATGTTTTTGCAGGGGATGAAGTGCTGGCAGCTTTCATTTCAATGCCCAAGGAATGTAAAAAGCCACCTCCATTGCAGGTTCGTTAATACAAAAGAGAGAAGATAAAATCTAGAAGGGGAGCTGAATGACCTAGTTCTAGGGCTTGCACAATGAACATCTTTGATCTTTTATCTGTAGGATGAGCTGACTTTTCTACAAGGCACTAAATAAAATAGTTGGTCTGGCAAGAGGGAAGAAATAGGACAGTAGAAAAACAGGCATTAGAAGCATGGGCTTCAGCCCACCAGTATACCCAACAGTAAGTATCCAGTCAACACCTCTGAAAAAGCTGAACCTGCAATGACTGTCATCTGACAGTCTCAGCTTTTGTCCTTTTAACGGAAATCTGAATTCTATTTTAGAGTGCTGGATGCAGAAAAAACACATTGGAAAACTATTTTAGATTCCCTTGGTCCCTAAATATTAATTTCTTTGAATAGTGGTGGCCGTGATGGTAGCCTGTTGCCACATTTCTTCAGCTTAATTCCAGCCTAATATTCACACCAGTGTTCAGCGCAGATTCCTTTCAATGTGGTTTAATTTCTATAGCTGTGTGTCCTATCAGTTATAGCTAAGTAAAATTAGACTGCAATTTAATTGTAACACAATCAGCAGTTCTGGTCAATTAGAATGAGATTGAGTGCTGTGTAAATCTGTTATGGTAGGAAGTGATGCTGAAATAAGCACTTGGAGTCTCTAGTTAAAGGACACTGCTGTGCCTCTGCAGTCCCATCCAGGCAGTTCAAACTCAGCACGTGCGAGAAACAGGCATGTGCCTTCCTGCCTTTTGCCAGGGTGTGCGCGGCACCTGAGCCCATTTCTCCTTTTTTTTGCAGTACGCTCTCTTTCGTGGCTGTACCGGGTGACATTTTCTTCTGCTCCTCCAAATCTGGCTGGTGAGAGGAGGCCGGGCTCTCTCGCTGGTGTCACCCTGTGGAGCAACCCGCAGCCCACTGGACAGCCCAGGTCAGCAAGGGGTGGGTGCCACACGGCCACGGTGGTACTCCTCAGCCTTCTCCCATGGGATCTTCAGGCACGAGACCTCCACCACGGGCTGGGACAGGGCAGCAGGGCTAGTGACGTGCTACCACCGGCTGGACTCCCCGCAACAGCCACCCACCTGAGAACTGAGCCTCTCCCAGCCCCTCTCCTGGATGCTCCTCAGTACCATGACGGATGCCAGCTGCTGGTTCCAGACAGTACTAAAAATGACTCACAGGACTCGCAGGCTGCAGGGTGACGCTGCGAAGAGCTGAACAGGATTTAGCTGGGAAGTTCCTGCAACGGGGGAGTCAACTTGTGATGACCCCTGTGTCCTGCTGCAGGTAAGTAGGTTCAGGAGAATAACGATCTAATGGCATTAGTCTAATACTGTAGCAGCAGGAGATTATGCAGTCTGGGTTGACATTAGATGGCAGTAAAACCTGTGCTTTTCAGGAGCCCATATAGGTAGAAATGGGATTAAGCCAGGACGGGGCAGGGGGACCTCTTTAGGGAGGATCTCCCGGACCTGCCAGAGCTCAGAGGTCACTGTGAAGCACCCTGTACAACTGGAAATTTTAAGCACGCCAAAGCAATTACCTAAAAGACCTTTACAGTCTAATTGGCTCAACCACGTTCATTTTAACTAGGCTTCTCATAAATAGATCTGGTAGAACTGCGAGGATATTGTAAAGCAGTTGCTGACTACCACTGGCAATTTGCTGCAGAAGCAAGGTGTAGCTCATGAAATGTCCTCAGACTTCACACGGCAGTGTTCCTGGTGTAGGCACCTCTGGAGCTGCAGGGGCTTTGAAATCTCCCTGTAGCAAGCACTGTATAAAAGAGATGCTAACTGAATTACTCTCATAGCTGTGAAGCATGATGACAGCTGGTCCTGAGACATCACATAGGGCCCGCTGGCTGAAGCTTTACTGAGACTTTGAAAAACAGCAACAAAGAAGAGGAGGGCAAATGCATCACATGCTCTGCCGTGTAAATGGGGAAGGGCTTCTGAGAAGATAAAAAAATAATCTTTTAATATCATATAAGCTGTTTGTTCATTTAGCCACAGCAGAGCTAACAAACCCAAATGTCATCTCACAGTTTAATTGCAATGCTGGTAAGCCTTGTGGTGCCTCTTGGGGTTTTTGGTTTGGTTTCAAAGTCGAAACAGCTTGTAAAAGTAAATGAGTGTAGGAGATTTTGATTCTTCTGTTTACTTGTTGCTTTGAAATAAGTGTTTTAGTCCTTCTGCTTGAATGAATGAATTTAAATTCCTTGCCCAGGAGTGCAGCAGAGCCCATGTAAAAGATCCAGTTGGGCAAGGGCTTCCAGATGATGGTTGTGAATGGGGAGGTGTTGCTCAGCCCAGACAATGTAATCTAGTCTCCCACATGCCTGATGGCAAAAGGCAGGCTAATTTAAGTTTTGCTGTCGGGATTGGGAAGTTTAGAGACACCTCATACGACTGAACCCTTCTCACTGCCAAAACCACCCCCTGGCAGAAGAGTTACACAGTTCCTTTTTCCCAGAGGGTTTGCACACTGGTTTTGGTGTTCACTCAGCTCTGGCGATTTGTTTTCTGTATAATTCAGCATGAATTTTGATTTGTCTGTCCATGTTTAGAACAGCATTTGCTGGTAAAGAGCACAAGCAGAAACAAGTGGAACACCAAGATGCTGTTTTCTAGCAAAGCAAGCCCTTCAAGTTTGTTACCAACGCATTCACGATTTGTTCAGGGTTGAGAAAAGTCTTTAGCTGTCTGGACTTTAGTGAGTTAGATGGGAATGAGAGAGCTCTCATCCATTGCAAATCAAGCCATGAAGTCTTTCCAAATACGCTGAGCCTGGATTTTCACAGGAGGCTGCTCAGACAATGCAGTCATGGAAACCCACTTTTAATCCCGCCGGGAAGTCCTGTAGTGGGTAGCTGGAACCAGCTGTGACACAGCCAGCGCAGTGTCACTTGGGAAGCACAGGTGGTTGATGCAAGCCAGGGACATGCAGGCTCCACTGACCTTTACTGTAGGGCCCTGGTGGCCTCTGTGACAAGTCTCTGTTCGAACCCCATTTTAGTGCGGGATAGGATGAGGTTTGTGTGAGCCTGCAAATAAATAAGGCACACAAATATTGTCAGTCATCACTGCATTGCATAGATGGATGTTAAAAATTCAGTGTTGGCTTTTTTGTGTTGGAGAGCTCCAAAATGAACATATGCATCTTCTACTTTTGTTCAGCTGAGCAGATTTTTAACTCACGTGAAATCTCTTAGGAGAAATCCCTGAATTTAACATCCTGTTTTCTCTCAGTGAGGTGCTGGTTAATTTAGGGTGTTATGATGTTGCTGTGTTTCCCTCAAGTACCCATTTAAAACATCTTCAAGTGTAAATTAGTTTCCTGTGTTATTACTCTTGACTAGTTTCAAGCAGCAGTTTGGAGTACAAGTGTTCCTTTCTCAGCTAGACCTGTCTCTGTATAGCAGAAAGCTGTATCAGAACCTTTATGTACTGCAGCAGGCCAGCTAGAATAAATAGAGTACTTCTATGGGAATGAACTAACCATTACATTTTAATGTTACCTAAAGATGTAAGACCAGCAGGGAGTAAAAATAGCAACAATTTGTCATCATAGCTGTCCTGGCATTATTTCGCGTAATTAGTATTACTGTTATCTACGCTTCAGGTGTCCCTTTTGTGCCAATGGGTCTCTTTCTGAGAACAGCTGTGTGTTATGGCACCGTAAGCAGAGAATAAGAGCTAGTCCCTGCCCTGAAGGCCTTCCAGTAATATTGGATATAGGACAAGAAGGGGTTGAGAGGAAGGCACACAGCTTCCAGGCAGAAGGTCGTGAGATGAGCCACTAAAAATTTAACTAATTGAAATTAAGGACTTCAGTCTAGCTTGTTCCAGGGTTTTCCTTTTAAATTCATATTATCATGGCAGGCGTTTAAAAATACATGCACCCAGAAAGACTGTACAGGCCTTCTGTGAGTCAGGTTGAGACAACTATGTTTTCTCTTGTTTAGATGTGTGCAATAGCTACTGAGTCGATTTTGATATAGATAGCTGCAAGTGGCTCTTTCCGAAGGGTTGTAACAGAACGTGTATTTAGGAGGCCACATTGATTCATTACCGGCTTCCGGTGAGATAACGTGTGAAGTGAACATGAAAAATCAGTAAGACAAGCAAAATGGAAGAGCTTGAGATAAGCAGGGGGAGAGAGAAGAAATCAATGTCATCCAGTGACTATGCTGGTGAAAGAGAGCCTATAAGAGATGATATTAAATTCATAAGTCATGTATTTCAAATACCGGCCCGTAACATCACGTGCAACAATATGTGTAACGGGGATCGAGATCAGTATATTCACGTAGTTGCAGTGAAATTCTTCAGACACCTAGTGAACTCTTCCTCCTACAAACTATTACAGTAAGTTCATGGCCATGCCAGAGTATGTTTTCAAGAATAACCTTTATGTATTTAGTACAGAGAGACTTATTGATGTAAGATAAAATATTAACCTGCCTTTCATAACCTGGGAAAAATATGCCACATCATTAGAAATAAAGACATTGACTATTACCTCATTGCTGCCCGTGGGTGTGTGCGGGTACATAAATAAATAAATAGCTAATACAGCAAGGTCCTCTAATCAAAGCTGATTATTAATTTCATTCAGGCCACTTGCTCAGATTTTTGGAAAGACTGTACAGCATCGACAGGAAAGCTGCCTGAATGCTTTTTCTCCATGTTTGTATCTTTTTCTTACTTTCATTCTACTATGTCAGTGGACAGCTTGGCACTGTAAGAGAGTGAAGGCTCTCATTTCTTTTCCCACGCAGGACTGTTTCATACAGTACATTATCAACATCTGATATTAAATGCATAATGGAGATTGTATTTTCCCAGTATCTCCTCACTGACTGGGGTTTGCCCCTCATTCAACCTCTTTTCAACACCATTGAAATGCCTTTCAAGAGCATCCTTTCACTACTGTGATATTAGAATTTATTAAATTCTGTTGGCATTTTGAAACCTCTCTTTAAATACTCCTTGGACAAATGAGACATAGGTCATGGTTGAGCTGAGCACAAGAATGCGTGATGTGAAGGCAAAGGTGTTGTATTGCCATTAAAAAAACATTATTTATTTTTTTTTCAGGAGGCAACAAAGGTCCGTTCTAGAGTCCAGCTGCTAAAGCCAGAGCAGCCCTTGCACCAGCTGCCCAGGACGCCTGCGGCTTGTGGGGCTGAGATGATTTACTAGCACTGTAAAGAAGTTGGAGACCATTGCCTGCTTGGAGGTATTTGCTGGTGAAGGGGAAATCCTGAGGATGTAATTGTTTTTGTCACAGGTCTGCCGTTGATTGTTTTGTTCTGAGGGTTTTTTTGTTAGCTTTTTACAATTTCTCCAATAAGAGTTCAGCCCTCATGTCTTCTGACTTCTTCTTTCTAATCATCGTCATCAGTCCTTTGTAATCTTTGTCAGCCACTCCAAGCTAGGGTTTAACAGCTGAAACTAGTGAAATGTCCTAAAAACCTAGGAGTTGTCTCCTTACAGCAGCAGAAAAACTGAATTCCTCATGTGTGTTATTTTCCTCTCCTGAAGTCTACAACCACACGGTTTACACCTGATTTATTTATAGTATCACTTGCTGTTAGTGTTCTTCCCTCCCATTGGAATATAGACTTGTATTTTGCTTGGAGCGAAGGCAACACAGAGGGGCCTGTTACAGCATGTTTTAGTGCCTAGATGCAACATTGCTGTAACAGGCCCCTCTGTGTTGCCTTCGCTCGGAGAAACAACTGCTTGTTTACGCTGAGGTTCCCATCCAGAGGTGCACCCAAATCTTCTTTGAAGCTTGCCTTTTGAAATTTAGAAGTCTAGCTAGGCTAGTGACTCTGTTGTAAAGGCTGAGTTAGCCTTGTGTTGAGTTTATAATGTGAAGTACTGGAAGATACAATTACTTGTCTTTGTGTATCATCTCTTGTGTTGCTCTGTTCTTCATTTACTTACTGTTTACATGCTTGTGACTCATTTAAATTCTAACAAAAAGACAGACAACCTTGAAACATCGTTCTTGTTTTTATCTGGGGCAGGTTTTTTAAGCTTCCAGCATTCCCAGCTTCTCTCTTGGACGAGTCTAAACATAAGGTTTAGTCTGGTGATCTAACCCGACTCAGAACACAAAAGTGGAATTTGTGGCCATAAATGTACAGCTACCAGGCATCATGTTTCCAAATGCAATATCATCTTATTCAGAAAAACACGCAAAACTGTATTTCAGCTGAATTTTGATTTTCAATGAGGAATTGTAAATTTTGGCAGAAGACACAAAGTTTTTATGAAAACTTTGCACAACATAATAACCTTTGTGAATAACTGGGTTGTACTTTAAACTGAACTTTTCCAATGACCCAGTTTTCATTTGCAAGGGATCGGTGAGGGCATTTATGAGAAATTCATTACCATTACGGGTTTGACACCTTTTCCATTTGCGTTAGTCTCTTTCTCTGTGTCCAGCATTATCTAAAGCTTTTCCAAATATCACCTGAAAATTGTATTTCTGTAGTCATAGACAGATTAAAATTGCCCTTTTGCTATGTAGATGTAACAATAATAATTTACCTAAGTAAAAGAAAAGCATCAACTGTTCCAAACAGCTCTTTTAAATCACTTTTCACTCCTCCAGTGCCTGAATAATGCAGTTCTTCACAGTTTCATTGCTGTAAACACAGCTGCACCCCAGTGTAACTGCATTCATTTCAGCTGCCCTACTTTGATGTGGTGCAAACCAATGATGGGACAGCACTTGCTCCCAATTTTTTCCTCATGTTCCACAGTGCGTTTCCACTAGAAAATGCATTCATTTGGCAGCAGAGCTGAAATGTGGTATTTACAGGAAAGTTAAAGAGAGAAAAAGCACTCTCCTTTGGAGTAGGTGTATCTTTATATATGTGTCAACTCACCTCATGGCAATGTTTGTAACTCTACCTATGCTAGATTCAGTATGAGAAGACCACGGGTAAGTCAACTAATCTGGTCTTTCTTTCTCTTCCTTGAGCTGTATGGTCTCAATGTATTTTAGGCAATTGTCTGCAGCAGAGGGTTGAAAACTTTGCCTATCTGTTCTATACACCAGAAGCCAGCTGTCTGTGATTTGCTATTTGTAGTCTCCCATCTCATGCTGGAAATCTTCAGGAAAAGAGCCAAGTTACAAACCAGCCCTTATTTCTCACGGCAAAAGCAAGACATCACTTGCTTCCTTCTCCTACCTCACCTCTGCATCACGCTCTGGAGACTGGGAGGATGGCAGCAGTGAGTCAGTGTTCTCAGCTTTGCAGGAAACATCCTTTCGAGAATAACTTTTGAGTGTGAATCTCCTCTGTTACTGTTGGAAAATAATGCATAGGCCTTAAAATAAGTAATTGCTCAACCTATCCCCATGCACACATATGGTTTGCAGTCTCCTACATCTTGCTGGGGTTTATGATACTGCAAGAAGAGCTGTGACACAGCAGAGCTGGGGCTTTTAGGCCAGCCAGCAGGACTAAATAGAGTTGAAAATGGAAACATCAGCATCTGAAGTCTAATGTGTCCGTGAAGCTCAGAAGAGCTTTCGTTAGTGGCTTTGTTGCTTGCCAGAAAGGACCTTATATCTGACTCTGGAAAGAGTTTCTCTAGTATTCTGAAAAAGTATTTTCTTTTCTGGATTGAGTAGTAGCCTTAATCCAGAATTACCCAGAGACATTTTTACAGGGTAGAACAGGAGCGCCCCCAAGTCCCACAGAGGATGAATGATTGAAAGGCCATTTGCTTTCATTCTCTTTCCAGAGATGTAGTATTTTCACATAGCAGAAACATACATTTGTTCATTAATTTAATTTCAGATGGTACAGAGGAGAGCTTTCCAGAGGCTTCTCAGCAGAGCAGAAGACGCCTCACTAGTTGGGATTAGGACTGTGAGTCATGAGCGGTTTTTTGCTGCTTTGAATCCGGTGCAACGTATTTTATGCCTTCAGGTCTTGGGGCCTGTCCTTCTCTTCATGTACTGCAGGCTTTCCTGTGGTGCAGACACCTTGTACTTAGGATGTGCAGCACTTCATGGCTACCTGTAGTGCTGGGGAAGGAGGCAAGTGTCCCCTTCCAAAAAATACTGTGATGGAGCCAGGTTGTTCTGCACCATTAAAGAAATAAGGAACCAAGAACAAAGCAGCCTTAGGAAAAGAGGTGGGGGAGATAATCACTCCTGTTGTGCCTGTAATGCAGTAGGGTTAAGAGCTCTATTTACATGCAGGCACTGTGCTCTTAACCAGCTTAGCTGGAAACCATAAGAGACCAGATTGTTTTAACAGCTCTACTGTGGTTGCAACTCCTTGGAGGCTCTTCATCACACAAAAGTCCTGCTGTGTTTTCAAGCACCTGTGTGTGCTTTCTGGCATGTCCTAGGCAATCACAAGGGTCCAGTACTCCAGCATCCATAAGCTTCCCCATCTTTTCATTAAAGGTGTCTTTAGGCAGCATTGTGCACTTCGTATAATACTTTATCCTAATCTGTGCTTCATTTAATAGTAATAAGGTTTTTTAAATACTCCGGTTTGGAAGATTTTTGCTGCCTTTTTTTTTTTTTTTTTTTTTTTCCCCCCCCAGATGAGAGAAGGAAAGCTGGAAGCAGTAACGATTGGAAAGAAGGCAAGAAAATGAAGATAGAGATACATACGAGTCATTTAGGAGGGAAGTTTGGCATGATGTTATTAGTAAAAATGGGGAGAACTAAGGAGGATGATAGAAAGGGCATTGTTGAGACATATCTTGGAAGTGATGTCAAATCTCCCTACTTGCCATCCTGCAGTGGGGAGGCAAAGGCTTGGCAGCAAGTACAGCAGCCCTGTGGTTTGCCCCAAACCCTGCTGCTCACTGGTAGTTGATGCCTGTGTTGCTTGAGAGGAGAATTAAAGCAGCTCCCTCATGTGGCTATAATCCTGCGTCCCCAAGGCTCACATTCACGTGGCGCTCAGCAGCTTTGCCACCAGCGCAGGTAGCCCGGTATGCCAGCCATACAGCTCTTGTGCATCAGCACGGCAATGCAGAGCACACAGAGTACGCTGCCGAAGCAGGTTAGAAAACTCCTGGCACCCGACTCATGCCTAAAGTGATTTTTGTTTGGAACGTAAAGTTCTATATATACATTGTATATGTGATATATTAAGACCTCTCTCTTTAGGTATAATGTAGCTGGTACTACAGTAGAGCTATGTGCAGGCTGTCCCACTCTTTCCTTGAAACATCAGCCAGTGAGGAGGTACAACATAAAATTCCCTCTGCCCAGCCTAAGCACAGTGGTACGTACCCCTCGTGCAACAGGTCCGCTGATGCAAGTTTGAGCAATGCTATGGTGCCTCTTCCAGTTTTTTGTGCTGCCTGGTGAGAGTCTGAAAACTGCATTCAGGCAAATCTCCTGTGAAGACAACACTCCCTCCTAAGAAGCTATAGAAAAGAAATGCTGTTCTGAAAATAAATAAGGTATGTTATTTCAAAGATCCCATTGTTCTTGATTTTTCCTTCTTTGTGAAATAGTCTCTTATTTTCCAAAGAGGAAATACAGTCCCTAAATTAGATCTCTCAGGGATGCTGGCTCCAGAATTGTGAAAATTAATACACAAGCAATTAAATTAGAAAAATAAAAACAAACCCAACAATGGAGCAAGAAAGAAGTCACTGACATTAAAACCAGAGATATGCAAATTTGGTCATAAACTCTCAGCCAAATTTAGGAAATTTTTTGATCTTTAATTCACTTCATTCTATCATCAGAATCCTTCTTGCTCATTTTCCCCCAGGATAAAGGTCCATCATTAAATAATGGATGCATAAAATCCTCTTTCTATTTCTTCCTCCAAATAAAATTCTTTATAGAAAATAATGAAGGGGAGCAAAAATTGAAGATGAAAAGAAACTACAGTGATGGTAACTGACAAACAAAGCCAGGGCTTGACGGATTAATTTCATTCTCTGAATTACACTGATCTTATTTGCAGGGTCATTTGATGCCGCTTTGTTTTAGACTGAAGAGTCCTGCACACAGAGAAAGAAGTGAAAAAAAAAATAAAGGAAGGAGTTTTCATTTGGTGTGAAGTAGACTGAGTTTTGATTTACTTGCTTTTTATAAACAGCTGGACTTTTACAGTACTAGCCTGCAGAATCAGGAAAGCTATCACTGTGCTATTAACAGACAAGCCCTCTGAAGCTACCCCACCCACAGAAAAGCAGAGCCACCAAGGAGCAGCAAGACACAGTGGCCTTCAGGGAACACAGAAAAATTTGTTCTATGATATCAGCAGAGACCTGCAGGAGACCTGAAATTTTTACTTTGGGGCTATTAACATTATGTATTTTTATTTTTCTACCCAAAACAGTTCAGGTGATCAATCTGCATATGACAGCCTGGACTGTGCTGCTGAGGGAGGTAATGCTCAGCACTGAGATCACCCTGCTCTGAGCCGGCCTTTGTGGCTCCCAGGCAAAGTGTTTCCCTTCTCCCTGGGGCAGAGACTCAAACAGTGTCAGAGTGATTGCTATTAAAAAAAGTCCTGGCTCATATAGATGTTCACAATTACCTAGAAAGTATATCTGCAGCTGTTAGTACAGCTTGCTAGTTAGAAACTTTGAAGGGCAAAGTCAAGTAGCTGTAAATTAGAAAAAGCCACAAAAACTTCTCTTGTAATCTTCATTCAGTTTGTCATGGATATGTGTTATGACATAACCAGATTTTTGGCATTATGTGTAATGCGCTCAGCACGTTCTTTTTTTGTAGCCAGTTCATTGATAGGAAGGTGGTGGTGGAGAAAGGGAACTGCTCTCTTTAGCAGTAGTGCACTATTCAGAGCTACAGCTGTTCAATTTGTCACCAGGAAGATCTCTGTACATCTCAGCAGCTCAGCTGTAATTAAAAGTCGTAATTGATAGATGATTAAAGGCTGTATCATAAAAAATGACTTGACCCTACTACTACAGATTATTAGATTACCAAATAGAAGTAGGCATTTTTCAATAAGGTTCTTTTGCTCTTCCAGATTATTCCTGACAGCTCCTGTAATGAAAATGTCAAGATATCTCTGTGAAATGTCTTTGAATTAAGAAGGCACATTATCATGTTTGCAAATTGTTACCAAATTACACTCATCAAAGGGGTATTTTACTCCACTGATTGTTCTGTTACAGCAAAAAATAACAAAAAGCCTAGAGATGGATGTCCTTGTGCAGCAGCATTTCTGTCATGTTGTCAAATTTCATTAATCTTCCTTTGGCTCATCTGTGCTTCTAAAATACCTGCAGCATTACTTGCATATCTGTACTATTATATATTATACTTGTCTAATATACTAGCTGTGCATGCTGTAGACCTTGAAAGTGGAACTAGAATTATAGGCCCTTTGTAAAGGGGGTGAAGGCTCCATTACCATTCATTATAAAAAGGGATTAATTAAAGAACTAACTGCTGAATGAAATGGTTTAAAAGCCTCTTCAAAATGATTGAGTTTAGAGAGTCCTGCATTAACAATAACAGCCTAATTCTGGTAGACCAGAACAATATCTGTTGGTGGTTTTTTTTTAACATTTCTAAGCACAGCATAAATATCAAGCATTGCCAATTCATAACATTTTCACAGCCTGTCTTATGATATGCATATATAGACAGATGCATAACAAAATATCTATCTCTATATCATACGTTATATAAAAATTTCACTAAAATGTGTAGAAACAGATATTAAAGCCCTACTTAAGTGTCCAAGAATTGCATGAACATTTCATTTTCCTTATTAAAAATATTCCTGACCCCTGAGGTCCGTAAAAGAACACAGATATTCTTGCCCTGTTCACCAAAAAATAAAATAGGGGAAACAGAATTCAAATAAAAGAATAAATTTTTCTTCTTTTCCTTTTTGTATCTCATAATCTGTAGAACAATCTCACATTTTTTTAAGTCTTTGCACATGCAAAACTGGCTCTCAGCAGCAGAGATTTGTTGTTTACAATGCATCATCTTTTCAGCTTTTAGCAAGGAATCCAAGAAAAATGAACTCAAAGTAAGCATTATAATGCTTATAAGGGTAACAGTAAGGAAAAAACACAACAGGTTTTTTTATCTATAACAAAGTGCAAGGGGGAGCTGGGGCTCAGAGACACAGACTAGAACAGAAAAATATACTGTTTGAAGCACCCTGTGAGGAAACATCATTTAAGAAACTAAAACTTGACTTTTCCTAGTTAATCTGACCTTTGGAAAGAAGGTAAAGCTTTCTTCAGACATGAAGTTGACATCAAGTCAGCTGAGCTCCTTTCTGTCAGCTTTCTTTCCTGTGTGCAAGGTAGCTTTAGAGGCTTCTCTTAAGAAACTCAAGTTTTAAATTGCCTTCCTGTGCCAAAGTTTGGACACAAGAAAGCAGATGCACCATTTCATAAGTATCACTTTTTTTGTTATACTGCTTCTCATATTAGCAAGCTAGGATATAACTGGAGTCAAACTGGACCCTTTTACAGAGCAGGATGTAAGCAGAGTCCTAGAGGAGCCTGAATGCTCCTACTAAATAGATACCCAGCTGTGTAATGATGCAGCTCTGTGTGTGAGGCCCTAATGGTACAGCAAATGTGTGAGTACCCTTGCATGGCCCTGGGAAAAAAACATGCAAAGAGGTACACGCACCATATGTTCATAAAAATAGTTTCTTCCATTCGTTCCAGCTTACCTTCTTATCCTGTAGGTGCTGGGCCTGGAGAAATGATACATCTACTGCAGTGCCTGTCTGTCCAATGAAATTTATGTTCCAGGTTGCAGGCCGTACAATGACTAAAAAAAGGATCAAATTGAGATTATCAGAGCCTGCATGTTAATCAGGGAGCAATTTTTTCAGGCAAGAAGCAAGGATAGGGATTGTCCTGTTTGTCGTCCCCCGTCTGGTGTACATGTGCGTTAATCTGCAAGAAGACACTTGACTACCTGGGTTTCACAGCTCTTAACACCTCCATCGTGACAGGAACCTAAACCCAGTTCTCATTCATAAAATGCAACCAAAACAGTAAGGAGTAGCTGCAGTGACCATATTTTCTTTAGCAGCTCTGAGTTTCAAGAGACACTGTTCAGCTAGGTTAGTGGGGAACCTGGGATCAGTTCCCCCTCCAGTGCACATCATGCCCCAATATATTCAGATAGCTACAGGTGCCTTGTTTTCCCAAGGTTAAAGATCTGCAGAGGTTTGTCACAGAGAAAAATGAAAGATTCAAGTGCCATTCTTTGCTGACAGTGCCAGAAATGTTGGGGTTTTTAAATGTTATTATATCAATTCTAGTGACTGCAAAATTTGAAATAAATAGAAATAGAAAAATCACCGTTTCAACTTGACATATGGGGTCTCAGATAAATAGTCTTTTGTGAAACCCTGCCATTCACTCTCAGACTAAATATTATTTTACAGCATTTTCAATAGCCAGGTTTTATAAGCAATTTCTTCTCATTGTCCTCTTATTTTTTCCCCTGTATTTTAAAGCATCAAGGAAGCCACTTTTTCTGTAGTACCTGCATCCATTCTGCCAGCACCCCAGCAGCACACAGCATGCATATGTATATAAACAGAGTGGAAAATTCCACTGAATGAGAGCTCTCTCAGTACTCTTCCAGGCTTATATCAGCTTCTACAAGACAGGGGAGTGGAGATACTCACTTTTAATGCAGCAGGTGTGTAGCTTGTGGAGTGCATTCATCATTCACCGATTCCTGCCCTTCTTCCATATTCTGTGGGAAAGCTGCGTGTGAAGGCAGGCAGGACTCCTATTTGATATATGTCCATCTTTATGAATTAAGAACCCTGGTTTATTCCTTGACACCTACTGTCCGAGGTCTGATTTAACTTACTCTGTCAGTTAGTTACAACTGTAATCACCCCCAACCCTCCTTAGCGTGCTTATCCCATCCTCCCTGCCAGTAACAATTCATATAATCACACCCTGACTCGTGGGGTCACTGTAAGCAACCAAACACTGACAGACAAAAATGAGCTGTTTGGCTGGAAAGGGAGCAGCTCAGACTCAGCAAATGCCTGATGTACTGTGGCAGTGATGGTGATGCAGAGCAGCTAGCAGCCAGGAGTGATAGGCATCTTGTCCTACTGGCCCAGCCACAGAGAAGTTGAGCGCTCTTGAACACTCACAGATGCAGGTGTGTGCTTGCTGTCCCCACATAGCTGACTGCTTTCATTTTTGTTTCAAGGACTCCAGAAAGTTCCACAGCTAAGGAGAAAAAAGGCAGCAAATTAATCCTGTGTCAGAGGAACATTAAGGCTGATGAAATGTATATATAAACTACTAGAAATACTGGCATTATGTTAGCCTGCAGAAGTGTGACATGCACGACAATGTGAGTTGGAATGTTCATGTTGCTGGCAATCACTCTGCAGGATTCCTGCCCTACATAAGCCACTGCTTTAATACTGAATCTAGGCTGAAGACTAAGAGGAAGGGATTGCAAGTCCATAAAATACATTACACAGTAAGCACAGCACTGCCTATTAAAAGCTTCTTCATTCTTCTTGCAGTACAGATCCAAGCAAAGCCTGTGTCTGTAAGATCAATTAATGGTAAAAGAAGCTACCAACAACATGAAAATAAGCTGCTTAAAAATCATACTGTAAAAGAGACAAAAGCTGGCTGCTGCTCTGTGCTGTGATTACTCATAAGTACACGAGCTGATGTCTGACTTAGGTGATGGGCAGCTGCAACTGAACATAAACCCTAAAGGATATAACTGTACTCAACCAACGCCATTCCATGCCCTGGCCAATGCAGATGGTAGCATAATGATGCATGGGCCCAAGGTGAATCTGTTATTGGAAGCTGGGCAGCTGCGAGAAGAGGAGCCGATTAGTAGTGTGTGGTGCCTTTGCCAAGCATACTGCCAGGACATACAAGGAGACCCAGGCCAGCCCAGAGAAAACATCCCTGAAAAACAGCTTCTTCCACTCTCTCCACTGCTGTGATGAAGCCCAAAGCTGCCCAGCATTCCCATGCCTCTTCGCATTCACTTACACAATTTACTTGTTTGATCTACTTCTTCATCATAAGAAAAATACCACAGGAAGAATCACAGCACTGACCATGAGGGTAAGATGGCATCGTCTGGGTCCCACCCAGTGTGCAAAACAAGACCTGGCCTGTCTTCTGGCCCTGAGGCACAGCAGGGCTCACATCTGTGACACCAGCCCTGTCCTCACCCCAAAATAAGGTGCCCTGCTCCAGGCAGATCTCTGGGAACAGCCCCTCAAACACATCATGCCCTGTCCCTCACAGTCCCGTTTTCTATGACATCCTGTATGGTAGAGGCCAAAACTCACATCCAGGGCATGCAGCCTTGGCAACAGGTTATGCTAACCTGGCTTGTGCTTACCTTCAGCAGCACTTGTAAGTACTATATCAAATGGGAATCTCTCCAAAGAGCTGCTCTGCCAGTGTAGGATGCTTTGCGGGATGCTTGTTTGCATGCCTTGTTTGCAAGAAGAATTACATCTTGGTCTGTTTATGCTCAGAGAATTACCCTGCTGTTGTGGGTGTATCCATGGCCACATGCTCTGAGGTGCTCCAGCATGGCCTCATGGACAGCCACTGATGCTTCAAGCTGTACTTGCTGCAGCATGGACTTACCCACCACCAAAGACGCTTTAAGGTATACCTTCTCCAGCACAGACTTATCCTTAGGCCACAATCTCTTCAGAGGTATACCTACTGCAGCACAGACAACCACGGCCACAGATGCTTCGAGATACACCTGCTCTGGCATGGGCTTATCCATGGCCACAGGCACTTTGGGGTGTCTTGCTCCCATGTGGACTCATCCACAAGTCAGTCTCTTCGACTCCAGCTCACACGGGAGCTCCAGCCAGTCTAGTACAGCAGCACAGAAACAGCAGCCATGCCCTGGCCATCTGCCAGCCCCGGCGCATCCCCATTGCTGTTACCAAAATGTTCCCAGGCACAGCAGAGTAAGATGATAAGCAGTACAGCAGCACAGCAAGCAGCAAAAGCAAAAAGCAGCCACTAACGAGCACTAGACTCTAATATACAGTAAGGCAAGCAAGCCCTAGGGCAAGCACAGGAGCCTGCCAATTAATAGCTTAACAGAAATAACAGCTATAAATTCCATCTAGCACTTTCCAATCAAATCTGTTGCTATCTTTAACCCTTTGAGCTCCATGTTGGGTGCCAAAAAGGACTATCGTTGTTAAACGCCAGCCGACAACTAACCCTCCCCCAGCTGCTCGCTCACTCCCACCGTGTGAGATGGGGGAGAGAATCAGAAGGGTAGAAGTGGGAAAACTTGTGTGGCTTGGGATAAAGTCAGTTTAATAGGTAAAGCAAAACTCGCACACACAAGCAAAATCAAAAGAAGGAGTTTACTCACCACTTCCCATCAGCAGGCAGGTGTTCAGCCGTCTCCAGGAAAGCGGGGCTCCATCATGCATAATGGTTACTTGGGAAGACAAACACCATCACTCCGAAGGTCTTCTGCTTCCTTCTTTCTGCTTCCTTCTTCTTCCCCCAGCTTTATACTGCTGAGCATGGTGTTACATGGTATGGTTTGGTCAGTTGGTTGGTTGTAACCCCAGCTGCCCTGGCTCTGTCCCCTCCCAACTTCTTGTGCACCCCCAGCCTAATTGCTGGTGGAGCGGTGTGAGGAGCAGGAAAGGCCTTGACTCCGTGTGAGCACTGCTCAGCAGTAACCAAAACATCCCTGTGTTACCAACACTGTTTCCAGCACAGATCCAAAACACAGCCCCATACCAGCTACTATGAAGAAAATTAACTCTATCTCAGCCAAAACCAGTACAGCTGTGGATGGTAAATGGAAAAAGGGTTATAAAATGGTTTTTTTTATATTTTAAAACCATTTTCAGGTACCAACAATTAGACAAAGTTCTGGCCCATGCTACAGGTCCCAAATATACAGCTGTTCACAGCAAATATGTGAGTTTTTAAACCGAAGTGTTTTGGTAACAGGATTTCAGTCCCATTAATTTCTGGACAGAACAGCGCAGAAATTAACTTTGTCATTTGGCGTTTATTTCTACCATTTTCTTCCTACCTATGGAAATGAGGAGATTCATGGAATTTATACATCAGAGAAATAAAATCTTGTTCTCTGTTTCACATATGCATTTAATATCTTGCTTCCTCTTGAAATAGCAGCACACACACCTCACCGACACCTGTGAAACGGCTTCTTATAAGCACAGCAAGGAAGCTTGAGGCTACATACTGGCAACAGAGAAAGACCTAGAAAAAGATGAAATCCATGATTAAACTGATGTAGCAAAGAAACACAAACCAAAAAAACCACACACCAGTGAACCTGTGGTAAATGGAAATAAAGAAAAGGATGAAGCCTGACCTCAGTGTTGGGGAAGGTTATGGAGCAGATCATCCTGAGCACCGTCACGCAGCATGTGAAGGACAACCAGGGGATCAAGCCCAGCCAGCATGGGGTTATGAGAGGCAAGTCCTGCCTGACGAACCTGATCTTCTACGACAGGATGACCTGGCTAGTGGATGAGGGAAAGGTGTGTGGATATTTTCTGCCTGGACCTTACTAAAGCCTTTGACATCATCTCCCACAGCATTCTCCTGGAGAAACTGGCTGCTCATGACTTGGATGGGTGTACTCTTTGCTGCATAAAAAGCTGGCTGGATGGCCGGGCCCAAAGCATGGTGGTGAATGGAGATAAATCCAGCTGGTGGCCAGTCACAAGTAGTGTTCCTCAGGGCTCAGCACTGGGGCCAGTCCTGTTTAATATCATTATCAATGATCTGGATGAGGGGACTGAGTGCACTCTCAGTAAGTTTGCAGACGACACCAAGTTGGGCGGGAGTGTTGATCCCCTTGAGGTTAGTAATGCTTTTTAGAGGGATCTGGATGGGCTGGCTTGATGGGCCGAGGCCAATTACATGAGGTTCCACAAGGCTCAGTGCCGGGTCCTGCACTTGGGGCACAACAACCCCACACAACACTACAGGCTGGGGGCAGAGTGGCTGGAAAGTTGCTCAGCAGAAAATGGCCTGGAGGTGCTGGCTGACAGCTGGCTGAACATGAGCCAGCAGTGTGCCCAGGTGGCCAAGAAGGCCGATAGCATTCTGGCTTGTATCTGAAACAGTGTGGCCAGCAGGACAAGGGCAGTGATTGTCCCCCTGTACTCGGCACTGGTGAGGCCGCACCTGGAATATTGTGTTCAGTTTTGAGCCCCTCACTGCAAGAAAGACATTGAGGTGCTGGAGCATGTCCAGAGACGGGCAATGAAGCTGGTGAAGGGTCTGGAGCACAAGCCTTAGGAGAAGGAGCTGAGGGAACTGGGGTTGTTTAGCCTGGAGAGGAGAAGGCTCAGGGTGGTGGTGGAATCACTATCCCTGAAAGTGTTTAAGAAACCCATAAACCTGGTGCTTAGAAGCATGGTTTAGTGGTGGGCTTGGCAGTCCTAGGCTACCAGTTGGACTTGATGATCTCAAAGGTCTTTTCCAACCTAAATCATTCTACGATTCTATGAAGCTGCCACAGTTATTTCTGAAGTTCATCATTATTTCTGGGTATTTTACTTACTTTAATTCCAAGGCTGTACTTCATGGCCAGCAGTTGAGTGTTTTTCTGTTTCTGTGAAGACTGCATGATCCGATACAGGACTGGGCACCAAATTCATGTCAGTCCTATGTATTGTGTTAACATCCTGTAGCTCAGCATAGTTTTGGTGAAAATCACATTTTTAATATAACAATGGACAAAAAGCCACTTGTCTTGCAGACTGGCCTTCTTACTGAGCTCTTACATAACCACATGTTAAAGCAATGCTCTCTGACAAATTTCTGATATCGCCTCACTATGTCCTCCTGGCTCAAAATAATTACTGCATGACCCAAATCGTCATCCCCATAGCTGCATTATTTCTAACTATGTTGACACTCAGCTGCAGAGCATCCCTTTTGCCCAATCCTTTTTCAATAATGCGAAAATGGAATTTGGATTAATCAAACCCTGCAGCTCACCACCTGCAGCACTTGCAATTTCCAGCTTTCAAGGCTACAATGGCAACAGCAAAGGCTCATCAGGGCATGGTAACAAGGCAATTGCTTCAAACCAATGGTACGAATACTGGCCACATAAATGTGGAAACATCATACGGGAACAGGAAGGCTGCTCCATCAAAAATGAACTCAAGGCTAAATACCACCCCCTTGCAATTACTTATGAAATTATATAACTGGGAATGGATGTGGGACAGGTCGAGGCTAAATGCTCAGAAATGTAGCTGTCACTCTGCTGGGTCCAGTTTACAGGAAAATACATGGAGAGCACATTTCACCAGTGCCACCTGCTGCTCAGAGGACCTGCCAATAGACACAGCTCAGGGGGTAAGCTAGGACTGAAACTAGCCCAACAATTCTGAATTTTGCTGCCTGCCTTTAATGCTTTAGGAGACATGTTGGTTGTATTTTTAATGGAGCCTTCTCCCTCCCTTTTCTCTAATTCACTGGAAGATAGATGCCTAAGGAGTATTAGGAGAGCTTTGTCAAGTCATAAATTTTCAATTGATGAGGCAAGCCTTGAGTTTCACTTGAACAGATGAGCTAATCATCACAGCAACAGAGGAAGAAGTAAGCCCATTCTACACGAGCTTCTAGGTGAACAAAAATACTTCTGACAAAAATCAGGTGAAACAAACTCTTAAAAGTTTTTACTGAACTTAAAACCCAAATAAAACGACAGTATAGGGCAACTGAAAAAATATTAATTTTGCAAGTTTCAATTTCTAGTAACTTTTTGAAGTACCCTACCTTTCAAGATGAAAATTGAAAGCCCACCAATTTTTACATTTTAGCAATGATGCAATGAAATATTAAAGGGTGTTAAATCTCATTCATTTTTGAAACTTCAACAGGAAATTTGTTTCAGTTGATGCCTCCTTATAGTAGGTTTTGGTTACTACAGACTGGCCCTTCCAAATAGAGTATCATAAAACCTTTCTCAGCTCTACTTATAATCTCAAAACAGAATTCATCACAAGTGCCTACTTTTAAGAGGAATCAACATTAAACTCTGAGTTTTGTAGAACTCTTCTAAAAACTCTAAACTTGTTTAGATTCACCTAAAAATTGGATTTCAGGTAAACGAGAATACTGAACTTCAGTGAAGCAGACACGTGGGGCCTGCCTCTGCTCTCTGTAACAAAACTTGACTTTTTCTGGTGTCTGAGTTTTGAACAGGTTTTTCAATGTAAGAACGTTCCTAGCAAGCTGCACAGCTGGTGGTATGGCTGGAGACTGAGCTATGTTTTCACTCTAGCTAATCTGAAGGGAAGCTTCCCAGAACAGCCCTCTCAGTTATCAGCTCCAGATGCTGCACCTCTGCTCTTCTCAGCCAGTTACTGAATGAGGATGGGCTCCCTCAACTATTTTTTTTTAATCAGGTAGGAAGTATTATGCAAATATTTCCTTATTCCCCAAAATCTTGAACACTGGAGAAATTAATTTTTGCCTCTTAGGAAAAAAAACTCTTCTCTCTCCCTCTCTCTTGCTCTTTCTCTTTTCTTACCATGTGGTGTTAAGTCTTGCATCATGGCATCCACACAAAAAAGAGCTGAGGATCTGTTGCACTGCATCTCCACAGATCTCAGAAGCTCTAAACTAATTCATACTAGCTAAAATTCTAGCTCTATTGGATGACAGAAGTCCTTAAATTTAACAACAAATACATCCTTAAGACATAAAAAATGAGATTACATTTGGCATTGAATAAATATCTTTCCTCTGACAGTCTACTCACAGGAAACAGCAGGAGATCACGACAGTTTCTCTCAGTCATACAAGAACTAAGAAAAAGTCCGAACTGACGTTTCCCTCCAGCATATGCACACAGACAGGTGCTTATGCTTACGCACAGACACTGGTACCTGCTTTTCATAACAGAAGTACTTCACATGATACATGCGTATGAAAGCTCTACAGATTTGCAGTTTCAGGGCGAATGTATTTCTGCATGGATATGCCTTGTAGCATTTTCAAAGATTTCATTAGTTTCAGCCAAGTACCAAAAGAATAGCACACATTTGATATTTGTGATACACAGTATCACCTGTTACAGTAAATGCATTTCAAGCTGTGATTACAAATGCAGCAGTCTCCTCCAGGGTTTACTGCTCTTGTCTATGCAGCATTAAAAAATGTATCAAAGTCCTATGTGTGTAATCTTTTATAAATAATTCTTGCCCTGCAGGTTATTTAACTCAGAACTGCCCTGTGCAATTAGTGGTCAAAGATGACAAAGTAGGAAGTGATCTATTTAAAAGAGCAGTACTTGAAGTACTTCTACTCTCATGAGTAATTGATTCCCATAATTCTTTTGATTCAGTATCCATTATATTATTTGTAAACCAGGCAGACTGACAAAAGAGAACCTCTGATACATCCCTAGGTACACCTGACCATGAAGTGACACACAGATAATGATAAAGGTATATGCATACTTATGCATGTATAAATCACTTTTGTTCCACACCAACTAACTGAATTAAAGCAATTGACAACAAATGGAGTTTTGTTAAATATTTGCAAGATGATGGTAACAGTAATGCTAAGGTCATATTTTAAAAACTAATAAGTAAACAATTCTCACAGCAACTGCATGACTAACTTTCACATACAGCTATTGCTCTTGTGGGCTTCAATACCTATTTCCCATTTCCATCACAGTGTGCTTTGACTGTGCAAGAAACATCTCATTTGGATATAAAAAACCAATCCCTTCCCGAGTGCCAGGATATGAGCAAAGCATCATCAGTTAAGATTCACAAGAGCTCCTTTGTGAAGTTTGTGAAGGCTCCTAGACCAACACAGTAGTTTTACCTGAGTTTTGTGAAGAGAGGTCTTGCATTCTCTGTTTTCACATGAGATAGCTTTTATTTGTTTTTAACCACCCTAGCTATTTCAAAGATTATTTTTTTCAGGACTTGTTTAAAGCATATTTTCAAGCAAGGCCTGGTAGGGTTTGGGCAGTTTTGTTTGACAAGTTCAATTAGCTGGAGCTATTTTAGTGGTGATCCATCTGTTCTTTAAATTAGCAATTGAAAAGGCCTTGACAGATGGGTTTGTGGTCTGTTTAGTAAGAGGAAACCCTTGACAACATACTCCAAGTATTTTAGGTCTCAATCCCCACCAGGACCGGAAAGAAGGAAATCTTCCAAATTCTGCAACAAGAACCAGCAACGGCAACAGCCCTGGGGAATCTGGGAGTTCAGGTGCAGCTGCTAGCCATTGCAGCTATATAAGCCAACTGGCAAAATCACAGTAATGCAAGATGCAACATTCAAACTACATAGCCAGAATCCCCCACTATTCTGTGTGTTTACAAGCCACCATGAAGGGAGAGTTTGTAAGTATATATGACACAGAGGGACTTCAGCAACACTTCAGGGCAGAATCAAACAGTAATGCCAGATGCAGGGTAAAGACAGAAAGGAATGGTTGCACCTACTTCAGCTGACTCAAGCAGTTGCCCATTGATATATCCCCATTTCTAATATGTCCTCATTCAGGGCAATAATTATGGCTCCTACAGGCCACATGCTTTTAAGGAGGCCTTTCAAAACTTTTAAAACTGCCACAATCACACAGGTTCTTCAAAGCGAATCCACAGCAGGTGAAGGCGAAAAGCAGGGAAGCCCTGTTCGAACGGGCTTGGCTCACATATGAGGATGAACTCTTGTTACATTTGTGTTGGGAATCAGCCAGAGACACCAGGCACCAGCAAATGGCACCACAACTGCCGCCAGCACAAACACGGTTCTGGTCATGCCGCCAGCAGCCTCCGCTCCCTGGGCCCCCTCCAGCCAGGCATTAGCTTCCATCTGCCTCTGAGCAAGACCCAGATGTTGCCACCCACTTTGCTACGGTTGGAAAGAAGGAGGCTCTCCAGCAAGTGTTTTTCCCAGAAGCAGGGATATTAGTTCAGAGAGGCAGTGAGATGAAGGAAGGTGAATTTGCTCATAGGCAACCCTGGCTCTGCTTTTCAGAGCTTAGAAAAAAAGCCCACCATTCTCACACAATAAAGTGCCTGCATAAACCCACCCCTTGACAAAGCAGCAACAGTGTGGTACCGCAGATGTTAACAGGTTGCAGCAGAAATGGACCTTGTGATAAAGACTCGTGATTCTCTTTAGGTGTTACAGTCCTGACTAATGCAGACACTTTTGAAAGTGGGATGGCAGCATTCAGACTCCCATGCAACAGAAAAATGAGAAACACTGATCCCACAAACACTATCCCATGCCGTGCAGGCAATGCCATAAGTACCTTTTTCACGGTGAGTTTTCCTGTACAAGGGTGAATATATTTTTACCACATCCTGATTGAAAACTTGTGAAAACGGCAGAACATGTGAGGAAGCAGGAATTTACCTCAGCGCCATTGCCAGTGAAAGGATGGTGGATTTCTTGATTAACAGCCATGCTGATTGGCAAAACAAGTAAGACACAGACCACCCCCTTCATAGTAGAGATTATTATGGAAAGCCCAGGTCCCCTGGAGGACATTCACCACTCTGCTCCACACACCACCCTGGATGGCTCTGCTTTTTCTTATCCCAGACAATGGGCTTCACTCCATTCAGCAGGATCCAGAAAACATGTTTCCTGCTTTCTCTCTAGTAGTCAGTATAGCAGATAATGACCATCTCCTTCTGCAACTCTTTCTTGGTCACCTCCTGGCCAATCTGAAATACTGACTGCAGGCCCAGCGTCTTACATTGCTTTTTATGGTACACAGTCACATCCACCTCATGAACCTTCTGGCAGATAAAGGCTCCAGAATGTGCTGTCAGGAAAAAAGCCTACCAAGAGTGTAGGGAGCAAGAAAGATAACTGAAGTGGGATAGAGGGAGAAAGAAGTAGCACAAAGGAAAGGTAAAGAGACAAATAGCCTGCAAAAAGAAGTTTCAAGAGGTTGTGTGCTTTTGCTGATATAACAGGGGAAAAGAGCCAGGCAGTCCTAACAATGACCTCTTTAGGATAAAAAACTGAAGGGCTGCAGAAAAGCCTATCTTTGGTGACTAAGATCCATTCATCTTTGGATTCATTTTGGCTGTGAAGTACTTCTTTATCAACATGCTACACCAACACAAAAAGAAATGAGGAACAAATGAAACAGAGAAAAGAGAAAAATAAACTAATAAAGTTTGATGACAATTAAATTGGTCTTTTATTACTGCTGTGGTTTTCCTGTCTGTAAGTCATGCTCTGCTACAATGTGTGGATCAGCTATGGCAAAGCCTACACTATGTTGAAATTAGAAAAACATCCATATGATTTTCAAGTATTTGTAGCAGTCAGATTCCTGAGGGAGAAAAAAGTTGAGAAGAGATCAAATGAGCAAGTGAAAATAATTTACATGACTGATTCAATCATCCTTTCCTGAACAAAATGTTAGGCGAACTACCACCCTTGCCCCTGCAAATGAATCACTAGCCAGTTGTCTATTCTGCAGTGACTCTAAATGAGGGACAACTGAATGCAGAGTGAATGAGGCACACGTTTTTAATAGTATCCTGTCTCTTATTGTCACATGTATGGAATGTCTCCAGCTCTTTTTCTTGTAAGAACTTTCAGCTTGTGAAAATGTCTCCTACTATCCAAGAAGGGTACTACAATTCACTGATTTTTGGAAGGATGCATATGCTTGGTACTTACAAAATATCTGCCATTCCCTTTGGGGATGTATTTGGTTTGCATGGCAAGGTTTTGGTAGTGGGGGGGGCTGCACAGGTGGCTTCTGTGAGAAGCTGCTAGAAGCTTCCCCTATGCCTGATAGAGCCAACGCCAGCTGGCTTCAAGATAGACCCACCACTGCCCAAGGCCAAGCCCATCGGTGACAGTGGTAGCATCTCTGTGACAACATATTTAAGAAGGAGGAAAAAAAACCCAGCACAATTGGAGCCAGAGAGAGAAGGGAGACTATGTGAGGGGAGAAGGTGTTTTTAAGATTTGATTTTATTTCTTATTATCCTAGTCTGATTTGATTGGTAATAAATTAATTTCCCCATGTCAAGTCTGTTTTGTCCATGACAGTAATTGGTGAGTGATCTTCCCTGTCCTTATCTCAACCCACAAGCCTTTCATTATGTTCCCTCTCCCCTGTCCAATTGAGGAGGGGAGTGACAGAGCAGCTTTGATGGGCACCTGGTGTCCAGCCGGGGTCAACCCAACACACGGGAACTAAACATTAGTACTGGGTTGCAATCATCTGCTTATCCTCGTTAAACAGTCAGGTTATTCATTAAGAAGGCCACCTTATTTTGTGAAATAGTGCCATGACTAGAAGAGCTTTTCTGAGCTTTAACAGGAAAAAATGTGCTAGTTTGTGGAGCGGGGATTGTTTGGAGTGTTTAATTCATATAATGCAATTTTGCCTCACAGCTCTGAGCTACAGTGGGTCTGGTTCTAATCTAGCCAAACCTCGACAAAGCATTGCACAGTCACATCCAACAGTAACATTGCTGCTTGTCAAACAGCAGAAGATAATTAAAATGAGCTGTTTTCCAGGTTGGTAACCAACACCAGCAGCAGGCTATTCTTCAGGTGGTGCTACTTTGCCATATACTGAACAGTATAAAAAGGAACAGTAGATATTGAAGCAATAACACTTTCCCTCTGCTAATTTATGTTTGATGTTACAGAGCCTGTAGCACGTGTGGGCAAGGAGGAGCATGTCAGAGACAAGACACACAGTCAGGCAAGCGTTCAGTTATCTGCAGTAAAAAGTCATGTTGGTCAAGTCTATAAGCTGAAGTTCAGTGAAAGGAAGGCAGTGAACAGATGGCTGCAAGTAGGAATTTTCACGGGAGGTTGCTTGGGTTTTTTCTATTCATTTGGATTTTTTTAGTTGTTTTGTTTTGGTTTGTTTCTCTGTAGCACAAAAGCAACAAAGAAAAGATGTTGCAGCTAAGCAGCAGAGATCCAAAGAAGAGAAGTGATAACAGACGTTGCAGAGACTGTGGAGGAGATTTGAGAGCAACACAGCTGAAAGTAGCTTGATAGTACCAAGAAGAGATAACAGAGGAGAGAAGGCTAAGCAGAAACAGGAATAAGCAAAAATAAAACTAAACAAAAAAAGAAACAACTGTGCCCATGTCAATTGTCGCAGAGAATGTGGGGCCCAGAATATAGCACTGCCTGCCAGGAGGAGGGATGGAAAACACCAAAGCATGAGGGAGGAGGGAAGATAACAGCTGATAATCCCACATCTGAGTGCAGAAGATGCTGCACTGGAACAATCAAAAGCGAAGTGGGGTGCTGAAGGGCTCAGAGAAAAAGCAGCAATGTTTGGGGATTTGGCAGGGACTTGTGATTGTGTTGGGTTGTGGAGTTTTTTCAGAGGACAACAAAAATCTTGAGATAAGGAAAGTACAAGTTCCTTTCAAACTGGTGCAGTGCTGAAGACTTTTGGGGAGTTCATTATGGCTGCACTTAATATAAAAAGGACTGTCCAGGGAAAGGAAAGCCTCAAAGGAGGCTGGCTCAACTGGAAGTAAAACATAAATGCGACACACAATGTGAGGAGCCACCCCATATTCTCATATGTTAGACAGGAGCAAACCAGTAAGCATGGGCGGAACAATGAAATACCTACTAGAAGGGAGATGCTCTGGGGTCTGTTCCAGTTCCCCAAGCTGTTTCTGCATGAGACAGACATAGGATACGATCCAAAAATCATGCAGGGACAGCACTCCCACCATCTCCTCCCATCCATTTGAGGGACACTGCCACCCCTCCTCCTTTGACCCTGTTAGCCCAGTTCCAACTCAGTACCTATAGCCAGGTAGGCTGGACACTTCCTCGGGTAAGAGACTGTGCAGCCAAAACCTCTCTGGCCAAAGCAGGATGGGAACGCATCCTCCTTGCCTCCTGGGAAAGTGCTCTAACCTGGAGGGGGGGAATGAATAAAGCAGGTGTCCCACCATATGACACACTTTCTCCTTGTTATTTTCCAATTTGTGTGGCCACCCCAGCATATTTGTGCATCATGTCTTATAAAGAACATCCCAACACCAGCATCTTCCCCAGGCAGAGAACTTCAACATCTAGCTCAGCTTTGTACATGCTACCCCTAACACTGACAACTGTCTCCTGGTCACTGCAGTGCTGATCACTGTAACATCTTTCACGGTCAGGTCCTATAAAGTTATTCTAAGTTAAAGACAGGGTAGGAGAGAAAAAATATGGGTCTTGTTTTGTAACTAGCACTGCATTATGTCACCCTTCCATGGGGCAGTCTTGGAACGGCACAGTGGCAATGGGGAAGCCTTAAACCTCGCAATTTAAATCTGACTGAGTTCTCAGCCAAGTTTCTGTTGATGACATTAATGGCAAGTCTGCATGTTACTATGTCTCTGCATAAAGGTGGTGTAATTTTTTCAGCCAGATTGCTTTTTCCTGCTTGGGATAGTGATATTATTATGTTATATCATAGTTACATTACCCAGCAAATATGAGTGCCCTGACAAGTAATACATATTGTAAATCACTTTTCTGGATTTAATATATAAGCTTTATACTGCTAGCATTCCTGAAAGAATAAAACTGATGAGTACCAGGAATACATATTGAATAAATTATTAGATTAGGGTTATCAATATTGTGTAATCATAAATTACATTTATTAAATACAGGTCATTTCCCCTTGTGGCTTGACCTGCATTAGTCATAATGCAATTTTCTGGACACTACTTTGTTGAGCTTATCAGCACAATATTTAATTTCTAATGTTTTGATACAGCATTATTTTTTAAATTTCTATGCTTAGTGAACCAAGACCTGATCTGAACTAACACCTCCACAGAAGCCTCTGAGAACATCCCTCTTCCTTTCATGAGCTGCAAGTGAATCCAAGTGTAATGTAGGTGATACAGTCTATTGTCTAATGCAGCAGACTGCTAACCTCATTGTGCTAATGATGCTGGTCATCAAATTGCTGATTCTCAAGTGGACAGAGGATTGTTATTGGAGTGGTGTACCCTGCTCACAGCTGAATAGAAAAAGATACCTCAAAATGCTTTAAAAAATGTGCGTCTCATAATTCTTGAAACTACTGCTGCAGAATGATGCTTCACTCCTTCCTTTGGGAGATAATTCAGCCCTTGGTTTTTAAGGGTTGGATCTTTTGATTTGCTCTGACACAAACATGAAGAAGGCATAAAATATGGAATAATGATGAGGAAGTGGATCATTCCTGGGAGAGATGTGCTGGGACTACTGTGCAGTGTGTTCACAAGTACATGTCTGTGTGCCTTGAGGACACTATCCTACACAAATATACAAATCGGTCAAAAATCTAGGAAAAGACCTGAGGAATATCAAGTTATACAGAATAGTAATTTTGTGTGTGAGCAAATGCACCGCCTTGTCTCGTTGTAAGGTCCTGATCCTGAAGTGTCACTTTTTAATGCCAACAATTAATAATTGAAACAATATCTTTTATAAAAGATACTGCTACTGATATGACTAGGGAAAAAAGCAGACAAGCTTTAAGAAGCGCAAGCCTTTCTTCAGATCTGAAGCAGAGTTTCCTGGGTTTAATGCTAAATAATTGTGGAGAATGATTGTTCTGAATCTGAGTATGTTAGACCAGTTGAGTGAGGTGGTGGTGGTGGTGTTAAGATGAAGGTTGTAATAAGTTTATTATGCTCTACGGAAGAAAGAGAGAGAGGACAGAGACAATTAAAAAAAAAGGAAAAAGAGAAAAAATTAATGAATTAATGATTACCTGTGAAATATGAAATTGTACTCAGGCATTCATGGCATAGGGGAATGCAGTGTTACATAAAATGAATAACAGTACTAAGTGACTGAGTTAATAAAAGGTATTATAAAATGAAGCTTCAAGCATCCTATCATAGTCTAAGGCTATGTCTTAGTGTAAGCCTTCATTTTTTAGGCTATGTCTTGGTATGAACTCAAGCAAAGCCAGGACATAACGATAAACCTTCTCAAAGAGCATTCACACTCTCTGCAGACAGATTAGAGCAAAAGGGTTGTCACAGCTTTGAACAAGTCTATTCCTAATGTAACACCATTGGATCCAAAATTCAGAATTTTACTTCAAAACAATAGTTAACTTTATAAAGCCATGAGAAGTTACCAGCATCAGTGTAAAATGATCGATATTGCAATAGGGTGTGCAGTCCTCACAGTTTAGAAAGGGTTTTGCGCAGGAAATAAAACATTCACAGAGGCATTGAAAATCAAATGCAAATTTCAGTCTAAAGGTCAAGACCAGATAACATTAAATATAGCCTTTCATACGCCATAAATGCACTGAATATATTTCCATCTATTTTCATATAGATAAAGGGACTTGCATTCACGCACATTTTTAGATTAGTTTTTTAAACAGTAACTTTACATGCAACACTATGGCTCTGCTAGCTCTTCTCTGTACAGTTTTGTGCAACAGACCTGAGATATCAAAGGGATGAAATATTTCAGCACTTCATATTGGCTTCAGGAGCACCAGAAGATTTCTTTTTGTTGTTTTCTAATACCTTTTTACACTAAAGCTTTAATTTTTACTTAATGCTTCCAATACTTTTATTTCCTAAATGAAGGATGTAAATGTTGCTGAGCTATTTCTCACCATGCTCTGCTTCTGAATCATTCTTCACTAAACCTTCACCGGCACCATAACTTTCACAATCAGGATATATGAAGATGGGAACCTAGAGGAAGGTACCTTTACAAGTGACATAAAAATGATCCCTTAGCCCAACACCACCATAAAAACCATATGTTGTTGGATTGGACAGTTTCTTTCTCACAAGCTCCGTTTAGGACATTACATGGCATGTGGCTTCTAAAAATTAAGGTAAGACTTGAAACACACTGCTAGGAAAGCTGTGAACAAACGGATCTGAAACGCTGCACATTTATCAATCAGAGACCGTCAGAAAGTATGAGGTAAGGAAAGAAAAGCAGAAGATGCATAAGAGAGTCTAAGATGACGCACCGATTGTTTACTTTAATCCTTGTTTAAAAAATAGAAAGAAGAAAATGAATCTGCTAGCGTTGTCTAACCAGAACTTGGAGGAATTAGCTGGCTTTTTGCACTGTAGCATTTACTGTGCAGAGCTCAGCCAATGAAGCAGAAATTGGAATAATTTCTATTGATTGATTCTGTTGTGAAAATGGGAAACGTCTCTAGTACAATACACTTGGGCTCATTTTTCATATATTCTGTACATAACTATTTTTAAATTTTATTTAACTAGATTTGCATTTTCTGAATAAATGAAGTAAAAAATGAATGTAGTGAAACTTTTAATAGAGATAAGTAGCAAATAGCAGAAGGGGTTTTTTTCACCTTCCGCTAGATGAAATTTAACACTACAATATAACATAATCATTAGACTAAACTTGACATTCTTGATATAAGATTATTTTCCTCCAGGGACCTGGGCAGGGGGAAACAACATCAGGATTTCATTTTTTTCTGTAGTTCTGACTAAAAAATAAGTATTAAAAAATCATCCAAAATTGCATTTGTTGTAAAAACGAAAATATTTTCAAAACCAAACCATTTTTAAAATCCATAAACTCTAAACCAATTTTTTCTTCATTTGGGATTTCTCGGCCTGAGAGAGAAACTTAGCTCATGTCATTAAAAGAGAACTGGGCATCAGACTTTGACAAACTGTATATATCACAGCATTTATCAGGCTTCCTTGCAGCTGCCTCCCCAACAGTGCTCTGTGTACTGTGTGCTCTGTGTCTGATGATGCTGGAGTATTAGGCAGAGGAATGTGTCAAAATATTAATTTCCCCTTTTTTTTCTTGACTTTAACATTTACACACACACACACACAAAACATACAGGTAACTAAAACCTGCAAGTCTACTGTCCTGTCCCTTGTAAAATACAGCCCCAAATCCTGCCTGAACATCACGTTTAACTTAAATTCCTGCAGCGTAGCAGAGATCCCCTCTCCCATCTTGTTGCTAGCCAAGCTACACAAGTCCATATGCTCCACTGGGATTTCCTAGAACAGGCAGCAACGTGACCTGCTCCTGCCCACATGTGGGGAAACCTTGGTTCTACCAGGCCTGAACAGTCCCATACCTAAGTCACTCAGGAAGAAACTGGATATGTTCCTGCCTAAATACCCTGGTGGGGCAGAAGGGGCAGAAAACTTTGGAGCATGTCCAACGCACAGTTAGGCAGCCCCCTTCTACAAGACATACCTCACCACTTCCCATTAAGATACTGGGAGTGGGGAGGACATGAAGAAGAATTCTTTTATGGAAGAGCTTATACTCTCCCCTAGCCTGGGAAACACAGATTTAATTCCTTCTCCTGCCTGAGGGGATTCAAGGCCACATTTCAAGACAATGAGCTGGCCAGACAGCACAAAAGGAAGCGTCAATCTATACTCAAATGAAGTAAAAGAAGTCCCTGCCTCCTTTTATAACAAGACCAGTTTTTTAACATGAAGCAGTTGCTAGATAAAAGCAGGTCTTAGGTCAAAAGAATCTTGTTTTGTGTTCTAGCAAATTTCTAGTTCTTTTTTTGCTTTTGTTTTCTTGAGTTTTGAGGCATTTTTTGCTGGGATGGCACAGACTATGCAGAAAGACCTGAATATGTGCCAAGGGTCACTTGGGGAAGGCAGACCCCTGATTATAAGAAATATGGGCTTGAGTCCTAAGAAACTCAGCTGGGTCTTCTCCTGCATGAGTACTGTATCGTCCCAGCTACAGCAGAGGGTTTAGAGACAGGTATCCAGAGTGGCTGAACAGGCTCCCCTTAAGGCTAGAACAGAGGTTTAGAGGAGACAAATAGGATGTTTATGCTTGGTTTTGCTCCTCTTTTGCTCCTCAGCTGCCTGTTTAGAATCCCATTCTGAAATCTGATAACTGCCTGAAGTCCTTTGGCACCTCTCTTGGTTTCTTGTTTCCACCAGGTCCCTGGAATGGTGATTATTTTGCTCAAAAAGGTGAGCCTTAAGTCATACTCCTCTCACCACTGGGCAGGTCAGACTGCACATTTAGTAGCTCAAGCACAGTACCCTTTTTTGTGTCTACTCTTCCCTGCATAAAACAGAAGCACTCAAAGGACTGACTTGGGTCTGTGGATTCCTGTAGGCAGCAGTCACCTAATATTGAAACATTAAGCATTGCAATACTTCAACCATTTCATAGGGCTAGCTGTTACTGGGGAAAATCTATCAACACAAAAAAGGAAGGATGCAGAAGCAAAGCACTGTATGGACATGCATGGTCAAGATCAGAGCAGCCTCCACATGGCAACTAGTAACTGCATCAAAGCTCTCCCAAAGTGAGAACTGGCAGGCAGCACAGGAAAACATGACCAGAAGACATCACCAGCATTAGTCTCTTCAGCTTGTGTCCAGAGCTTCTCATTGGAGATCCAGTTTAAATATCTTAAATAGAACCTATATAAGTTAATTGAAACTTTCTGGGAGAAACAAGTTGGATTTCACCTGAAAAAACATGGTGGGATTTTGTCAGAGGGACTTTCTGGTACTCTGTTGATTCCTTTACTTCCTGATAAGGTCAGAATAAAAGACTAGGCTATGCTGGCACATTCCATGGGCAGTCGCTGAAGTCCCATGAACACAGATGTTTCTAAAGCTGCTATTTGGAAGAACAAGACTTAGTGGTCTATTGGAGTTTCCCAGCTCTTACTTCAATGGTACTGAAGAGGAGCTCTGGGGAATTTACTCCTTCACACCGCTGACAAAACAGCTAAAGCTGGGGCAGCTTACATAAGCACTAAGACAGGTGCAAGAAATACAGGATTCTCTCTCACTTGATGAATCCATGTGAGCAAAATAAATTATTTATCAGGAAAACATAAAAGAGAATCACCTCACCTGCTAAAATATTCAGCAGCATTTCAGTGGGACTTTTAAAACATTAATTGGAAAGGTTTTTCCAGGTGAGAATGAAAGAGAATTGTTTGGGACTGTCTCCCAGGAAATGTACACAACTTGTGCTTCATCTCTTTTTCTGCCTTCTGGCCTTCAGCAACCTTTGGACTGGTCTGCCCATGCCAACCCTGTTAGATTTCTTGATTCCACTAGAGATAAACCACTTCAGTTCACAAAAGAACTGACCCCTGCCTTTAGCTATGCTATTCTTGGGATAAATCGATGTATCTGTCTCGCAGTATATCAGGTTCCTTTATGTTACCTGGCTGCTATAGGTGTATGTCTCTATAAATTTTTTTATAGGTGTTCTGCTACTTTCTGCCACAAAGGGAGCTTGTTTCATTTTTGATGGTTACATCCATTCTCATTAGAGTAGGACACCAACAAAGCAGTGCATACTATGACTGCACTTAAGCAAGGCAAGAGGTACAGACAGCCCTGTCCAGCCAGCCTTGGAGTGCTTGCCTCAGCTCTCTTTTATCATCATACCCAGGGCCACCAAGCCTTGGGCCAAGTGAAATAGTTGCTGTGTTACCATAGCAACAGTGGACCTATAGCTCTTAACAAGATTCACGGAGGTGAAACTGGTCCGGTTTAGACCGTCTGCACAAGAGACAGCATTAGCTGAAGAGTGGAAAATAAACAAAAATCCCAAGGAAGGCAGGGATTCTGTTCTTTCTGCTCCATATATCCATTCAGGTTTGGAACAGAATGTGCTCCCACTTTAGAAGAAGTTTAACACAGGACACTTCTGCACATAACCTTTCAGACAGCAGACAGCCTGCTTATCGCCATCAACACTCCATGTATTATTGGCCATTTTCTCTTTAGTATGGTACTGTTTATTACAGATCTTATTTTGCCAGAAGTATGTAAACATCTCTGTATATTTCTTGCCACTTGAACAGAACTATCCCTGAACTGAATCATCACAACCAGCTAAAAGGGAACAGAAAGGAGAGGGAGCCACAAAGAGGAACATACACAACTGAAACTGAAGAGGGCATTTTTCTAGGCAAATAACACAAACACATAAACTGCTTTACTTAGAGCAGTGAGTATAACAGACCTCTTAAACACCCACCCAGCACATGACTTCACTGGATGACAGCTCTTGCCTTTACTCCATGTCTCTTGTTCAGTGCTCAAAGAACAAGCAAAACCTCTCTCTGAACTGCTGATCCCAAACACAAAATCGTCGGCCCAGTTCACTGTCGCCTTGTATCGTATCTAGCTGGTTTTAACAACTCTGAATAAATATCCTTATATTGTTCCTTTGCATTCTGGTCTTGCAGAGTAAGTCTTGGCATGCTGATGAATCAGGTTCTCTGTCTGATATGCTAAGAAAAGAAAAGAACAGTAAGAAGCAATGCGGGGCTGCATAGGTGAAAGTTGGCGTATTTCAGAAAACACTATGCTTTGTCAAAAGGTAATGTTGAAAAGCATATTTTCTATAACACAATTCGCCTTTTGAAATGCTCCCTGCTTTAAATCAATGGGAAGTGATGACTGATGCCCCTACCCCAGCAGCAGAAACAGCAACACTTGCTAAGCTTCATGTTATGCTACCTGCCACACACCTGAGACATGACGGAAAAAGCTCTGAATTTCCCTCAATACCAGTGACGAAATACATCAGCTGTACATGTGGTCAGTGCTCTACACCATAAAGCACTGGACCGAAAAGACAGGAGTCCAGGTGCTAAGACAGTAGAGAAGAAGAATAACGAACTGTCCTGATGAGTGCAATTTCTTTGCAACCACAGACTTCATTGAAAAAGAAAGTGCAGCATGTTTGAGTGAATGGGGGAAGAATCATGAAAAATATTCAAACCAAATATTTTCAAAAGAAGAAAAATACAACACAGCGGTGGAGTCAGAAGCAGGGCCATGAAGGTTGTGAAGGTTGCTTTGGGATAAAGAAGTCTCTGGAAGAACAAATAAGCAAACTTAAAGAAATCTGGCTCAGGAGACTGCCCACTCCTGAGAAAGCTCACCCTATTCAGACCTACAAATAGTTCCAGAAAATACAAGCAAAATAACAAAACTATTGAGTGAAACAATACATCCGTCAAGCAATTATTCAATAAAATATCACTAGGCAGATGTTCAATAAACTGTTACACAGGCAGGCAATTACCCTAACAGCATTACAAAACATGGACAGTTACTCAATACATTCAAAGGGCAAATGATTGCTCAGTGCTGTGCAGCAAGATAGTGCTCAGGGCATACAGTCACTCTATAAATGACCAAAGGGTGCAGCTTTACAACAGCTTGCTTTGCTTTCCTTCCTTCATTCTGTCTTACACTATTCTCACCAGCGAAGTGGCTGTGTGGATATAGTGCTTTCGCCCCATGCGATCAGTCTTGTGGCTTTCCACACACTATGACTGACAGCAGTCAGAGACTGCAAACGAGTCGTCCTGGTTTCCCGTTTGGTCCTTGACACCCAATGTCTGCTGCACGCACTCACCTTTAAATGGGAATTGGCAATGTGAGCAGTCTCACAGATGTCTGTGAGTTGAATTCCGGAGCTGATGTACCACAGACACAATAAAGCAAATAGACTCTGTCTTAGCAAACAGTTACATTTAAAACTAAGAGCTACCACATTTCCAGGACTGATCTGGCATCATATATGGATGGCAGCATAAGCTATGTAAATTCACAAGACCTGTTCCTAGCTGGAATTGCTGATATTTTTATTTGAACACAATCCCTTGTTACTATTACCAAACAGAACTGAGTAGATTTTACTCTAGCTCAGAGTTATTTAGCTTAATTACCTAGCAAAAAACATTGAGGTAGATATGTAAAATGTAATTAGCATATTTTACTTGTAACAGCTGGGTTGTTCAAAGATATTTAGGATTAAAAATTTCAGTAAGGTCTTACGTGTACACACTAACAGCCACATGCAGTCTTCCTTTAAGCAATGTGCACCAGTTCTGTATGAGAATTTAAGAAAGGCATTCTTAAGAGTGCCTTAAAATCTTAAGAAAGAAGAGTACTTGCAGCCTTGCGGCCATAGGCTCGGACAATGAGGGAATACTGTCTGCCTTCTCTGCACACACAGGAGACCAGAGGCAGCACAATTACTCCTGGTTCCGTGGGACAATGCAACTCCAACATTTTTCATGGCAAGGCCAGTTCTAAACTCGGAACTGTAAGAACCAGAAAAATAGTGGAGTAAATTAATGTGCACCCTGAATTGCTCCGTGAGAGAAAATGAAACTGAGACAGAATTATCTTTCTTCCTTCAATGATGTGTCTGTTGATACAAATTGTGATATGTCTACATGCAGCTCCCATTGCCATCAGTTGGAGGTTATCTATTATGTGCTTAGAGGCCTGGACTCTTCCCTCCTCCCCCTTTCTGGATTTAGAAGGAAAGGATTTCATTCAGTGCCCACTGAGGTCTGCGGGAAGTCTAAAATGGTAACAGAAAGCAAGCCCAAAGCTGGACCCATGTGGTATGAAAAAATGCTAGAAACATTGCAAGAGAGAGTGCTATTGACAATGCAGTCATTGAAAAAAATGCGTATCAGGCCTGAGACAAAATAATGACATAACTGAAACCCAAACCAGCACATACACATTTATGCTGTTATGAAGTTTTTTTGCATTGTGCTCCTAAGCTTTCAAGAGGTCCTTAAGCCACCCGCATTTCTTTAGTTCTCATCCACTGTCCCAGACCTTTAAAGCATTTTAAATGAATGCTGATTTAATTCTCAGTTAAGACAAAAGGTGAACTCTTGTAAGGTTTGTGGTAAGGTGCCATAAGAAGTGCCAGCACTGGAACATGGTCCCCAGTCACATCTCAGATCCTACTTCTAAGACTACAGGAAGTTTGGACAATATTTACATCAATTTCTATACCCTGGAGATTCCCAGATTCATCACACCATGGAAAGCAAATACCTGCTCTTTTCCCTAATAGAAACTGACATTTTCCACCTGTTAAGAGAAAGCAGCTGCTCATCCAGTTAATTCAGTCTCAGTGGTTTAACAACATATTTGATCAGCTAGGCCATCTTAAACTAGAGTTTACTAGTAGTTTTATAACCATTTTTTTCCCTTTCCAGTCTGAAAAGAAATAAAAATTAAAAAAAGTCAAAATATTGCAATTTGATTAACTCAGCTCTAGACCACAGAAAACACAGATGCTGTAGTTTAAGAAATTAGATTTAACAAGGCAGAGAAGCAAACAGAAAAAAACTCCAAACCCCAAATCATAAGCTATAAAGCTGGGAGCTCAAAAAAAAAATTACTAAGGAAAAAAATCCAGTTACTAATGATGTTTTAAATCTTTCTTTACATCTGTTACCAGAAATGACAGCTAGACTTTCATCTCCTTCTGTGTAAAACAGTACTATTTAGGAAGATGTTAAGTGAAACTGATCACTGAGAAGTCAAATGTTGATCAGTTTGTATTAAGGATATGACAATTAATTCACAAAAACAGTATCCATAGGCTCAGAGAACTGACTTAATCCTACCTTAGTTGTTTTCAAACCACTGAAAAATAATCTGACTGTAAATCTTTCAATTCACATGCCATTTAGAGATCTATGTCCATCGTAGAGCAGAACAGTTATTGTATAGTGACTAATTGGCTTTGTTTACATCATGATTTCAACAACAGCACAGCAAAATTAGATCTTCCACAAGGTGAAAATCACTAAATAGCAGGTGAAAATGATTAAATTCACAAGTGCCACATAGCATTCAATAGAATGGGTATGGACATCTCATTTATTATAAAAGATTTATATTTGTCAAGCCCATCATGACAGCATGCACCCTTGAGGAAAAATGGCTTTTCCCTTTGCTACACCATCTCAGACGGAATTTGTCATTTGATAGGCAGGTATTATTACCTTGGCCTTTTACACTGGGCAGGGACCTGTTTAACTTAGAAACAAATCAGTCCAGTGAGCCTCCTATCTCATTGACACAGACAGGAAATTCAACTTAAACATAAGAAAAAACTTTTTTGCTGTGAATCATCAAACCATGTCACAGGTTGCCCATAGAGGTTGTGGAGTCTCCATCCTTTGGGATATTCAAAACCTGACTGGCTATGGCTCTAGCTGACCCTGGTTTGAGCAGCAGTGTTGGAGTAGATGACTTCCAGAGGTCTCTTGCCAACCTCAGACATTCTGTGAGTCTGTGACCAATTTCTAGCTCACGTCTGGCACGATGTGGAGAAGGCCCTTTCCCTCCTGCCACTGAGTACACATGTACTCAACACGGTGCACAAGAGACCCTGATCAGAACATTCAGCAGTATGCAATGCCTGTGGTGCCTCCATGGCCAGACAGTACAGCAGGCCACCTACCAGCTATAATTATACAGTGAAGGAAACCTCCTTCTCTAGGGTACACCTCAGGACCTACGGGTTGAATCTTGGGATGTTCTTTAATCTAAAACTTACAAGATTTCAGTCCTTTTTTTCTCCAGAAAAAGAGACTCAAAGGGGGGAATCTAGGACAATTTCTGCCTTGACTTCCAGCTTTGAGACCTTGTATTAACCATCTGTTCCCTACTGCCTTTGCAGTTTCTCCGAGATGCTTACTACCACATTTTTTCTCCATGTTTCTCATCCCATAGCTATTCTTATCCTACATCTCTGGTTGCCTTTTCCATATGAGAACATAGTCCCATTCCTCCCTAAGTCACTGCCTGGACTGCACTCGCACTAGAGCCATTCCTGTTTTGTAGGCAACTGCAGCTTAGGAATGCAGAGCACACGTGTATCTGTATGTGAACATATGTCCTGTCATAATGGAGGTCTCTTCTGCAGCAATAGTTTAATCTTATTGAAATTAGCTTTTCAGAAGACAGCATCAAATTGATAATTTGACCATTTTTAATCTCCTAGATTAGGTCAAGCTTTTCAAGAGAACTAGCACTCTACTCTCTTTGCAGTCAGTGGAGATTTATCACCAATGGATCTCTTTGGAAATTATGTTCTTAACGGAGATTAATAACAGTAACTAATTACTGATGAAATCACCTTGCTGAAGGATTGCCCATACCTTCAGTAGGCATTTTGGAAGAACAAAAACTCCCTCTGCGACCTGTCTTGTGGTTTTGGACTGTCACCAGAAACAGTCCGTGTGTTTGTTCTTCTGTCAAACAAGCTGAATAAAGAAAACAAAGTTGGCAAGAAAAGAGCTTACAACCCCAAAACTCCACAGTTTCAATCACTAGCTTTTTATCTGGCAGGATAGACGCTAGCATTCTTCTGTAAGCCTGAATTTCTCAGGACAGAGCTTCTGCTTCAATATGAGGGAATTTCAGAGGCCCTAGCAGAGTGTGTTGCTTGGTCTACACAATGGAGATCACAGGAACGATTTAGAAGTTCCCACTCAGGTGATGTAACCCATGCAGATTTTTGGTTTTGTTGCTGGTTGGAATAAATAGTGACAAAAAGCACTCTTCAAGGGAAGTAGGACATGATGGGAAAAGAGAATGTCCTTCAAATCTGAATCTGACAGTCTGGAAAAATATCAAAGCAAGAATAAAAAAAGGGAGAAAAATAATCCATTGAGGAAAACTCTATGTCACAAGAATACTTTCACTCTGGAATTTTAGGTGATGCTGGGACTCAGTAGGGTTGTGACAGCTCCCCTCCAGAATTCTTTAAGAAAGCATAGAAATATTTATAAAGATAGTCTGACTCCAGCAAATTCTGTTGGTGTTAATTCCAGGGATTATCATCAAACATGCAACAACTTTGTTTAAATCTTTACTAAACCAGATTCCTTAAAGGCATGATGCCAAGTCCAGGGACAGGGAAGAGGGAGGATATTCTAAGCCAGAGTCTTTGACACATGACTGTGTTCTTGCCATTCCCACATGCTTTTATATATTCTCATACCCCTGAAATTTCTGCTTTCCTTCTCTGACTTGAAGTCTCAGACATGTACCACAGGCTCCAACCTCTGCTCACCCCTGCTCCTGCACTTACTCTGTTTGCATCAACGGGTCTGCTTGTACCAACAATGCATGCAGGATTAGGCCCACTTCAGTATTCGTCCAGAAAAACAGAAACACCTCAGGAATTCCAATCATTTCTACTTTGGGTAGTTTGTTAGCGGTCTCTCAGCAGGAAACAGACACTCCTGAAACACTACAGGTTTCCAAACTTTCACAAAAATAACCAGCCTCAGAAACAAAAAAAGGGCTTTCAGGCAGCAGATCCTGTGCTGGCCCTTGAAACAGATCAAAGAACTGCTTTCTTTTCACTTACACTCATGTGCTTGGCAAGCAACTCTCATGGCCAAGTCCAAATCCTTACGGAAGTGCAGACACTCCACACAGGTTAAGTGCCAGTCCCAGTACCTGTGTATGTACCCTGGGTCCAGATACAGTTCAATTTCATTTCTTTGGAATCCACAGTCTGTTTAAATATTAAAAAAACCCACAGGCATTTGGCAGAGGTATCACTCCCCCTAACTGCTGATAACACCACTATTGAATAGATTGCTTTGGTTATGGGGAAAGCTGCAAACATGATTCCTATTAGACTTACCCAGCAGAAATATCTACAGTGTTGCTAACATTGTTTATTTCTACTCCTTTTTTATTTTATTTTAAGCTGAACAAACCAAGCAGGTGGGAACATATAATAAAAATGAATGGGTTGAGAATATGCTTTGAAATAGAAGCAATTTCCAAGCTGCAAACAACCTGCAAGGCCTATGTACTTTTACTACAATCCATTTATTTTGCTGCTGGTTTTGATCATTCATTCTGATCTGTAAGCATTCTGAAAGCATGGCTCTGTACAGCTAGATTCATCTTGTCTCCAGAGGAGCAGGTGACTGAGGCACCTGAGAGAATGGATGAGTAACTTGATAGACACTGCATACTCAGTGAGCAAGATGGTCACCTCAGGAAATCAACAAGCCCACCAAAAACCTGTGTAGGTGTTAGTGTCCTGGGTTTTCCTAGGCAGGAACTCATGCTGTTGACAGAAAAACCCACTGCAACAGTGGGTAAAACTGCAGGGATGAGATGATCCTGCACTGCTTACAGTTTCCCTGCTGATCCCCTGCCAGCACCCTCTCCTCATTCCCTGCCGCAGGGACATTTTGTCAGCTGGAAGAAAACAGTGTCTTTTACTTAGTGCCTTAACACAAGTAAATCTCCAGTGCCTGTTTAGAGGCTTATGGCTCAATTCAGTTCTCAGTGACTCTGCTGAGAACTATCCAAGGGCTCTCATGGAAGAAAACACAGCTTCCTTATGGGTGTAGGTTCTAGTTCACACATTCCACAGAAAATTAAGCCCCCAGACCACAGAAAGTCTTGTCCTTGAGAAAGATCTTTTTGTAAGTTATGCAGACTTTAAAATACAGAGCTGTATAATGGCTGTGGAGTTGCTGTATGAACTCTGTTGTATCGTCTGTAATGTATTTTCTCTATTTGCACTACTTGCTCATGATATGTTGGATTATAGCACAGATTGTCAGGGTTTGCTGCACATAACCCCTCGTGCTTCTTTCAGAAACTTGTTATTTTGACTTGACCTCCAGATTTCACAGGAGTTTTCTACTGAAAGGGAATGAAATGCAAAAAGCTTATCAACATTCACACTTTGCTTTTCTACATCACTCCTCCAGTGACACCCCAGCTGACACAAAAATAACCCTTAATTCCAGAAAATCTGGAATCTGGCTGGCAGAAATAGAAGTGATCTTATTCAGCAGAACATAAGAACTCATAGGGTGCTGAGACTTTGGGGGAATTCCCCTTCTGGGGGAAATTTCATTGTAACATTCATGCTTGGCATTCCCCCCTCCTTTTTTTTTTTATTAAAATTATTTCTTACTTAGATATTATCTTTCTGCTCTTTGAATAATGACCCAATCAAAAAGGTAAAAATTATCCTAGCTTAAACTTTGAAGAAAGAAGTACTTTGTCCTGGTTTGAACCCTTCTCTCCTTGAGGATATTTTATGTCACAACTGCCATGTTTCCATTTGGAATCCTACCAGAGACAACTGTTACAACTTACAGGTGAATTCTGGTGACCCTACAGGTGGTGGGGGCTGCTGAAGGGAAGTGATGTATTGACTGCGTCCTCAGTTACTTTAAGCACGTTGTGGACAACACCATCAATTTTTCAGTCAGGACTGCAGCTTCCCCTCCCTCATGAATAGAAAAAAAGGTCACAGTGCCAGCACGTTCTCCCTTGGGAACATCATATGGCCTTTTATCTGTAAGCAAATGCAGGTTCCGTTCTCTAGTTGCTGGAAACTCTATCCAAATCAACTGAGTTTTCAATTACCTTTGTACATGTCCCTAGAAGTTTTATACCATGCTGCATGGTTAAGGGCATTGTCTCCTCCATTTCCATTGCCTCCTTTAGTTCTCTCAAATTCTGAATGACAAAAAAAAACCCACAACAAAAAAAATCCCAGCTCTTGAAAATTGTCCAATGTGCTGTCTATAAGAACAGGTACACTAGATTGCTCCACAGATCTGGTGAGTTCCATATTCTTTCTCTGATTGTGGCTGGTAGCAGCTGCTTGGGAATAAGTACAAGTCTTTCACCTATAACACCCTCCCAAATTCCAACAATCAGAAGTTCAGGAATGTTCTGAGACAAATTTGCATCCTATATTCTTCAACAGTCACCAAAGTTCTGTGCTCTATGAGAATCTGTTCATATTTATAGCTTCTCTGACATCTTGGAACATCGAGTTAAACAGTGCTAACTACTTGATATATTAAAAACTTCTTGCTCTAAGCTGGTTTAAATTTGCTGCTTTTATAATTCCACCGGATGAACTCTAGATATTTTGAAGAAATGGTGGAAAACACTAAACTTCTTAAAAAATCTCTTTGGTGTTTAAAAAGCAAGTAGCATATGAGGAATTATTTAGAAAGGAACGAAGAAAATAGAAAACAGCATTACATACCACAGTATAAATCTGTGTTGTCCCCATATTTTAATGCAGTATTTAGTTTTGATTACCTCACTCCCCAAAAAGATTCAGTAGAAAAATAGAGAATTACAGGTATGGCAGACAATGATGACCAAAGGTTAAGTCACGAAGAGAAAAGGAAAGCAAACCCCTAGGTTTTCTGAAGTAAACTACACATAGGAAACGTAAACAATTCCACATCACTTCTGTAAAGTGTTTAGAGGACCACAAGGTACAAAGGTGAAAAAGAACTGCTACAGAATTTGTTAAGCAACTTTGTTCCTTGGGGATAGCTTGCTACTGTGAATGTTTTAGAATTCTCCAATATTTTTCTCTACTGAAATAAGTACTGTCCCTCTTTTTAACGTTTTTCATTTTAAATACAATAATAGTACCCTGACTTCTTATTTATGCCTACGCGTGCTCATTAATTGAGTACTAATGTATGACTTATCAGACAGGAGAACTTGGACCTTAGGCCTCAGTTTTACAGTAAGCTCTGTATAACAATGCCATTTTGTGCACACTTGCACACCAACACACACTCAGACACACCCTAGCAAGGTGAGTGCCCAGACTTACAGCAAGCCTCTTTGTCATTATAATACACATAAAGATCTGTTCTGCAGAGAAGTCTGTCAGGATTTTTCTGGCTTATTTCTAAACAGCTTGATCTAAGATAGTCAGGACCACATAGAAGACTAGAAAATCCAGTCCCTTTTTACACAGGTAGATTTGAAGATACAAAAGCTAAAATCTAATGCCAAAATAATATGATTTGGCATGCAGATCTCAGCATCTGAAAAGGAAAGACAATATATGCCAGCATTTACTGCTTAATGGCTTTGATCCATTTGGCTCAATCCTTTCCAACTCCTCTAAATGACACTGTTTTTAATGAGGTGTTTAAAGCTGAGGTTTTATCTTGGGAAGGGATCACTGACATCAAGAGCCATGATGTTGTGTATGTCTTTATTGGTGTGTTCTTTGAAAATGTGGAGGTTAGCTTTTTTTTTTTTTAAATATGCCTTGATGAGATGTTTGTAAACACTAAGCCATGCATGTCCTTGCCCTAATCTTCATTGATATTTGACCATTTGCTTTGTTGTCTTGTACAAGATGCCTGTTGACATTAGGCTGCCATAAACAGTTGATGATAGTTTGTGAAATTAATGGGCCGGGAAGAGAAGGCCATGTAGTAAATTTCTTCCTCATTCTGGATTACAGGTTGATCGATGGTACTGCATTGTAGCTGTCTCTATTGATACAGGAAATTCAGGATTCAATTAAATACTTTTTTCAATATTGTTGCTGGTACATTTTTTTAAATAGGCTGGCACGACTTTGCTTTCTCTGTACTTTCTGATTGATTATATCCACTGCAGGATTAAGATACACTATTTGTAACAATTCATTGATTGAATTGAAAGGTTGCTAGAGAAAAGCATCTCTTTTTCAAAAGGGAAATGAAGAGATGATGCAACTGTGCTGTATGTAGCAATGCCTTATAATCTTCTTATAGCCCTTCATAACATTAGAAAGAACTAAGGATCCTTTATTGATTCCATTTATTTTTTTCACTGGTAACAGAGCTCTGCGTATTAGAGTCAAGTGACTACGGCATCTGTTCCCTGAACCTAGACGAGAGACTGTCTTAGCTGTTACAGAGTAAGGCCTCAATCTCTGTGAGACAGAAGGTACAGAGCGTAATGTGCTGCCCATACAGAAGCAGGTTTCAGTCTTTCAAATGATGGGCAACAATATCTCCACTACACCAATCATAAGCTCTATTACATGCTTCCATTTTGTTTGCAGACATTACTAAAAATCAGTGCTCCTATGGCCTTCTCTTCACAGCGCACCTTTAGTTGTTTCCTGGGAAGATAAATGTCAGGAAAGATTTTCATTGTGTCTGATATTCTGTGCATAGATGCACCTGCAGGGGTGCAGGAGAGGCTCGCTACAACACAGTAGGGAGAATCATCACTTCTTAGAGGTCTAGAAGCTTTTTTGCCGTTTTCTGGCAAAAGGCTGTCCAGTGACTAATGATGTTCTGTGTGCATTAGACTCTGAACAATCTTTCTGTGAGACAACTCGGCAGATTCTCCTGTTGTTGTTTTTTTTTCCAAAGTTTAAAACCAAGGCTATACATTTTCAGAAGTGACACATGATTTTCAAAGGTGCTGGCCTGTTTCAAATAGTTTACCATGTTTTGCCTTCTGGAAACAAGATGTACTTGAAATGCATCAGTTCTCCAGGAATGTAGTATCTGAAGCCTGAAGTGGCCCAGCCTGCAATTTATTTTCACCTAAAGACTATCATTCACCATAGACCAGAAAAAAATGTTCTGTTTTTCACAAAGCTTTATTTTCTCTTGAGGAAAGATTCTCTGGTGTGTTTTATGATCTGCTTCCACATTACCATTTCTGGGAGGAAAGATTTAGCAGTACTGACTTGCAAATATTGATTGTATCCCATGGAAAAGTAATTAGTTCTGGTTGCATCATATCAGGAGGATAATTTATTGCATGAAATAAATGAACTGCTGTCATGAAAGCTGTATTTTTACATACATAAAATGGCGCTAATGCATAGAGGAAAACAGGTTTTTACACCTGTGCATCCTGTTTTTAAAGCAATGCAAAGCTTTAGGCTTTACAATAACAGTTATTTTTCTTGTTAAGATTTAATACAGATTTTTTTTCTGCTTATTGAGTTTGCTGTTGTTGCACTGAAACAGACTAGAGGCTTAGCTGTCTTTGGCAGCTGCTGTGTACAGCACACAATTTCTCAGGTCCTGGCTGTCATATAGCTCCCCATATAGCTTCAGTGAAAGCTCTGCCAGTTCAGACTGGTGCAAGTGAGAGCGAAGATAAGCCCTCAGCTTTGAACAGAGTGTATTTTGGGATAGAGCTAGACATCCCCTTGATCCAGCTGATGCCATTTTGCAGGTGCTCAGCCCCACTCAGCATTCCCAGCTGAGTGTTTTCACTCCCATAGTTCAGCTGGTGGGATGGAACATGCAAAGCTTCCTTCCTCAGGTACAGGAGAATCTGGGAGGAAAGCAATAACTGAGATGCTAGCCATATGAAAAAGCACAGCAACACACTGCACCTTGCTTTCAACTTGCAGGTATAAATCCTAAACATGAAAATCTCTAGCTTAACTTCATCATATCTGTTTTAGATTTAGGTTGCAGCTGTATTTTGGCCCAACGACAAACAACTTTGAAGTTCTAGCCTGAATTTTTGCTTTGGGTCCATTTTAGTAGTCAGGTTTGAATCTTAGAAACTGGTAGTGACTCTCAAATGTATTCATTTTCAAGCTGTTCCTCAGTTTAAACGAACAAGAACAGAGAAGACAATAAAGGGGATTACTTATATTCTCAGGCATTACCTGCACTTTCCCATCTCTGGGAATACAGACACAAAAAAGCATGATCCACTGAAACAGTGGAAAAGCTAAGGGATCAATAAGGAGGTAGAGAAAAAGAAAAACGCACCAAAGACGTGTTAGAGTTTGCACAAAGGATTCCTAAACAGGCAGCTGAGAATAGCATGTTATCTCTGCCAAAATAATGAAAACCAGATTGCAAAATAAATTAATAACAAAGGGCAGCATCTGGGCAAAAGTGGCTGCATACACTTCTGATTTACTCCAAGGGGAAATATGACAAGACTACAGAACTGAACCAGAATATATTATAATTTTAAGTTCCTCCTTTAATGCTAATGAGCCTTCTGAGCTCATTTCCCTGTACACTGCTCAATAGTAAACAAGATAAACTGATGTGTGGATAAGGTTAACCACACTTTGTTAACCATGAACCAGTTTAATTAACCGAAAGGGAAGGAGCCATTCACAGATGGACACCCATCTTGAAAAAGAGCTTGGTGTGTAATCTGGAAAACCAGTTCATCCAGGAAGTCTGACTTCCACATTAGGCAAGTTGATGGAAATTATAATGAAGAATCAGTTCAGTAGACCCAAAGACAATGCACTGGGGAAAAGCAAAATCCTTTACAGAAGGTAGCATTATATAAGAAAAAACTAGAGTTCTATGAAGGAGTCAGCACGCATCTAAATAAAGATGGTTTGATTAGCATGGTTTATAAGCACTCCCTACAATGCCCTGAGAAGGTCCCTCACTGAGTGCTCTTAAAGACACTATGTTTTTATGGGATAACAGTCCTTCCTAGATTAAGAGTTTATTAAATGATAATCCTAATCTTTGAGAAAGGATAGAAATACATGGTTAGTTTTAAAAATGCAGGAGGTCATCAATGGCACCCATGCTTTGATCTGTGATGTTCAACATACTATCAAGCAGTCCTGGAGTAAAGTGAGACAGGATCATTTAGTACAGAGACAAAATTATCCAGTGAAACTGACTGCAGAAAGGTAGCTCATGATGCTGAGTGGCTGGCGACCCCTCGGCAAATTAAAACCATTTTAAAAGAAACCTCAGTGGCAAGTATGCAATGATGGACACTAAACTGGCTATACGGTCTCAGAAAAAGGCCTTGAAATTGGTGTGGATTAGTCCACAATCTAAAGGAGTAACAGTCATAATTTAGAAGTTGTCCAGAAGCCTCTAGAGGCTATAGATCACAGATAGCAGCCATGGTTCAGGTGGCATATATTGAAAAATGGCATTAGCAGATTTCATAACCCTACATAAGTTATTCAATTTACAGAAGAAAAAAATCAGTGCAGTCAATAGTGGTGAGGCTTGTTCAGAGTGAATTCAGACTGTCCAAAGTATGTCCCCAGATGTACAGCAGGTGTAAAATGTCTTACACTGTATACCTCGTTAATAACATCCTTCACCTGCAGAAAACCATAAATTCCCCACGACTGATAATGTACTGATTTAGAAATCAGCCACTTCCCATAAATAAACTATGCCCATGCTTATGCACGGAAACCACTGCACAACTCACAAAGCTAGCAATACAATATCTGTAAACAGCTATTAGATATTAACTGAATATAGTAGAGAACATATAGCACTGATTCCAGAGCAGATGGACAGGTAGTAGAGCAAAATCCAAACTACAGCTTTTAAATACTACCAGTGCAGACACATTATAACACAGAGAATATTGGTCAAGTTTTAATGTCACTCAAGTCTGGGTAGAAAGAAAGAACTGACAGGTACAGATCCCATTTTGCTGGTTTCTGCAGGCATTTGAGGAAGAAAAGATTTTTGTTGTGGGGTAGAGGAGTAAATGTTCCTGTTGTAAACTAAGGCTGAACCTGATAGACTCCAAGCTGTATGTCTTCTGGTATGTACAAAAGAGGGACTTTCATATCTTCAGTGTTAATGTTGCAACCTGTAAACTGACTATTTGGCAAACAGGATAGTCCTGAGAGAAAACAAGGGTAACGACCACCTTTATCTACTACTTCCCCTATCTCTGCAGGGCTGAAGATGCTTTATCAAGAGGTCTTGACAAGAGGGGAGCCCTATGGTAAACTAAGATATATATCATTATTGCATAGAAAAGGTCTGCTGGAACAGGGGATGCCCTTGGACCTGTGGGAACTGGGTCCCACCATCTGTCTGTAAGAGTGGGAGAATCCTAGTTAAACAGCTATTGTCTCTTTCAAACTAAAATAGTGGTTTGCATAAAAAAGAAAATGGAAAATGGCTTCTCAGTATAAAGGCAACATGACAACCAAATTAAAGGACTCAACTCAGGCTACTCTAATGCAGAAAAACTGGAGTCACTAAGGTTATTTATACTGTTCACAATTAAGTTACTCAGATTAGCTCTACATTGAGACCAGGTGATCAAAAAAAAAAAAAGTTTTCTGATTTACACTCTTGTTGAGAAACTCCATGCTGACTTTCACATTTCTATCAACCACCACAAGAATGCAGATTTCTGTCCTTGGTTACTCGCTGGGGATAGTTGAATTAAATCATGTATTATCTTTCTTCATATGGCCTTGGAAGCAGTCTTTTCTCTGTCCCATTTTCCCATACTTAGTACAGGAATACTAGTACTAAGCTAACTTACAGAGAAATATAGGAAAAAAAATAATTATTCATGACTGCGAGGGGGCAGATGCTATACTAAGGAGGTAAATATACAACCAGTCTGGATTTTAGCTGATTAAACAGTACACTTGGTCTTAGAAGTAGTAGTGTTACTGAACTTTATAAGTGAGGCTTTAAAGTGAAATTACCATTTGTTTCTCTACTGCTTTTTTAAACAATAGCCTTTTTCTGCCTTGCCCTGGTGGATGTCAGCAGTGATTTGTCATTGCTGTGGCTTCATCTTACACATGAATTAGTTTTTTATTGGAGTATCATTAGCACTGCAATAGCAGCAGCACAGAGCTCACAGACTGCTAAAGTCATGAGAGAAGATGAGTAAATACTCATGGTTAGACTGTGCAGAACTTCATACTGTCACAACTCCACAGCTGTCTGCACCCAGCCATCTATTTATAAGCCATGCTGTGCGTATCCACACTAACTATAGCCTGTGACAGAAGCTGAAGATCAGTAAACGCCAAATTCCATCTTGATTTACATCCTATGCAGTGCCACCAACAGGAAGAAATTGCTTTGTATTGTTTGAGTCTCTGAACATAAGTAGAATGGGCATGTTTGGGAATGAAAGGAAACGTGTTTTGTTCCCCTGCCACGCTTTTAATTGGCAATTTGTGATATAAGTCACAAGAATAATTATAGATGTGATTCTTTCCCCACATTCAATTTTCTTAGCCAATAACTAGGGAAGTAATAAACTAAATCCTACTTCAAGTTACACTTGGTGCAATCTCATTAGCTTGAATTATATTAAAGAACAAGTTCCTGTAAAGCAGCCACTCTGCAAGCTAAGAATTAAGACCCAAGATTCTAAAGGCTTTATGGTTTTAAATTTTTTCCCTCTAAGCATTTTATTTTGGAAATAATTACTGCATCTCAGAAGTTTCTAGAACAAATGAACTATTCACTTCTGTTCTTAAAAATCTTTCCCTTTTTTCTATTTTCCTAAATATAGAACAAAATCACCTTCCATTTCCATTTGTTTTCTTTCTCCCCACGCTCCCATTATGTCTTTTCATTTCTTTTCCCCATTCTGCTTCTCTTTCATCATTCCTGCCTTCACTGTTTCTCTCTTCAGATTCTGCTATACAACCTGCTGTGCAATTGTAGCTTGTGCCGTTTTGGATTCAGCTTCTCAAAGGTGAGAAGAGAGAAGTTTCCAAGCATGGGATTCATTTCACCCAACCTCAGGTACTGAAGAGCTGAACCTGTAGCTGATAATACTTTTAGAAATCCATTTCTCATCCATAGAAGAGAAATGAGCACCTCTAATGAGTGATTTCTCCTATCACGAAAAAGACATCTAATGAATTGCCTTCTGCACAATGCTACTACTACTGTCTAATCTGTGAGTAAATATAGCCGAGATGAATTCTCAAGCTGCCCAAGTTTGACACTGAGAAGCTCTTGTTGCTTTGCATAGCTCTAAGGAAAAAAAGAGACTGAAGCAGTTCTTTTGCTGACAGCTGATTGATTGCCGAGCATTACACAGTAATAGCAGTAAAATGGAAGATGACAGATGGGTCAGTTTAAAATTCCCCAAAATAAATACAACTGCAAAAGGTGTAAACTGCATTTCATTTCTATCTGTAATCAAGGGGAAAACACCTAAACTGACAAAAACTGGAATTTAGGCACATTTTTAGCAACAGCTATATTTGGGATATTCAGTTAACTCACCCAGATAGTAATAACTATGAAAGATACAAGAAAGCTTCTGCATTTTAATCCTTTATACAGAACTGAAATTGGAGAAAATTTGGAAAAAGAAGAAGAATCAAGACTCACGAGACACTGAATCCCTTAGAAGAGGCTGCACTGCTCTTAGCTCCAATGAAGCGTTCTCTTGTAGACAACTGGACCCTAAAAGACGACCATTTGGCAAAGCAGTTCTCATTGACAAAACCGACATCAACCCTGTTCCAGAATGACACTTCAGAAGGGTACGTATGGCAAGCTTAATAAAGCATCCAAACTGCGACAAGACCTGAGAGGACACAAAGTGCTTACAATCTATCCCTGATAATGTTGGGTAGCTGGTATCAGCTAGATACTTAGAATACGGCTGGGTGTGAAGAGTTTTTGAAGGGCTTTAAAATATTTACAAGGGCAAAACCTTCAGGAGATTATTTTTCTCCACCTTCCAAAGCTAAACAGATGGTAAATGCTTCTTTGCTAAATACACTGCCAAACACTCTGGCAAAGTAGCCTGATACATCACAACTGATCTTTCCTTTCTCCCCATGCACTCTTCCACCAGATCCTGCAGAACAAAATGCCAAAAGTAGCCTCTCTAGCCAACAGCCAGCTTGAAGATGGAGCTTCCTACATTACCTATACTTGCATGCATGTTTTTTGTATCACAAATAAATTCTGTCTTGGGGCAACAGAACAGATGCACAATTAGAAGTTTATACTGCAACTGGAGAATACAAGACAATGATTAACAGTATGCGTTACATTTAGAGATCTTTTTGTTTTAGCACTCTGCTGTCTTGGCTGAGAGGGTGCACAAATTAGAATAACCCAGGGCCCAAAGCTACAAACAGAACTATGTGCTGTTTACTACCATGAGAAGATCAAGTGACATCAAGGTGACTTTTGCACCGTGAACCTGCTATCACAATGAGGCTTGACAATTATCTATTCAGGCACTGGACTTTGAGGTCCTGTTGACTTTTTTTTCTTTTTTTTTTGCCTATGCATTGGGTGTAGATGGCCAGGTGCTGGCAGCAGGGGACTGTAAGGGTGGCTTCTTTGAGAAGAGATCAGGGTCTGCTATATGCCAGACACAGCCATGCCATTTCCAGCCAGCTCAAACAGACACATTACAGGACACAGCTGAGCCTGTCACTGAAACTACCAGCATCTCCATGAAAACATATTTAAGGACAGGCAGAAGAGGAGGGAGAAAAGTGAATAACAGCAGAGAGAACGCCAAGGTCAGAGGAGAAGGAGTTCTATGGTGGAGCAGGTTTTGCCATGCAGGCCATAGCAGACTTGTACCAGAGCAGGTAGATCTTCCTGAAGGAACTTTGTCCTGTGGAGAGCCCATGCTAGAGGAGAGGAAAAGTCTGAGAAGAAACAAACGCAGAGGGGAACTGCTATGTACTGACTGTAACCAACAGTCCAACTTTCCTGGCCCATGGCCTGGCTGAAGGAACTGAGCATAATCTGCAGCAGCAATGAAGAGAGAAGAAAGGAGCCTGGAATGAAGCTGAGCCTGCGAGAGGGCAGAGGTTTTCCCAATGTGTTAAAATGTTTGTCTTTTTGTTTCCCACTACCTAACTCAGTAATTAAATATTTCTTTTAATCATAAATAAATTTTGATTTCCCCAGCTGAGTCTGTTTTGCCCACAACAGTAATGGCTAAGTGGTCCCCCGTCTTTATCTTGAGTGCATCTTGGTAGCTAAAGGCTGGAAGGCATCCCCTATGAGGAGCAGCAGAGGACTCCGGGTTTGTCTGGTTTAGAGAGAAGGAGGCTGAGAGGCAACCACATTGCTCTCTACAGCTGCCTGAGGAGGGGAGGTGGAGAGGGAGCTGCTGGCCTCTTCTTCCTTGTATCCAGTGACAGCATGCATGGGAATGGCTCAAAGCTGTGTCAGGGAAGGTTCGGGCTTGACATTAGGAAACATTTCTTTACAGAGAGGATGGTCAAACACTGTAACAGGCTTCCTAGAGAGGTCGTCAATGCCCCAACCCTGTCAGTGTTTAAGAGGCATTTGGACAATGCCCTTATAATATGCTTTAACTTTTGGTCAGCGCTTAATTGCTCAGACAGTTGTACTAGATGGTCCTTGTAGGTCCCTTCCAGCGGAACTTTATTCTCTTGTCTTCTCCCTTGTCCTGCTGGGAGTGACGAGGGGTGAGTGAGTGGCTGGGTGGGAGTTTGGCTGTCAGCCAGGACCAGCCCACCACAGCCTTCAAACACTCTGAAATTACAAGGGGTTTGGTGTTTCTTGGTTGGGGCATGGGTTGTTGTTTGTTTGTTGGTTTTTTTTCACAACTGCTTATTCAGAGCTTTTCTACAGCTGCTGTTCTTTGATTTTTCATCTTTACCATCTTAGACTCATGCAGTTCAGGTATGCCAGTGGATGGTCTCTTCAGAACAAAGCAATGCAACTGGGAAGTACGTTAAAGGCTGGTTGGTGGTCCTTTTCTGTTGGAAATGTCATAGGAAGGAACTTCTGCCAGGGAAGGATTTTCCCATCACAAAAATCCTCACCAGATATGTGTTTATAGCTAAAATGCTGGTACCTCATGCTGTCACTCACCTCCAGGAAGGTAGCGACAGCAGGAATATGCTAGGAGGACTCAGATAGTAAGTAACTTTCCCTGATAACTGGGACAGAGATCTCCAGGCAATCGGATACCACATTTTTAATCAACTTTCTACCCTAAGCCTGTGTATTGTGTGCAGTACCCACCAATACAGTAAGAATCACCCCACCTCTTACTATTTTTAATGTGAGATCACACAACAGAAAATGTTCAAACCCACGCATTCTCTGCCTGAGGAGAAAATCAAAACAGTGTTCCCAATGTTCCTTCGCAAGTTCACTTAGATGCCACAGTCCTGCTTTTGCTACTTGCATTCATTCAAACAGGTTACAAGGAGGCTCAAGTGAGTGCTATTTTTCACGAAGCTGTTGAGCAAATGCACACGTGTTTCGGGCAACTGGCTCATCTGCTCTGCATTCTTTATACAACAGCATTGCAGCACGTAAATCAACAGTCCTTGAGAATGGTTTAATAACTGCTTGTTCCCACTGTCTACATCTTAGGATCAGTTTTATTACTATCACAATTGTTATGATTATATTTTTTCCTGTGTGCCATAAGCCATACTACTAAATTCCCACCAATTAGATTTGGAAGTTATTGAGACAGAGAATAGCTTATCCTCCCCATCAGCCATCATAACTCTTTTTCTAGCACTCTGAATAAATGGTCAGCCTTTTTTTCTCTCTGAGATACTATGAGAGTAAAAAAGGGATGAAGATCTTCCTTTTGTTACCCACTTGTGAGCAAAATCCTGATGGGAATATGCTGAGCCCCAGGGTTTCTATTTCAGCAATCCCCAGGTACGGTACAATTTTCAGGGCACCCCGGCAACTAAAGAATATATTAGAGTATTTATGCATCGGTTACACCAGGGACAAAAAGAGTGGTTATTGTGTTAGTGGGAGAGAGGCAAAGAGTTTAATCCTTCTGTCTTTCTCTTGCTGACTGTGCCACATGCTGAGAACACTCCTTGTGACACAAGGATGCAGTCCCCTAGGAGCATTCCAGTTGCTCAAAGTATATATCCTGCACCTTAATTTCTACCATTTCAATTCCAAGGAGAATGTGAAAGAGTGTTTTGGAATACATGTTCACATGGTACGCTCATTACTTGCACAGAGCTGTCAAGAAGGATCACAAACGTTGAAGAACGTGCAGACAATTAGGAACCTAGCTCCCAGTGAACTCAAGTGAGACCTCTGCTCCTAATTTTTGTTATTAGGAATCTTCAGTTCTGCCAATTAATCCTTAAATCTACAAACATCATGGTGAGTTACGCTAAAAACATGATGGAAATTAGATTAGGTAAATATCCTAATGGCACTAGGAAGTGGTAGTAGTAGTAGTAGTACTATTATTATTTACTATGGCCATCTGTGATGGAGGGTCCATTACACTGGTCACCTGAAGAAAATAGTCCTTTTTCTGAAGGACCGCCATCTACATAAACTATATTTTCTAAGTACTCAGAATCTGAGTAGACCAAATATAAGGATAAATTGACAATAGTCTGAACAGTGTCCAAAGGCCTATTACACAGGTTATATGGCAGCTGGTCCTTTTGAGACTCTTGATTTTAAAAGACATGTTGTCACCATACGTTGAATAAACATGTTTTTCAAAGTCCCAGTCTTTTCTCTAAGAGCATGTCCTTACAGAACAACAGAGCATTATGTGAGAGAGCTCTAAACCAGCTCCAAAGAAACTGGGGTGTGAACACTGCAAAATACCTTGTTATGCAGAGATGACCCTTTGGGCACTGGAAACTGCAAAGCTATATCAGTACAGCTACAGTGCCTTCATTCCTATTATTTGGTCATTTGGAAGCATTTAAGATGGCTCTGCACTATGTTGTACAAGCATAATGCAGTTCTTGACTCTCTTCAAAGCATTTGAAAGTCCAGGACTTCGTTTCTTCACTGCTTGTACCCAACATAGGGAATTTAGCCATTTGCCTCTTTCACATACAGCTTCTTCCTGTGACCACACCACATGGAGCTCTCAGTAGTTTCAATAATTATTTAGTTTGTGTGTGGTCACTTTGTCCATCATCTGCCATTCTGAATCACACGCAAAGGATTTGGAGCAGACTTATGCTATATGTTGACACGGAGGCTCCTGAATAATCCTCAGGGATCACTGTGTTCCTTTACCTGTGAACTATTCCAGGTAGTCTTGTCCAATTCTTATGGGATGTCTCTGGGGTTGTCAGATTCATGAAGGTTTTTGGTACATAGCTTGTAAGGTCAGTAGGTTTGTCTATTTCTAGACCGTACAGCACTGGTCAAATAGCAAAGGAACAGACAAGGATGGAAATGATATTCCAACTGTCTGATTATCCAAAGTCCTTTGAGATGCTGAAGGGACAAGAAAGGACCTGCTCAAAGTAGAGTCAGCCATTAGGTCAGGCCAGGTTACTTAGTGCTCTGTCCAGTGGATCTTGAAAATTGCCAGAGATGGAGAGAGTGCACAGCCTCTGTCCTTACACTGAAAGTTTTGCCTCATATATGGCCCTAACCTCTCATTTTATGTCCTTTATCTCCCACCACGCACCCACTAAGAAGGGCCTAACTCCATCTTCTGGATAAACTCATCAGTAGCAGCAAGCTGCTGTCAGGTTCCCCCAAAGCCATCTCTTACACAGGCTGAAAAAATGTGGTTGCCTCAGCCTGTTCTCACACGGCCTGTGCTCTCACCCCCAGCCACCTTGGTGGCCCTTCACTGAACTTGCTCCAGTTTATCATTGCACTGGGGGGTCCAAAACCAGACACAATATTCTAGATGTGGGCTACAAGTTACATGTAGAACAGGATAATCCCTTCTGATGACCTACTGACTGTGTTGCTATTCATAAGCCCAGGGTGTTGCTGGCCCCCTTTCCTGCCAGGACACGTGGTGGGCTCATGCTCAGCTCACTGCCTAACCAGACCCCACAGCCTTTTCAGCAGAGCTGCTCCCCAGCCAGTCAGTTCCTTGCTTGTATTGCTGCAAGGGATTATTCCTACCCAGATGCCAGATTTTGTGTTTTAACTTGGTGAATTTCATAAAGTTTCCCAAGCCTGTTTAGGACCCTACAGATGGCAGCCTGGTTGGCAACAGTATGATTGGTCCCCCTAGTTTGGTGTCATACACAAAACTTGGCTTGCCTTCTTTGGGTCACTAACATTAAAGGGGAAACATCCCAATACTGACATCTCTGATACTTCACTTGCTCCCAGCCACCAGGTAGCACATGACTCATTAACTACTACTGTTTTAGCTCAATTATCTAGCCATTTTTTTACCCTTCTGGTTGTCTGGTCGTTCTTAGAAGTGCTTGGGGGCAGGGAGTGTGAGAAGAGGCAGAGAAAGCTTCAATGCTTGCTTTCAGGTTACTCATCTAAGGCCCTGGGAAACATTCACCATCACCATATACTCCTGTGGCTATACAATCTGTGGTGGAAAGGACTGTTGGATCCTTTTTAACATGGTCCAGAGGACAATATTTAAATCTCTAACACCATCTACCATCAACAATGTCAGCTGCAGGACAACAAAACCATAAACAATATGGGTGCAAAAGGCTGTGCATTAGATGTGTCACTCGGTTTTGCCCTTCCTTTAATGCACATAATCGAAGAGAGTATGTCTTCACTGAACAGGAATACAACGTTGCCTTTTCCACATAGTCATGTTTGACACTGCTGTAGCCAGAACCCTTCTGGTAAGCTATAATAGAAGAGCACCCTCCACACACTGTGCCTGAAGCTTGCTGTAAAACAACCACATCCAGCGTGACCTCACCTGTGCGTCTCTGTGGATGTTAGGCTATTAGCAAGACTCAGTCTTATGTGGATTCTACCTTTCCCTCATACACATTATTATATACTTTTACTATTTTCCTCTTAGTTACTATGCCTCTTGATTTCTAAGACCAGATGATGGGCATTTCTGTAAAGTTCTGGTCAAGAGAAGCAGCCTTCTCGTTTGACTATGAGCAGATAGCTTCAAAAGCATTTTTAAAAAAACTAATTTGCTACAGCTCTTACACTGATAAATCATACATGTTAGCAAGCTGGGTGCTTTTACTGACAATTTCAGCATCTTGAGTGAAGTCTTCACGGTGGTATAAATGCAGAGTCCCTGAATGAAACTATGCCAGCTGACCAGCCAGCCTCCCTCACTGTCACAGTATAATACATTCCTAAATTGCTTACATCTATTAGCAGCTAATGCTAATCTTTGAACTGATATTTTCTAGTTATGATCAATTCCTGTTATTCTGACACATTTTAACCCCAGACTGCATAGAGAAATCAATCATCTTTTATTGTTAAGCTGGGATCTATCTGAAAAAGAGACAGAAATCATGTCCTTCATCCTTGAAAACAGCTAGAGCTGAGGTAAGTGAAAACAGTAATGTGAATCATAGCCACACAGCTAATCTTCCAGCCACCATTTCCTGCCATTTCAGAGCACCACCTTTGCCTAGTTCTGTACTGTTACTTCTTTCTAAGTGCGTGTCCCTAAGTATTCTGCACAACCCATTCATGCAGTGCACTCCACGTCTCCCTCATCTGCGACAGAGTCACCACTGACCACCTGCACCCACGAGCCCAACTGTCTCCTGTCTTGCTGTGTTTGCGACCAGGCGTGTGATTAGCCTGGGAAAACTTTAAGCTTCTTCATCTCCGAGTCTCCCATTGCTGCCTCGTTCTGCCATCACTGCAGAGTATGCATGTACCGTTCTCAAGGGTCCTGCATACTGTACACTTAAAACCAAAAGAAATAAAGGTTTGCTAACTCAGTGCATTAACTGAATTATCTTTTACTGTGGTATAAATAAGGAACAGGATTTTTTGCATCTGTAAAGTGAAAGACTTTGAACCATACCTAAAATCAAGAGGGGGAAAAAGCAAGAGGAATCAGATTACAATTTTTATTCCTGGGTCAAATTTATGCTTCTTGTAATTTCCCTAGCTTGTGAAGAATTCACGGTGATCTGTGAAAGTCTAAGGCAAATAACTGAATTTCTGTTACATAGTGGCACCATACAAGTATGGAGTCAGGCAAAGAAAACTCAGGAGGCAAGCAGCAGAATTAGAAGTAGACAGTGCAGCATGAAGGATATCTTGTATAATTTTTAGTAAGGCACCTTCCTAGGAATCTTACTTTTACTTGAAAGATCTGGGAACAGAACCAAGATGTAGTAGACATTTTTCTTTCTCAATCTTTTTGCAAGTTGCTGGCTTAGAGACAGTTGAAAAGCAGTCAGCTAAGTATAGTCTTAAGTGGTTTTTATGCACTTCTTTAATTAATAAGCATGAAATATCATTAGTATTAATATTTCCAAAGGTTCAACAGTAGCTGTGCAGGTGGTGGAAAATTAAGGGATTGGCAATTAAAAAGTACAGAAAAACAGATAAAGTTTTAGAATCTCAATTGGAACATAAAAAGATGATGCTACCACAGTAAGCTACTTAGACGTAGAAGATATTTTTGAATGTAGAACAGTGTCAGAATAAAAAACATATAACAAGATCTACTGGTTGCAAATCAATGACACATCAGAGTATAAGTGAATTAGTAATTACAAGCTGTGATGGTAATTATCCATTGGATCAATTTATTTTGGGATCTAGGGATTTCCTTAAGCTGTGTCCAGATGTCTAACAGATGTACTACAGACTGAAGAGGAGCTGGTGACTGAGTTCAGAAAGTATTGTTGACATTCTTGACCTTGCACAAGTTTCAGACTTAGAGGTCATTGGTCCTAACGCTTCATGCAATCCTTAAAGCTAGGAAAGGGTGGGAGGGGGTCACCTGCTCTCTATGTGTAAGCGTTGACGAACAAAGCTTTCCAGTCTAACTAGCAGGTCACACTGCTCAATTCCCAAAGCTGCACTGTTTAGTTTTCAGGTGCCTCTTTAAGAGTAGGTAAGGTTTTTGCTTGCTCAAAAAGCCTAGTCACCAGAGATTCAAGAAATCACAGAGAAAAGATACTGGGTTTCTTCAACACTATTGGCTCTCATGATATCCAAAACCATTGCAATCAGGTCCCCATCTCCACTTTCATAGCATTTTGGAGAGCTCCAAGAAAAGACAAAACTGAGCACAGGTAAGGAAAAAACAGTTAAAATCCTCCTCCAAGCATGGTTGGATTGGAAGCCTGACAGCTGCAATTAGACTGAAGGTCAGTAACATATTTGATATTCCCTAGCGATCGATGTATACCAGCCAGATGACAGTAGAGACTGCGTTTTTAAGGTTTATCACATTAAATCTCCATTTTCACAAGCACATCTAAATACACAAATTAGATGAGCTAAAAATACTACAGAAACAAGGGTTATGAAGGAAAGTAGAAGGGCTGCTAACAGTTAGCTCTACAGCAATCCTTTCAGTCATAACATCACCCTGGGCAGCTGACCTGTCTTGCTCTCTGAGGCAACAGCTCATTGAGGAGAGCAATTCATTCTTTTCATACAGTCTTTCTGCTAAATGATGAAGCTGAGGCCAAAGAATGTTAAGGGCAGACAATTTTTTCTTTTACACCCAGGCAAACAAATCCAAAACTACCTTACAAAATGAGAATAAAAAAAATATAAGATTGCAGAGGACTACGGTTTCATATAAATGAACAGGTCAAACTGGCAAACATCTAGAAGAAACCCATTGGATGGCTACATCAGCACTGCCAGTGGAGTAAGTTCCTAGATCAGATAGAGCCTGGATTACAGAAATACCATTTTCATGCATGTGTTAGTAGTTTCAAGATGTATTTGTATGATTCAGTGATGCAAAATTTGATGGTAAATCAATAAACTTGTTTTTTTTTTCTATCATTATTATTATTATGTGGCTTTTAAATTACGTGACAGAACTGCCTACAAAATGCTGTGGTCATGGAGGCCAGTTTTTTGTCTGTTGTGGAGGGAAAATCAAAGTAGATATTACAAATTTGCTTCCCCATAAAGTATATCACAGCCGCAGAGAGCCTTGAGAACAGCTGTTCTGTGAAGCTGAGCTTTGGCCTTATGTGCAAAATGTGACAAAAATTCCACAGACCTTTTTTACTCCATATTATTTCTGAAAGACCATATCACCTGATGCAGGGTAAGAAACTGCTGACTTGCAAGTTCTAAGTAAAAACTGCCTTTCTATTAATGACTTATCCAGTCTCTTGTATAATAGGTGCTCGCTCAGGATGGTGGTTTTGGGTGCTGCAGTAAGAGAAAAGAAAAATGAAAATAATGAAACCTTTTAATTTACATTCCAATGAGCTCATGATGCCTCATACCCATGACAAACCAGGCTGTGAAATGACATGATTCAATCTAGGCCAGCCACCTCAGAATTAGATGCTGTGGGATTTATTTTTTTTTCTTTCTCTGCCACTGTCTCACTCTATGTGCCCAGAGATGTTGCCTCTTAGCTGTCTTTTGGGTAATTATAAAGTGAAAATACTGTCACATTTAATTTTTAGCTCTACAGAGGCACAACAGATCAGAAAGGTGCTGCTAGAATTATTTTTCCACTTCAGTATTTGTGAATAAGAAATGATGAAACATGAAATAAGAAATGAAGAACAAGAATACAGATTGAATTGATGTAATACTTTTGCTCAAGGTGAGCTTACTCCCCTTCCCGCCTCCCTGGTGGTTTGTTTTTTTCACGTCTGCTATACAGGAAAATCCTGACATTGGAACTGTGCATGAGGAAGTGCAGAAGGAGCAGTGCTGAAGGCCCCCTCACCACCTCTGTATTAACTACCACAAGAGCGACTTGAGTCAAGCTTCAATATATGTTTTTTTTTTCCCTGTGAAACTTTTTTTTAATATTAAATGTACATTCTTTGGCTGGAAAGTTGGGTATGGGAGATCTGTGAAATGAGTGCAAAAGAAAGATTATTTAAAAATAAACACATAGTAGGTGATACTGCAATTTAAAATTGAGGAGTATTCATATCTAGGAATCTGATTTTTTATAAGACATCAATTAAAACCAATGCAATTCCCAAGGGAAAATGACCTGTCATTTCATATGAAAGGCTCCCTGAGGCCACAACAGGAACAGCACAGCTGCACCCTGGCTGAGTGTTGCTCCCGAGTCACCATCTCCCTGCTTCCATAAAGGAAACCAAGGCCTGGTTACGGCATGCAAAACAACACACAGGCCCAGACTCCCAGCTACAGCAAATCAGAATACACACACTGATTTAATGATGCTGCCTTAATCAGGCAGGCTAATATTTTGGACTTTGAGATTCTTTTAATTGCCTTGGGAGCCAGCAAAGATATGGCCTGCACAGTAAACGCGTCACTTTCCTCTGAGGAGCCTGCCAAACGTAGAAAGCTGATGGCTGTTCTCTATTTTCCGTTCACTCCTTGCATTTTCTATTATGAAGATTAGATTCCCTGCTAGCACATTTTCCTGAAGCACTGTGCTTTCATGTATCCCAGAAGTGTTAATGAAGCAGTTGGGGCTCCATTTGGAACAATTTACAGCTTTTTCCTCATGTTTACTTAGGTAAGAAGCAGTGGTAGTAGTAGTAGTAGTAATATAAAGGCTTACTTCTTATTTATTTTATCACTTTTTATTTACATTATAGCTATTTACATAATTATTTTATTTATATTATAAATGTATTTACATGCATTTACATTATTATTTTATATATATTATTTCTATAATTCTAGAAGGCTGCTAACATTGTCTAATCAAGACTTGTACATCGGCCCAGCCTCTACTCATTCCTCAAATTACTGACAGAGAAAAATCTTGGGGTCTATTAAAATTTTAGATCACTCACCTACATGCTATTTTTAATACTGATACAGGAACATGCATCATTAATTTCCCAGCAATTTTGTACAAAAAACAGTTGTCTGGAGCAGAAGTCCCCCGCTTGCAGGTCATCTGGGAATTACATTTAACAGGTATGATGGGTGGCCTAATAAGCAGACGGACAGATGGATTTTGGTAAATCATCTGTAAAACTATCACTGATTTTTTCACAAAAAAAAAAGTAAATGAAGTTGGAATTCCAATCCTGTTTAAAAAAAAAAAAAGAAAAAAAAAAGGGGTGAAAGTTTAGCTTTCAAAGCTATTTAAGCACAGGTAGGTGGCCAAGTTCACAAACACAGACACCACTGATATTACAAGCCTAATAAATGTTGCCACTCTATAGCTAATTAATTGCTCCAAAGCCAGCAGCTCTGGCTGAAGTCCTAGAAACCCTGAGGCAAAGTGAACCTTCAGAGCCCTCAAATCAAGATTCTGAAGTAGTCAAGGGTGGGAGGGGACAATGCCCACCTTGGCAAAGGGACTCAATCCCACCAACCCTCTTCTGAGGATGCCTCAGGCCTGACACCAGTCAGATCTTGTTGCAGAAGTGTTGTGAGTAGGCAGCTAGGCACCACAGCATCCACACTGCACCAAAACTGGGGGGAGAGAGGTCTGGCTGCTAGAAAATTGAAATAGAAAATTCTTCCACAGCTTGCTAATAAAAGCCTAATCACTGCACAAGCCAAGGGAGAAGTATCATCATATCATCACTAAACACACAAAACTGATCATTTAGCACTTCTGCACCTCATCTTGCATTGTCAGATAGCTCTACTAATGTCTAACCTCCAAGGCATCTTCTCCACAGCTTACTTAAGGGCACTGGAAAGGAAAGATCTGCCCAGTTTCAGGTCTAAAAACCCCAGGAGCTGCTAGCAGGCAGCTTTCCAAAGTCTGTGCCTGAGTTTCCAAATCCCATTCCCACTGTAAAAACATCTATTTCTTCCTACCACTGAAAGGCAAAGACAAATTCCTCTGGCAGAAGCACAATAGAAGCAGGGTTCAGAGGCAGGAGAAAGAGCAGTGTTCACTGAGATGCTAACAGGCTGTTCTCTCACATCATCACTTGACCTGAAGCACAGCTAGAGGAGGCACAGAGCAGCCAGCTGAACAGCTAGATCAAAAAAGTTGTTAAAGGGTGACTCCAGCCTAAGGAAAGATCCTCTTCGGGGAGGGAGAAGTCAGGAAAGTCTCAGTTCTGCAAATGTTTATTCACGTATTCAAGTGTACTTTCCTAAGAGGTCCCTTCAGTTCACTACTGGCGAGCAGAGGGATAGACAGACTACTACAGTCACCCATCTGGAAAAAAGTATCCCCTGCCTTATTGCCCTGCAATTGAACAGTGGAGGGAGAGTCAGAAAAGGGACCTTGCACCCCTCACTTGCCTGTATGGTACACAAAGGCATGCCTCCCAACTAAACCTGGAATATTAGGTGTCAAAGAGAAGTGGGTATAAGAATCAACATATTCGGTAGTGCAGGCAACTGGGCTGTTCATCTCTCCTCCTTGATTATGAAAAACAGAGGAGTCTTTTCCTCTTTGGTCATTAATTCATAGGTAAAGTCTCAGAATCATCATCATATGTATGATTTTATTACTCCAAGTAAGTGCCTCTTACGAGCCTTTCCCCATGGGTTCTAGCCTATAGATGTACAATTCCCAATGAAATTAATTAAAAATTAGTTTTGATAAAGCACAGCGACTGCATAAATAGATTTAACAGAATTTTCTCAGTTGTCTTTCAGAGGGAGAGACACAATTTTGATGCTGTTTTCTAAACAACCCACTTTCAGAGCTCACTAGCATATAAACCTTTGTGAACAGAACTACTAAGCACTGCCTTGCCTGTAAAATACTTACTCCAAACATGGCTGCTATAAGGGGATGGTCCTTCACCTGTTGACACCAGCAGAAACTGTAAAATTCTAAAAAATATAACAGAAATCTCACTAACCATCCAGGCATCTACTGCAGACAATAATACAACTCTGATCCCTCTGGTAATGAAGATCTGTCATGGTGACGAGTCTGAGAAGGAAAAGGCCAAAATATCTGCAATTTCTTTCAGCTAAGTCAGCAAAAGCTGAATTTATTTTGGTAGATGGCTACTTATAAAACACTGCAGAAAATTCAAAAGTGTTCAAATGTTGGAAACTCCGGACACAAACACAGCATTATCAACTCACAATATTCCCTGTGTAGCAGGCCATACAGAGCACTGGCACAGTGGGTACTGCTGCCCAAGCCAAGGACACAATCACCGGGAGAGTGACTGGGGATGCAGTAATTTTTCATTCACATGCTTCATTCTTGGCTCCGTACTAAATCTGAAAACTGAAGTCCAGGCCCTTTTGCAGCTTCACCATAGGCACTCTTACTAGCTATGCTCAGCAATGTTCATACTAAGACAGTCTCCAGCAGAACATGAAGCTACCTTCTCCAAGCAGAATCTCTATGAGAAGGCAAACAGCATAAAAATTGCTTGCTGTTCCCTCCACCTGTAGCCCTCTCTGTTTTTCTCTGTCAATAGAATAAGAAGATTTAATTACAGAAGAGATAAGGGTGAAGGAAAAGGCTTGAAGATAAGCAATGGACAGCTCTTTTAATATATTAAGTCTCAATCAGTGCTACACCTTACAAAGCTCTTTGTTATGTTTGGTATCACACCATACTGTAGTGTGCTGACTCCCTCCCAGCCTGTACAACTACTCTGGTGGAGAACCAAGACTATTTCAACCATTTGAAAGCACATATTTGTGCTCTCTCTAAATCACTTGACCACTAACAATTACCTTTTGAGTCACTTCTATGAAGGAACAGAAACATTTGAAATGGCCATAAAGTAAAGCTTGAAGTAGAAAACCAAAACAAAACACAAAACAACTGTTTCCATTTCAACTTGCATTTCATCCTAGCAGCTACATCACTGTCGGTAGATACACCAGAGAACCCTGGAAGTACCAGAACTAATTTTACTAGATTATATAACCTGTTGCTTAGCTGACTGAACAAATCTGTAGAGGTATTTTCTAATATTTCTAAAGGAAGGAGACAAAAACATTTTCTTACTCACATCCAACAATCCTCAGGACACTTTAATTATGTTTGCCTTTACTGTTTCATTTGTTGTTGTTAGCAACTTACCCTCCATCCCAAACCAATTTGTGAAGTTACCTTGGTCAATCTGAAGAATGAACAAACCAGGCAGAACATGCAGATGGCCTTACGAAAAGAGACACATATATCCTTACCTGCGTCTCCCTTTGGGTATTCTTTGCCTACAGTGTCTATCTCGTACCCACATTATGCTACTGTTCCAGTGATACCCTAAGTAGCAGCTTGTTAGAGAGTGAGTAGAAAAAGAGCATGGAGACTCCACAGCTGAGCACAGTTCCCCTGTTGCAAAATTAGAAACACAGGCTGCCTTTCCCCCACCAGCAGTCCTATCAAGAAGCGATGTGCATGAGCACATAGGTCCATAAGAAGGAGCTGCAATTGTGGCAGAAGTCCAGTTTCTTTTCATTACACTTTAAAAAGTGTATCCAGAGGAAGTTACACCACTTAATGACACTGGCAGTTGAAAATTTTCTTTTTGGGTCATGTTATATTTAACACAACTATGATTAACAGCATCAATAAATTGCCTGGTTTTCACCAACTTGGAAGTAGTTTTGTAGGCCTTGAAGATGCTAACTGAAACATACTGGCTAGATGCCTACCTGAAATAGTGCTTCCTTTCTTTTTTTCCTCATCTGTATCTTACTGCAAATTGAATACCAGCCTAATGGTTTGTCAGGTCACACTGCCCTGCCAATAAGGGGCACTGAATTTTGATTTGCATTCCACATTGACAGCATCATGACAGAGAGCTTACCATCTTGTCTTTCTAAAAGTGTCTGCAAAAATCACAGTTCAGTTTGCTGCTATTTTTATTATGATTTTGCCTGGTTACAAGTGAGTTTCTTCTCCTCTTCCAGAAGCAGGGGGAAGGAGAAGCCATTTTGCAAATGATTCTTTACTCTCAGGTTTTGCCAAGTTCAGCAGTCTTGCTGCAAGGCCTGATTTAGCTCTTAGTAAAATCAACAGACATGCTCCCTTTTCTATTGATTGCTACAGAGACAAGCTAGAGTCACATTTAAAGGTGGTGAAGATGTGTATTTACTTCCGCCTCACCAAGAAACACCAGCTTAAAGAATATTGAATTTATTTGAATCACACTGGATTTCAACTAAGTGGTAGTAAGACTTATCAGCTCAAACTTCTCCAAACAGCCACAGAGCTACTCTACTTTTCACTGTCCTGATGTGATACATGAAGTGGAATTGCATAGCCCCAGTGGAATATGCATAGCATAAAACCCTGCAGAAGACAGGTTTTAAGTTCATGTCCAAAAACTTCCACAGAGTTCCCAGTAATGTTGATACAACTATCTTGTTGTAATGGATACTTGTGTGAAATGTGTACAGGAGAAATTCAGAAATAAACAAGATGAGTAAACATAACTATTTGACTTTTTCCTATAAAGTATGTTCAATATTTTTAAAGTTTTAAAAATATAGCCCCTTTATTTTATCACTTCCCTGTAATTTAACATAAAGTATTCTTCCAATTCGATAGCTCTGAGTCACCTGCACTCAAAATGCCCAGAGCCTACAATCCCACAAAATAAGCTCATTTTAGGATTCTTTCCTCTTGACTGAGCTGTAAAACACTTGTTGGTATTAGGTATTGCACAAAGCAAGAAGAAAGAATGTAATCTGTAATGCATTCTTGTTTTATAAGCTGAGAAGCTACCTTAGAAATCAGGTTCTTTTCACTCCTCCTTTATATAATTTTCCTGCTGGGCTTTTTCTTTCACTTGCCATATGTGGTATCATTTAATGACATTTCACTTAGGAAAGTTTTTCAGGAATTCTTCTATTTCCAAAACAATCGCAACTCTGCTTTTTAGCCTTTCTGTGCCAGTAGCAGCAAAATACTGCTGTGTTTTCTCATCTCCTCCTCTCCTCCCTTCCTGTTACCATCCAAGTGGGTTGCAGCTGAATTACCATACTCTACTAAACATCAAGGCAAGTACTGAGTCATTGGTTTTAATTGCCACTGATTACAAAAAAATCTTATTCAGAAATTAACTTAATTCAGGCAGGAGAACTCCATCTAAATGTTGTATATTTCTTTTAAGTTTTTCTTGTCACTTTCTTCTGCCTGCTTTGCCTCGATGCCCTTAGGAAAAATAAAGGTGATTCCTGTGGCGATGAAGCAGATCCCTGCACTGCTAATCAAATGGAATAATCACTTACACTATCCATAATGCAGTATTAAAAGGGTCAGCTAGATCATTACTAAGAGAGTAACCTTTCAGTTTGATGGTATCCTCCAGATCAGCAGGTCATGAGATTAAGTGAACTATTTGTGTTAATGAAACAAGTCAGCGAAGGAGGGGAACAAATGGTTTTCCTAAATGAATGACCTGAGCATCACAGAAGCCAAAATTATTATTTCCCATTCAAAAACATGAATTTTAAACAAATAAAACCAATCAGGGTCACTCCGAAAAAAAGTAGATAAATGAAGAAGCAAGTAATTTTAAATAGAAAAGAACTCAAAGCACTATTGCTCTAGGAGACTACTGTAATCTCATAGGGAAGCTGACATTCTGATCAAAGAAAAAGCAGCAAGGGAGATCACGAAGGAAATTTGTTTTATGGTTGCAATAGTATCTCCTGAAGGACTCCCCTAAACTGAAGTATAATGTACTATTACACAGTTAAGGCATCCTCCAAGCCTCAGGTCTCTTCTTGCTTGTGCTTGCCATACTTAAAATCTAAGTGGCTCTCACAAAACAATAAAAGTTATGGAGTTATGCATCTGTTAAGAAGTATGTGTGTTTACCACTGTCATCATAAGATTTGCCTCCAGGCAGGCCAAGCAAAGAATGTATTTAGCTACTGGGCACAGTGGTTTTATAGATCAGGAAGAAGAGGGAAGAATGAGAAAGAAAAGGTCAGTTTCCCACACTACAGCTGATGTCCAAACTGCCAGACATACAGGTGAGGGAAGCAAGCCTTACAAGGAGCTAGCCTGAGACCCAGGATTGCAGAAAACTTATGAGATACTTTCACTCTTCCATTAATAATACAACCACAGGGTTGATTCACAGCATCAGATGGCCACCACAGGCCTGGACTCTGCCACTGTTTCATGTTGCCCCGATGGGTGATTGATGGAAGACAAGAGCTTAGATAATCCTGCTGGTTTGAAAGTAGAGAGAGTGAAGCCTTTAAGTTGTCAGATATTCATGTCCGAGTCCAGAAGTTTAAAAGAATCACCATTTTTTAATCTCCAAAATCTATGCCTCATTTCTGTCATTACTATTTTGCCAACCATACAGCTAACTTCTTCACTGTACAACCTCTTGGATCATTTCTGTATCTCTCCTTAAAAAAATCCTCCTACCTAAGTTTTTTCACAGTTGCAGAACACTAACTATTTTATATTTTAAAAGAGACGTTAAATAGATCTGCGGAAGATATCATTTTGTCTTTTCCATCTTTTGCAATTCATGGAATAATTTCTACTGAAAGCAGTTGAGTCTTTATGTGTTCATACCTCTTGATCATCACCACTCCTCTGTGCCTGATGTTCTATAGTGGGTTACCACCTTTGCTGCCATATTTGCAAACTCTAAGTTGTGGGCATCTGCCTTCAGCCTCCTTCATGAATGCGTCATAATGTAAAAAACCTCATTTACATTTGGATTATTGACATTTTTATCTGTCTCACATTGCAAATTGTCATTTCTTGCTGACTGTCTCTCTGACATCTTACTCGGCTAGCTTCAGCACTTCTTCACCTTCTATATACAAGCTCTTAGTCATAAACGTCCAAACAGTAACATGACAGTTGATAGAATTGCTCTCTTCACCAGGGATGACATGTGCGTCAGCACTGTAGGACTCAGAGACTTAAAGGCCAAAGGGAACTTTATAAGTAACCTAACTGATTGACCACACAGCAAAATAATTGCCCAGAAGAAAAGCATGCAAGAACAGCCACTTTGGATTTGTTGAAAGCCTGAGCCTAACATGCTATCTCCAACAATGGCCAACTTTGAACATCCAGTGAGAAACAAAAGAACCAGACAAATATGTGAGATCATTCCCAGCAGTTTCTGCATTAGTCTGCCGCTGTCTTTTTTGACTAGTTTGAAAATCTTGCAAAGTTGAGGGAAGGGCTATCTTCCCCTAATGCATGGTGTCATGACATCACTTACAATTCTGGTTTTGTGACCTTGAATTTGAGAACATCTTTTCTAGGTGCTCTCACAGGGCAAGTACTTCATAACATTGTCATTTGCTACTTTTTCTTTCAAACTTATCCTCTGGCCATAGAAGTGACTGAGTTAACAGAGAATTCAATCTCCAGTGAGTATACCAGCCCTGGAAGCCGATTTAAAACGTAGCATTTAAATCAGAAAAGCAAATTAATTTAAATCAGAAACACTAATTAAATATAATTCAAGAAATACTGTCTTTGCAGTAGACTCAGCCTCAAAGACTATTACTCCCCATATAATCAAAATGTACGATCTGGTAACCATGAAAGACCTTGTTTTTCATAAGAGGTGGCAATTCTTCAAAGATCAATCCTATATTATAGTATGGTCTCATACAACAGGACACACAGATAATATAAGGAATGCAGAGGACACCTGTAGAGCTTCCACAGATCCTACATTAATTTGGGCCACTGAGTTTTCAAAGAAGAAATCTTCCAATTTTCTCATTGAATCACTCATCTGCAGACCAGTGGAGAATATCAAAGAGGAGCGAAAACTTGAATCTTTCTGTTCCGTGCAGTGGAGAATAAAATTCTTCATGTTGCTCTCTAACATTTGCCTACGGATCAAACAAATATACTCAAGAAAATTTTGGGTAGAAGTCAGGATTCAAGCCAGGCACCCACTGGGTATCTGCAAGGAGAAGACATACACATCACTAATAGAGCTGACAGAAAAAGAGTAAGTGTTTGTTCGTGGAGGTGGAAGGGTGTGAGCAGAAGGAGGCAACCATAACTCCCTACAGTCAGTTTTGAATATTAAAACTATCTTTTAGTTAAGAAAATATAAACTATGGCTCAATTCCACAGATGGCAACATTCAGCACTTAGCCAGGCTTTTAGTTATGTATTTTCAAGAAGTAATTATCAGGTGCCCAAGTTCCATATGCAAATCATGCCCAGACTGCATCTGAGAATGGGATAGATGCTTTATACTCTAGTGAACAGAGCTCTTGCTGAAGAACTACCTCCTTTGCTTGAAGCAAGCCAAAACTTCCCTTCACTTCATAAAAAAAAAAAAAAAGCAGACAAAACTGGGCAAATCATAGAATTGTTTAGGTTGGAAAATACCTTTAAGATCATCAAGTCCAACCACTAACCGAAGACTGCCAAGTCCACCACCAGACTACATCCCTAACTGTTAGATCTACAGATCTTTTAAATTACCTCCGGGGATGGTGACTCAACCACTTCCCTGGGCTGCCTGTTCCAACACTTGACAAAGCTTTTGGTGAAGAAGTTTTTCCTAATATCCAACCTAAACCTCACCTGGTGTAACTTCAGGCCATTTCCTCTCATCCTGTTCCTAGTTATCTGGGAGAAGAGACCGACCCCAGCTGCCTACAGGCTCCTTCCAGGTAGTTGTAGAGAGGAATAAGGTCCCCTGAGCCTCTCCAGGCTAAACAACCCCAGTTCCCTCAGCTCCTTCTCCTAAGGCTTGTGCTCCAGACCCTTCACCAGCTTCATTGCCCGTCTCTGGACATGCTCCAGCACCTCAATGTCTTTCTTGCAGTGAGGGGCTCAAAACTGAACACAATATTCCAGGTGCGGCCTCACCAGTGCCGAGTACAGGGGGACAATCACTGCCCTTGTCCTGCTGGCCACACTGTTTCAGATACAAGCCAGAATGCTATCGGCCTTCTTGGCCACCTGGGCACACTGCTGGCTCATGTTCAGCCAGCTGTCAGCCAGCACCCCCAGGCCATTTTCTGCTGAGCAACTTTCCAGCCACTCTGCCCCCAGCCTGTAGTGTTGTGTGGGGTTGTTGTGCCCCAAGTGCAGGACCCGGCACTGAGCCTTGTGGAACCTCATGTAATTGGCCTCGGCCCATCAAGCCAGCCCGTCCAGATCCCTCTCTAGAGCATTCCTACCCTCAGGTAGATCGTCCCTTGGCATTATCTGTAAACTTACTGAGGGTGCACTCAATCCCCTCATCCAGATCATCAATAAAGATATTAAACAGGACTGGCCCCAGTGCTGAGCCCTGGGGAATACCACTTGTGACTAGTCGCCAACTGCATTTAACTCTGTTCACCACCACGCTTTGGCCTCGACTGACCAGCCTGTCCAAGCCAAAGAGCAGCCAGTTTCTCAAGGAGAATGCTATAGGAAATGGCGTCTACACAGACAACATCCACAGCCTTTCCCTCATCCACTAAGCAGGTCACCTTGTCATAGAAGATCAGGTCTGTCAAGCAGACCTGCCCTTCATAAACCCATGCTGACTGGGTCTGATTGCCTAGTGTCCTATACATGCCACGTGATGGCACTCAAGATCGTCTGCTCCATAATCTTCCCTGGTACCGAGGTCAGGCTGACAGACCTGTAGTTCCCCAGATCCTCCTTCCAACCCTTCTTGTAGATGGACATCATATTTGCTAACTTCCAGTCAACTGGGACATCCTCAGTTAGCCAGGACTGCTGACAGATGAAAAGTGGCTCACCGAGTACTTTATCGGCTCCCTCAGTACCCTTGGGTGGATCCCATACAGCCCCATACACTTGTGTGTGTCTACATAGTGTAGCAGGCCACTGACCATTTTCTCTTGGATTATGGGGGCCTCATTCTGTTCCCCATCCCTGTCTTCCAGCTCAAGGGTCTGGGTACCCAGAGAACAACCAGTCTTACTATTAAAAACCGAAGTAAAGAAGGTATTAAATACCTCAGCCTTTTCCTCATGCTTTGTCACTATGTTTCCCCTGCATCCAATAAAGGATGGAGATTCTCCTTAGATTCTCCAAAGACACTTCTTATCCCTACTTTAAAATCAGGTAATATTGCGCTATTCTCTCCTATGAAGAGGTTTTGGCAGTCTTTGAATGAAATATGAAACAATGACAGCAACATTGAAATAATACAAGTGAATACTTTTCCCCACACGCTATGTATTATACATTAGATACCAATACTTTCTTTTACAAAGCACAGTCTGCTTTTTTATAATTTTCCCTTATCAAGGGCCACAGAGAATGTGAAATAATACATTCCCACTAAGAAACAACAGCCTTTTAGCTCAAATGGCAGCAACAAGTCCTTTTCAACTTTTGAAGTCCCTTGATTCAATCCCAAGTATGAGCATCAATTGGAGCCCATCATGCTAGACATCACTTTTTTTCTTTTTAAAGAGTTTTGGAACTGTCTGTAATCAATGTATATAGATTTAAATATAGTTGTTTGCAGTCCTTTGGGCCATTGAACTGTTTGTTTTGGAGAACACTTTTCTCTTTCCCACCAGGCTCATTCAAAGATTATAATCCAAAAGAGAAACATCACTGGCTGTTGAACGGTCAAATAAGCTGAGGGAAAACCCGGAGAGACTATTCAGTGAATAACCCCTTTAGTAATGGAGATGTAAAGAATTCTCTTTTACTACTTCTGGAAGTCCCTTAAGAACAAGCCAACAAGTGCAGCACCATATCATAAAGGAAACAATAAACTTGAGCTAGAGCTGCTGCTGCAGGTACATCACCTCACGTTAGGGCTCTTAGGAATGCTATCCTCCTAAGAGTGGATAAAAAGCAATTGTGTAGTAATAGCTGAGCTAATTAGGGGGAAAGCGTTGGGGGTAATGGCACCCAGCAATCAACCAAATTCCTGATAGTTCCTTGGAATTTTGTGGGCCTCATAAATAGTGAGTATATGGGAGAAGTAAACTCTCAGCACCTGTGTGAGTTGAGTGTTCCTTTGTGTCAACCTAAGCACACAAACCTCTGTGCCAAGTGCCACATCAACCTGTAAGAGGCACTTGGGAGAGACAGAAGTTCCCAGCTGGCAAGCTGCATCTTGCGCCTCTGCTAAGCAACATCTCTTGATGGTACTGTACTGGTGTCCACACTTCTAGTATGGGAAAGAAAGCTAATATCTGAAATCACTGTCACTGCTGACCCTGATCTAACCTATTCTAACGGTGGTGCAGTACTATTCTCTGTAGTATTTTCTTTTACAATGTTTTCTCATGCTCTTGTGAACAGAATTCCCTTCTTTTATGGGCAAACAGTTCCATAACATCAAAGGATCCTACTGTCACTACTATCTCCTTTATTTTTTCCATCCTGGATTTCATCCCAAACTATTTGACACTCCCACAGATTTCAAGGACAAAGGAAAGGCTGGAGTAAGCTGGAACTGCAAGGAGCAGAGGAAATGGCACAGAGGGAGCAGCCCCAATTGAAGAGAAGCAGCAGTTGCCAATGGGCAGTACTGTTCTGGAAAGACATAAGCATTAGTAATGATTAGCCTGCAGCCATGAGCTTCTGACTGAGACTGCATGTACTCCTAGTATGTTCCCAGCAGCTATGGGCACTTCTGTCCCATTTTTCATTGCTATCCCCTTGCTTTTCAGCCCTCCATCCCCCAAGCATTATAGCTACAGTTCCTTAAAGAAAACAGGATCTACAGCATGGATACAAATGCAAATCATGTCTTTGCGAAGAATCACAGCAGTCACCTCCTTTTTTCCCTGAGGAACTGCAAAACAGATCTCCCACCTCAACCAACACATGCTGCCACAATCTCTGCCTGGCTGATCTCAAGTTTCATCAGTGATGCACCCTATAAGAACCTCCACATTCCAGAAGTAAAAGAGTTTTAGTTCAGACTGTTTAGTAAATAGTAACAGTGCAGTAAACGTGCTTAGGACATATACAGATGGTATCTGAAGTCAAACAAGTGAGTCCACTGTTGGTCCCTCTTCTTGAACCCTTCTTCTCTCTCTTCTTCTCCCTCTATCTTCAAGACCCTGAGGTCTTTTTGTTCTAGCAAACTCCTCTCCCTTTTCAGTGATCTAAGAGAACAAGGAAGGAGGGAAATGGGGAAGGAACAGGTGAGGAGGAATGCCTGAAAACAGACCTGTAGAAAAAGAGAGCAGAAATAACAGGGAGAGAGAAGGCAGGAGAAACAGAAGCAGAAGGAATATTGATCCTGGACTATATGGTCAAAAGGCCCTGCATCGGGCTTCAGAGGAGGGGAGATTGAGAACAAATGACAGGCCGGTTGGAGACAATAGCACTACAAGTCCTTGAAAGAAACTATGAGATCAAAGAAAGTAAAAAAATGGGATGAGGAACAAAAGTGAAGAAGCAGACCACAACGATCTGAACAAGTTAGTTGAAAACAGGGTGGTGGGAACTGATCTCTGAAGTCCTCTGAGAGGAAAAAGTTAAGTGATCGGACTATGAGAATCAATCTAGTATAGAAAGTTCAGTGAACAGTCTGAACTACGTAAGCAAAGAGGATGGAACTAGGAGACAGGCGTAGGGGACAGACCACACTAGGAGAGGACAAGGGAGAAGCGGATCAAGGAATGGCCAATTAACAACAAGGTTTGAGGCCATCGGGGCACACACTTCTCAGGCAGAAATGGATACAAGATCCCTCAGTTTCAGTAATCCTCTCCTGCATAAAGGAAACGTATACTTCATCCCTTGCTGGAGATGACAAACTTCTACTGTTACTGGGTAACTCCAGGAGTAGAGGTAAACATAGAGACTCCTAGCAAATGGTTGTGTGGGTACTTCTGATAAAACACAGATAAATTTCTTATTTGGTTTGAGGCAAGGGTATAATCTAGACAATTATGCTTACAAGGTCATGATACATTAAATGAATTCTGTTGCATCACGATCGCCAGCAGTAGGCAAGGTGAAGATTAAATTTCTTCACAGACATTAGACACATGAACATAAACACAGGGCAAATGTTGCCGAAGTTATCAGTGTCTTGAATCTGAAAACAACAAAACTCTGACAAATGAGATAAACATATGGAAATTCAGATTTCTTACTACTACCAAATATCAACTAGCTCTTCTTTCGATATTAAAAGATTTTGAAGTGCACAAACACACTAGTGGTATCCCTGCCATCTAAAGGGGACATGAAAGTAACTTCCTAGATACGGTTAGTCTTACGTTTAAATTTAATCTGCTATAAAGTGCCTTTGCCTTTTAACTTATCACTTGCTCTCTAATCAATAATTTAAATACTGTCCGCTGGAAAGAAAAACATATTACAGTTACATTTGCTCATGCTGTTTATTGGCAAACATGTTGCGCGAGCCTTACAGAGCCAGCATGAGGGCTTTATGTAAAACACTTACGAGAAAACGGCTCTAATTATAGCTTTCCATTAACAAGCAAAGACATAACAAACACACATTTTGCTGTGCAAACAGCAAGAGTCTTTACGTGTTTTCTTTATATTTGATATTACCATATAAGCTATTCAAGTAGAGGTGATCTCAGTTTTTAGTAAGTGGGCGTATTCACCTTAAATCTGACAAGTGGCTTTCACACAGCTGGTTCCTGGGGACCTGGCTGGATGCATGCAACATCTAAGGAGTATTCCATAGGGACCGTCTTATGCAGTTTTTCTTGGTTAGTTCACCATTCAGATTCCAGTTAAAGGAATTAAAACATTATCAAAACTTCTGGCCAGTTTGGTCTTTAGGAGAAGGGTTGGAAAGGAAATGTGGCACTTTCTTTGCCTCTTTGTACTAAACATACCATTGGCAAGTTTTAGCTTTTGAATGTGTTTCTACCAAAACCTTTTTCAGACTGAGATGAAAAATTGTCAGCTCTCCTGCACAATGAACAGGCAAATTAGGTCAAAATAGACAATCAGGTCAAAAGTAATCTCACTTCATGTCAAAGCAAAGACATCTTAAGTTACTCATGTTTTTTAAATTGCAAAGACAAATTTGTATATGATGATGTGCCAATTATCCATGACGTGCCTGCTCCATGCATTTGCTCAGTAGCTTCCAGTCAGCACTATTGATCAGCTGTCAAAACTATTTGCTCTGCTTCCTTCTTAAGCTTATCAGTACATCATTACCAAAAAGCCTTTAATCCTTTTGTGACACAAAGCCCATTGACAGGGAACCAGAAGGTGAAAGCAGTCAGATGTTTTTCTTCACTGTTTTTTTGCTCTGACAGCTCACTTTTACCAGGAGAACTGAGGCAGGTCTTTACTGATACTTTACAGAACTTTGCCTCCGTCTTAGTCTTCAAACTGCTTGAGACAAAGATCACTTTGACCAACGAGCAATTTCATGTCTCTGTGTGTGTATGTGCGTTTCAAATACATATTCCAAGCAAATGAACAATGAATTATGTCACATTAAAACAAGGCAGCCAATTATAGTTTGTACTGTGCTCGAATAAACCCATGTTACAGTCAGTGAGGACCTAGATGAGTGAATCACAGTACATCCACCTCATACAGTTTTAAGAAACCCTCAATGTTTCTTTATTTATGGTCTGTTACTAGAAAAACATCATATTAAGCCAGTAAAAGCCCTGCAAGCTGGGACTGTCCAGAAACAAGTAGGCTACGTGGGGGATGAACCATTTGCTTGCTCCATTGTTATCCATATCGTGCACAGTATTCAAAGGAGTTTTAGATTTTATAGCTAAAGAGATAAGGAAAGCAGATGAAATACAACGGGACATACCAAAATGTGTCTTGATCACAGTTTGAAATTCAGGGAAAATAAGAACTGAAAAGATTCAGTGTGCTGCCTGTCCTCTGACTCTGACCAAGTTAATTGCAAACTCCTGCTGATTTCAATAGGATTGGGTTTTCTGATGGCACCAGTAGAGCAAACCACAGAAGATAATAGCCTGGCTTTGAGATATAAATGACTAAAACTTTAGATTAATGTCTGTTCTCAAATAGTTTAAGCTGACTTTGAAGTCCATAGACACTGCCAGTGCTAGGAACCCTTCATGTGCATTACAGGTCATATCATAACATTGCAGGTACCTCTTTTGTCATTACATCAGATTAGCATTTGTACTGCTCATTCACAGGAAGCAACATTACTTTACAGGAAGCCTAAGCAGTATACACAAATATACGATACGGCTATAGCACAACATTCTCTCTGAGGTAGTACATAATTTCTGTGCTGAATGTTTCTCAACAGTAGTATGAATACATATGAATACAGGAGAGTAATCTTATAAAAAACAAATATAAAAGGAGATTTTTCACTTATGTGCAGTGTATTATATTTTTTTCAAGAGAAATATTAGGAATTTGACTGCTCTAGTATTTATGTTTAACAAAACAGGAAAGTATGGAATCTAATGAAAATCAGCCAAAAGCTCTCACCCAGAGTAAATTTCAATACCTCCCTGATGATTATTTGGCTGGCATAAGCATCAGTAATCCATCAAACAACATTCACCTCTGTGCAATAACCACAAGATGGTACATAAGATGAAGGTTCTGTGCATGACATTTCCAAATTCTGACTCCTGGGGCTACAAGCTGAGCTGAATTTTTCTTTACTACACACAATATGTTTTCTCTTGTTATGTGTGCTGTTTCTATTGCTATAGACAAATGGCTACACTGATACAGTTGCCTACTGCTATAGGCAGTACCTCAGTCCATGAGGACTTTAGCAAGGATTCTCATAAAGTGATGCGTAATGCTAGGAGCATGAAGTTTGTGCAGACTGACCCACAACCCCTCCCAAAAAGTTTTAACCTTCTTCAAAGCTGTCCTATTGTGACTCTCACGCTATTTCATATGCGGTCAGTAATGTCTTTCTAGTTAAACACTGGGATAGCACAACACTATTTCACATTTCTTCAAGGTCTATATATGTATGTTATATGGCTTCTCTCCTGTTTCTAAAAATAAATTAATTTCAACCCATTCCAAAACTGATTTACCAAAGTTTAATCTACTCATTCATTTATCTGGACAGCCATGCATTTCACTTCTGTTAGCTAAAAGAGTGTCCTTTTATAAAGTCAAACCTCCTGGTGCCATGGCCAGGAGTTAAAAAAAAAAAAAAAAAGTAATCATTTACTCTATCAGTCAGCTTCATACTGCTCACCATCATCATTTCACTCCACTCTGAAGGCTTAAAGCAATGTAAATTGGCCTTATTTCTACCCTGAGGCTTCTTTCTTTGCAATAACGAGAACTGGGCCCATTCTATCCAATATTATCTTTTCTCTCCACACACATAGAGCCTGGAGTTTGATCCTACAAACTTCCTACAAGGTTTGAAATTTTTTACCAATAAGTGAAATCACATAGAATTTAAAAGGTAAATACTTCCCAGAAAACTTGCTGAAAAAGAAACTCCAGGAATAAGCTAAAGATTACTTGACTTACTTCAGGGCTGTGCATTACTGGATTTTTGTCATGAGTTCAAAGGTCTTTAGGCAAATACTGTTTAAAAATAAAACCAAACACTGAACAGCAGATCTCACCTCAGTTTTGGATACTGGCATAAAATGGCATGGATTGCAAGGTGTGGATGTCCACTGTTCCAAAGTGGACATGCACATGTGATTTGTAGGTTATCTTCTGCTCAGACACCATCTGTGAAACAAGTAGTGTCATCTCTAAGGCCCCCATGGATCTTCTTCACCATTCAAAGGACGTAGTATCTTGCACTGAACAGCAGACAGGCATGTAAATCAAGAGATTTCTGATGCTAAATGACATGATAAATAAATAGATTTGACATAAAGTAACTGATGCAAATCTTTTCAGTGTTAAGTTTTCTTTACAAGTGTATGCCATGGCTGCCGCAGCACAAGACAGTCTTTGATTTTAATTTTGCTGTTGCTGGGTCATAACACAGTGGCACCTGCAGAATCACAGTGCAGCATTTTTAGGCCAAGTTCTTTTCATTTTGATTCAGTCTTAAAGTACAAGGAAATACATTGCAAGAGCAAACATAAAGAATACTTTAACTATTTAGGATACAAGCTTTTCAGTATATATGAAACTATATAAAATCCTTTACTGAACTGAAAATAACAACTAAGAGACATCAGAGGTCTAACTACTCTTCTCACACTTACAGTCAAACAATTGGCTCTGATGAGTGGAAACTTTCGACTGGCTGATGTGATGCTCTGATAGTCCTCTGGGGCATAAGTATTAATTTCTAATATTTTAACAATCACAACTTCAACACTTAGTAATACAGCTTTTCACCACTTAAAGAAACCCAACTCATTTACAAGCTATATCAATGCCATGCAAAAGAGTGACATAACTTTGAGGTCACTTGGACTTTAAAGAAAATAGTATCAACGCAGATAAAACAGGGAAGTTGCACAACTTACGTGGCCCAGAACGACAGCAATATGGAGGTCAGGTAATGCAGGCTAGCTGTAGAAACTTGGCTGACACTTCATAGCCAGTTGAGTGCATCTACTTTGTCAATCTCTCTACTAACGATACAGAAAATAAACAAGACACTTAGAACCCTGCCTGCCATGTCTGTTGTCTTGCAAAGGATAGGGAAGTAGAAGTGTTTAGTTTGAGCTATATTTTATTGTATACTGAAATTTAAAAACAAAAAATAAAGGAATGGATTCTGACCACATGCTTATATTAGAATAACTTCACACTTGCTCTGATTTAATCCTAGAGTGAATCAGTATTGGCAATAAGCCATGATTCTTGTACTATGCTTACACCAGAAGTGACTGTAACATTTTTAGTACGTCCCCTAGGACAATTATTTTATTTCTTTCTACTCTCCTCTTTCTTTTCTTTCTCTTTCTGCAGATTTTAGGAAAGGACATTCTATGGAAGGATGTGACTCAGCCTGTCCCTTTTATCCAATTCAGTCCTTTAGGAATGATAAGTTTTCACAGAAATGTTGCACTGGAACAACGTTTAAGTATGATCTAGTACAAGCACCTGCATTGAGGCAGAATTTAAGCAAATATGCTGACTGTTTGATTCTAATGGGTAAACACCCAAACCTGAGAACAGCTAAGGTCACTGCAATTGTGTTGGCCTTAATAGACTATAAACCTTGAGTCTGTAAATAGTAGTCTTCATACTTCCCACTTAGCATTAAACATCCAAGCAGCTGGTTCTATAAACGCTTCAGTAGCGTAAATAAAGCAATTACCTTCGACACAAATAACCTCAGCAAATTGGATTAAAATAGACCCTTTCACATGCAACACCACACAGGACTATGTCAAGTTATGAGTAGCACTTCACCAGTTTATTTTCACCCAGAATTAAGCACTTTTTCTGTGTGTAATTGACCTCTCAGTCCTCACTAGGAATACATCAACTTTCTGCGTGTCAAGCTCTTCTGAACTCCTGTACATATTATAGCTGAACATGCACAGAAATCCCTGTAGCCTCAAATTAGTGCCTTATCTATGACGATAAATCCAGTGGGCTTTTTTTTCCATTTTCTCTGCGTGCTCTGTCTCCCAGATCCATCCTATTGGCATTTCCCTGTCATCAGCTCATCAGATGCCCATGACAGCTACCTTTTTCATTGTTCAACTACAACCAGTTTCTACTAATTTCCCTATTTCTACCTAGCCACTGCATAGTCCTGCAGCACTCACACTAAAAATAAACCAGATTCAGACATTTCCTCAGCACTCCATAAGCATTATTTACAACTTATTTCCCAAAGTTGAAACATAAAAATTTAATTTCCCCACATCTTAATTCTTTCCTTCCTGTCTGAGATTGGACTCCATCTTTGAACTGAGATGACTACATGAGCTTTTTTTCCCAGAGCCACTAGACTAATAAGACACAGAGACAACATTTTTTTCATGAATAGCAAAAGCATTACTAAGAGAAATCAGGTGAGGGCTGATGATCCCAAAAAGTGGGGTTGGTATGCTTCTGCTCAACATTTTGGTTTTGTTCTTCTTAAAGACTTCCTGGGGCTAGCAAATGACATGAGGGTTTCTCAACATTTATTCACATAGTGTTCTTGCCCTGGTAAGACCTTGCCCCTGTTGAAGCATTTCAAAATATAAGGTAGCTACTCTGAAGAAGGGCATATTAACTGTTTGTTTTATAGTGCTTTATAGGTCTTTCACTATCCTGACTCAATAGAAATGCTAAAGAACCACACACTGCAACACAGAAAAATCACAATGTACAATTGCTCTCACAGAGTTTTCATTTTTAATTTTAAGGCAGGCTTTTATTTATAAGACAACCTGAACCATTTCTGAAACCAATTATGATAATTTTTTTTAATTGCTGTGTCTTTAGTATGTTACCATGACATAAAGTGCTGCTATTAACCTCCTGCCATGCCGGTTACTAAAGAAAAACATTTATTCCAGCAGGACTGTGAGCATGCAGGCCAATGGCTACAAAAAGGCTTAATCTTTTGGGGTAGCTCACGTAATAACTAAGAAGTAAAAAAGAAACTCTCTTCTTTACTAATCCAAACGAGGCCCCAGAAATTATACCTGACAGCCTCACATCAAAGCAACAAAACAGAAAAATAGCAAAACACAATTCACAGAGATGGCCTTTTTCTTCTTTCAGATGCAGCTTCGCAGAAAAGGATTTGGGGGTCCTGGTGGACCCCCAGCAATATGTCCTTGCTGCAAAGGTGGCAAATAGCATTCTGGGCTGCATTAGGCAAAGTATTGTCAGCAGGTCTAAAGAGGTGATCCTTCCTCTCTACTCAGCACTGGTTAGGCCACACCTGGGAGTGCTGGGTCCAGTTATGGGTTCCTCAGTACAAAACAGAGATGGACATATTGGAGGGAGTCCAGCAAAAGGCCACTGTTATTAAGGGAGATTAAAGACTAAGGGGAAATGGAGCATCTCTCCTATGAAGAAAGGCTGAGAGCGCTGAGACTGTTCAGGCTGGAGAAGAGAAGGATCAAGAGGATCTTATCAGTGTGTATAAATACATGAAGGGAGGGTGCAAAGAAGACAGAGCCAGGCTTTGTCAGTGGGGTGCTCAGTGAGGCACAGTGACAATACAAGAGGCAATGAGCGCAAACTGAAACACAGGACATTCCCTCTGAACGCCAGGAAACGCTTTTTCACTGTGAGGGTGACTGAGCACTAGCACAGGTTGCCCAGAAAGATGGTAGAATCTTCCTCCTTAGAGGCATTTATAAAGCCAGTCTGGACATGGTCCTCAGCAACTGGCTCTCAGTAGCCCTACTCGAGCAGTGGGGCTGGACCAGATGACCTCTAGAAGCCCCTTTCGTTCTCAGCCATCCTGTGATTCAGTTATACGTAGTGTGAGATTTCTGCTAAGCATTTCCTAAATCAAGTGTGATATCAGATCAGGATTTAGATCACTAACAGAGATAGTGAAGGATATGCCACTTCTCAATATCCGACCCTTCAGTCTTGGTTTCAGTGTCACCAGCAGTTTAATCATCATAAGAAATGGATTAACCACTGACAACTCAATTTTACATCTGTTTCCACCGCCAACTCTAAACAACTCTTTTCAGGTCACTATATCCACACCACTAAAAGCAGGTGGTTTACACTTTTTGTCAAGGGAGCACGAGGCAGGCAGGGTAAAGAAAATAAAGGCAGTTTGACCCAATTTGTACAGTTCTATTACTGAAAACATAGGTATTTCATACAGAAGAGAGCATGATGCTATCACTATGACAAGTTGCAGATATTGTCTTACACAGGGAAAGCCAGATTGACCCATACCTAAAGAGCTGGCAGAGCTGTCACCTGTTGAAACCTGTGTCTAATGCTGGTTTCACTGAAGACACAGTGATTGTTATTCCACAGGCTTACATTTTGCCTTCAGTAGTTTTTGTCTGTCTTATTCAAGATGCTCCTTTGTGAAAGAAAGTTGCATCAAATAACATAAACAGTTGCATTACACTTTGCTTTTGAAGGTGACTGTGACAAAAAAAGCAATAGGAATATGTTATAGCACTAGAATAAATGAAGTCCTTAACAGAGGTGTTTTATCAGTGTCCTAATCAGCATTGACCTCATCCTTGCAAAGACACTTTGGTGATGCATCTGCACTTAGAAATTTGCATTCTGGAGCTGTAAAAATCATCCTCTAAACTTTTTCTTTGTAAACACAGTATCAGAAGCAATTGTAACTTCTTCCGCATATGGAAGGCACAAGCAAGGACAAGGTGCTATATCTAATTTCCATTTTTTATCATTCAGGACCACCAAGACATGTAAGTGAGAAAAAAATCTAAGCTACAGCATAATTCTCCATCAAGTCAAAACCCAAAAATGCCCCTGACAAATTAACCTTTTGAAATAAAATGCTTCAGAGAGGTGTGCTAGTGCCACTGACAGTGGTGTTAGGATGGTATCTCTGGTCCATGGTAGAATTTCTGTTCAACAGCATCCCTCCTCCCACAACACAGGACCTCTGACCACTGTACCACATATGGCATACAGCAGGCTTGAGGAATTTGGTTGAGTAACATCTAAGCAGCCTCAACTTTCCCTCCACTTGGCCGAGAAAGGAGGACAGCCAAGGTAGTCTTGTTCGCAGAGCCCTTGCAGAACCCGGGAGAACATGGATCGTCCACACACAGACATCTGCCCAAATCACTAGGACTACTGCGTATGTGGAGTATCAGAAAAACACAGGAGAGAGAAATGTTTTCACAAGTTTTAATTTCATTCTCTAGTAGGATGGCAAAAAAAGTGTGGATTTCTCCATTTCCATGGAACTGAACTGCTTTTTCTAGCTATCCCTATTTTCCAAAGACTGCAAGTCATACAACTGTGTGGGACAGGATCCACCAAAAGGTACTGAGGGAGCTGGCAAAGTGCTCACCGAGCCACTTCCAACCATCTATCAGCAGTCCTGGCTATCCAGGAAGGTCCCAGCTGATGGGAAGTTAGTAGCTGTGATGCCCATCTACAAGAATGGCTACAATCAAAGTTTCAAAATCTTCCTTGTTTATCTTTCCAAGCCCTGTCAGCACTGGTGAGAATGATTCCTCCCTCTGTTGGGGTTTGCCCTATATTGTATACCGAGATGCGTGTTTGTTCTTTTTAATTTACTAGGAAGTCCTACACCTCTTGTCATGAGATTTATTTGCTTTAGAGATGATAAATTACTCTGCCTTAGACCATTTAGGACTGGCTACTTGCTTTAGACCCTTTAGGACTGGCTACTTGCTTTTCCACAGCATGGCAAGATTGATAGTGACCGTCTTACAAGGCAGCTCTTCTCACTAAATCATTGTGTGGGAAGAGTGTTAGAATCAACAGCCAACAATATGTTATTGTGTTGGTTTCCTTCTGTCATGTATGCTTACATTTTGAATACAGATAGGTTTTATTATGCTTCAGTTGGACTTTATGCACGTATTTACATGGGTTACTAGTGATTAGGTAAGACCAATACAGATTATATCTTTGAGGAGATATATTTGCTGGGAAAAGCTAGAGGCAGTTTGTGGAGACATCCACAAAATAAGGGGCAAGAACAGAACTTCAACATTTAGGTCAATATTTTCTAAAGCATGACATCTTTATGCAATGCTTGCTCCCAGCTCAGACATATACATATGTGATTTTCAAAAGTATGAGCATGTGCCTGCTTCCATTTTCTTCCACGGAAGCTACTGAATGTTCAACACTGAAAGAATTTATCCAACTACATGCTCCTATTTTTGACAATTATTGGCTTAACTATTATAACAGAAATTCAGCTAGCCAAACACTGTTCTATAAGCTCTTAATTTAGAGAGGTTTCAATTTCAGTATCATGATAATAATAATACTGTGCAGAAATTTGTTTGGATGCAGGAAAAAATACCTTCAATTACAGATAATTATCCTTTCTCTACTTACAGTGCTTGAAGCACCAAATGTCTCCAAACTTCCTCAAACAGCTTCTTAAAAAATTCTTTCTCATTTTAAAGAGACCATGTGGAATAAAAACTCCCTTTCTCCTCTCAGTCTGTTTCCTACATTACATTTTGCTCTCATCCAAACTACATCTAAGAAAGCAATTTTTCAACATTCTGGAAGGGACCGCTACATTTAAGATTAAAAATGAACAAAGAGTTCGAGCTGAAGTTTCTTGCAGGGTAAATACATTTTCAGGATGGTTTGAGGGCTGACTTTGTTATTTAAACCCAGAGTACCTTAGAAGGGGTTGTGATTGGTGCAACTCTTCTTCTTAAGCATCACTCAGTTTAGATGCAGGCAGGCATTTGATCAGCAAATGGTTGCAGCAACTTAAGCCACACAAGTATCACAGCCTAACTCAAATCATCTCTCCCAACAGTTTAAATCAAGCTGGTGAAATTTGCACTGAATCACACAAGGAAGACTTGGATATTCCCTTCTGCTGACAGGACAAAAGAGGTGATAAATTCCAATAAAGGGACAACTGCAAATGAATTTTGATGAGGATTACATCTTTACCACCAGAAGCATCTGCTGTGTGAACGTATGTCTATGCCTCGGTAAGTTGTTTCTCTGTTCAGAATAGGGCATGATTGTACGGGGATCATACCTTCAATGGGTGCTCTTCTGTTGTTTCTAACACAGACTTTAATGTTAGCTGTTCAGGGACCACAGGGATAGAGGACTCTGATTAGAAGACAGTGCAAATGGGAGTCTCTGTAGAAGGGAGTGTGAATGGCAATGATAAATCCCAGGGGAAAATTGGCCCTTGACATTTTGAGCAAGATGCTGGCCTTGATCAATAAAAAGCAAAGCCAACTGCAACTCAATGCACTGAAGCAAGACAGTCTGTCAGATACTCAAATGTGGTTTCCTGAAACACGTACACAGTTACAGATTTGCTCAGCTCTCAGGTACTCAAAACAAAGACTCTTTCATGACCAAACTCTAACCAGAGGAACTCTTGCCGTATTGATCAGCACAGACAAAGGTAGAAAAGATTTATGTGATGTCTCATGGTGGTCAGCTACTGAGGTTATCCTGTTCTATCCTCTCTTGGAACAAATATTCCCACAACAAGCAATGTGTTAAAAAGTACGGGGAGAATTAAGCCTGGTGGGAAGGTGGACTGGTGGACTACAGAGTCTTTCAAGGAGAAACCAGTTCTCTATTCTGTTCATCATCTGTGTCCGGTACCAAAACTTTGCCTTTGAAGCCAACAGATGCAGATATGAACTCCCAACTCTTTGATGCATTTGAAATGAAATAGGCAGAAAGACAGTGAATACATTCTTATTTTTAGAACATTCCTTCAGAAAGTTAGAAAAATGTCTCAGTGTTCTTTTTAGTTTCTGAACTCTTCAACAGTACCTAATAGGATACTTCAGTTAAACTGGGACAAGAACAGGCCCTGCCAGCCAGCCTATCCTTCTGTTCAAACTTTAATTAAAGGGAAAAGACACCTTTGTTGCATTTTGTAGTTAAGTTGTAGAAGCCAGTTACAGTGCTAGTTATGAGACAGATACTTACTCTTTTAAGAGCACCAACAATGTTGTCTTTGTACTAAAGAACTGCTTATTGGAGCCTAATAAGAGTAAATCACATTTCATCCTGAATAATCTGTAGTACATTCATATATAAGGTGCTTTACATTGCCTATCAGTTTAGGCAGATACCAAGTGAAATGCAAGCTTGTTTGATTTCATTAAAACTATTTCATGTATTGTCTCTCTTTTGCTGCAGAATAAAGCCACAGATAAAAGTCTGTGATTCTTCAGAACACCACTGTAAAATATAAGACAATTAGAAAGAACTGTCAGTCAGGTTTCTTTCCTGTAGCCTGTTTTTTCAGACAATGTACTGAGCACTGGAACCATTATCAGCCTGACCTTAAGGTATGTAATAAGGTACTAAATTAAGGTTGCTCAAGTAGATATCCTGATTCACAATGTCTGGAATAAAAATATAAATGAACAGAATATATTGATTTCCTTGCATGCAATTTTACCATTTCAGTCATAATTAAATCTTCTCACTTATGAGCTATTCACAAGCATTGTAGGCTGTTTTCTGTTATTCATCAGTCAGGAATGTGGTATGTCCGGTAGAAAATAAAAGAGGAAAGTAGAAGGATGAGAGTCCAGAGCTGAGGTAAGGGAAAGAAGGGAAAGACCCACAGGACCATGTCACCTCAGAAGGCAAATGTCTTCCTAAAATTTCTCCCTCTACCTTTTGAAACCCCATCATTATTCAGTCCTGCTAGATGAGATGAAAGAGGCAGTCTCATTCTCAAGACCTCAGTTGAGAGTCTGGAGAGCCCCATAAGATCAACAAGCAATACTGAACTTGTATTCACAGAACATTAATTACTCTTTTTATGCAGTAGGGCAGCAGGTGTGAGGTAAAGTTTAGCAAACCATGAGAAGCTGAAGGCAGGATCTGATAATGGAAAATGTTCAAAACCTCTACAAATAATGGGTGCTAACACCTCCATTTATAAAACTGATGCGTGCAAGCTGCAACTGGCTGGAAGGAAAACATTGCCTTTCAAGGTGAGTGGCCAATATCACCTTACTTCAGGGACTTGGTGCACACAGAGTTGCAGAATGGTTCAGGTTGGAAGGTACCTCTGGAAATCACCTAGTCCAACCCCCTGTTCAAAGCAAGACCACCTACAGCAGGTGTCCCTGGAACTGTGTCCAGCTGGGTTCTGAATACATCAAAGGATGGAGACTTCACAACCTCTCCATGCAACTTGGGCCAGTGTTCAACCACCCTCACAGCAGTTTTTTCTTACATTCTGAAAGAATGTCCCGTGTTTCAGCCTGGGTTTGTTGCATCTTGTCCTGTTGCTGGGCACCACTGAGAAGAGTCATGCCCTGTCTTCATTACAACTTTCCATCAGACATTTGTAAGTAGTGATAAAATTTCCCTGCCCTAATAATCCCAGGTCTATCAGTCTCTCACCATATGAAACAAGCCAGTCCTTTGATCATCCTTGTGGCCCTACACTGGACTCACTCCAATAACTCCATGTCTGTCTTACACTGGGGAGCACAGAACTGGATGCGGTACTCCAAATGTGACCTCAGCAGTGCCAAGTAGAGGGAAAGGATCACCTCCCTCAACCTGCTGGCAACTCCATTCCTAACGCATCCCAAGACACTGTTGGCTTTCTTTGCTACAAGTGCACATTGCTGGCTTATGTTCAATTTGCTGTCCACTGAGACCTGTAGGTCCTTCTTTGTAACGCCAATTTCCAGCCAGTTGGCCCCCAGCCTGTAGTGGTGCATGGGATGATTCCTCTCCAGATGCAGGACTTTGCAATCCCTTTGTTGAACTTCACAAAGCCTATGTCAGCCCACTGCTCCAGCCTGCCAAGCTCCCTCTGAATGGCAATGTGACCATTTGCTATACTGGCCACTTCTCCCAGTTCTGTATCATGAGCAAACCTGATGAGGGTGCAGTCTGTCCAGGTCATCAATGAAGAGGTTAAACACTACTGGACCCAGTACTGACCCTTTGGGTACTCCACTAGTAACCAGCCTCTCACTAGACTTTGCGCCTCGGATCACAACCTTTTCTGCCAGGCAGTTCACCCTCTTTCCAATCCATCTTGCCGTCCACTTACCTAGTCCATATTTCATCAACTTGTGTGCGAGTATGTTATGGGAGACAATGTTGAAAACATTACTAAAATTGAGACAAAGAACATCCATTGCTCTCCCCTCATCCACCAATCTTATTACCCATCTCATCATAGAAAGTTACCAGATTGGTCCTGATATCTAACAGTGCCACAGGATTTTTTTGTTTTAACAGCAACATTTCATTTTTGCCATAAGAACTCCTCGTTTTCATTATCTGCAGCATATTTTAGTTACTTGGGAAGGTGCAAAACCAGAAATATGTATTCACAAGAACATTTTTTTAAAGCCAAACCTGAGAGCAACTCTCCCACAATGTTTAGGCTTTGTACAGGGCTGGTTTGTGACATTGTCCATGCAGAGGTATAGAAAGATAGAGTGAAAACCTCATAAGCCAGAATGACACAAAGGCATTTCTAGTAAATATAATCCCCAGACTCTTCCTTCTGTTCTAATAGATAGATACATTTAAGAATATGGGTCAGAGGAAATGTTTGTTGATGAGTAGAAGAATGTTCTCTCCATTACAATTCCTGTAGAATACTCCCCTACTAATAACTGCAGATCAGAAGAGAGAACTGAAAATAAACAGAACTAGAAATAGCAACTTCTTTGATTTTTGCCATAAAACAGCACTCATTGAGCTACAAATGAGTGCAAAAGGCAACCGTAAACAAACTCAACAGATGTTGGACAGAAAAAGGTCTGAGATTTTAGGATTTCAATTTTATTTCACTATTACTTGCTGTCACCCATCAACAAGTACTTCTGTGTTTAACAGTCACAGCATCCCTCATATCTGAGCAAGTTGTCTATATTGCAATGGCTATTGGTGAGTAGCTGCTCTAAGTTTAAATATGCATCTAGCTTTAAAATTAGCTATCTCAGAAGTTAATGAAATTTTAGTCACAATAGAAGCAAGCTCTGCAAGACCAGCTTCTTGCATGGTTTGTGCCATGTTGACATGCCTTTTAGCCAAGTCATACATGAAACCACAAAGGAGTACACCATAGAAACAAGTTTCAGTACAGTTCTGGCAGTTCTGCATATATATTAAATTTCACATTATTCTTGTTAACACAGTTAAGTTTAAATATAGTTTAGAGAGCACCATGTGAGATGCATTCATTTCAGTGTTGATAGGTGGTATGATTGGATATCCAGAAAGCAGAACTGCTCATTCTAACTGCCATCCATCTACTTATGCCTGCAATATACATATATGCTTTTCTGAAAGGGATGAGGCTGAACAGGACTGCCCACAGCTGGCAGAGACAAGCAGGACAGTACAGAAAAGCTTATATATCTGTGTGTTGCTATGCTACTGGTAATCTGGGCACATTTTTCCTGAGATTGCATTCTGATTCACTTTCACCAAGATCCAAGAAGGCTGTTACACCTCATATGGAATTTAAAAGCCCTGCTGGAAGGCTGTTCAAGGTGAAGGCCAGAACAGCGTACTGCTGGAAGACTAAGATCAGGAGTAACTTTACAGAAGTCAGTAGCCCTGTATCATGACAAAACAAACCCAGTGTTACCAGTATAGAAACAAGCTCACACTGAAGTCAAATAATGAGATTTTAATCTATTCAGAACACAAGTTATGTGATAGCATGAATACATTTCTGCTGAGTGGCAATGGAATATCACAGCCCTTTTTTCTTGAGTTGTCAGCTAGAAACTACTAAAACCAACTCCAGAGCACCAAGGTTATGCAGCTCCTGACTTAAAATCTTGAGGTAGATGTAAAAAGTAGAAATCAAACACATCGCAAAGAATGGTAACGTCATCTTGTATCTTCTAGAAAGAAAATATGCAAATGCAGCAAAACTCCCCATACCAACACCTTTTTAGAACCTGCTGACAGTGAAGCCAAGGAAAAAATTCGACTTCAGAACCCAGATCAAAGCTGTATTTTATACAGAACTGTGAAAACAAATAGGACCTGGCTTCCCAATCAGTGGAAAAGTTTTTGTTATCTCTGATGGGATGACAATGCTTGTCTATAAACCCCACTTGCAAACAGTCACAAGATTTGGGCTGTAGCTCATTCTTACCTCCTCTCCTCACAGGCTTCCTAAAGGCATGTAGCCAGCCTGGGCAGGGAGAAGGCAATACATTGCATAGGCCTCTGCCTCAGCACCTTTTGTATATATGCAAGCTGATCCTCCAGGCAAGTTTCCTGATGTCCTTATGTATGCACGTATGATACAGCTTCATCTTTTTGTCTTAATAATTCATCATATACCCCATAGAAGAGACTATATGCTTTTTTCCCACTCATTATTTAAGAGGGTCTTAAGATAAATTACTTCATTTTCCACTAAACTGACATATTATCTTATTAACTTTGAACAATATAAACAATGTACCGTAAGTATTTTTACAGTCAAATGATTATCATTGTGTACCATTAAACTGAGGGTCTTTTTAATATAAGACTTTAATAAAATGACTCTTTCACATAATCAGACTTGAAATGTAACGTGATTTTCAAGATAAGTTTTCATCTTCTCTGTCAAGGGCTGGTTCATGAAAGAAAAGTGAACTTATTGATTACTCTTCCTACAGCAATTCGCTAGAATTATTTCAAAAAAAGCTGAACTCTATCAACATTCTTACTGTTCTGTCACACCAATCTCTGTTGGCAACAGAAGTCTGAGAAAAAGATAGGTAGTGTTGATAAAAACACTGAGGAGGAAACTGCATTTCAGGTCAGTGAAACAGTGAGATAAGGTCACAAAAGGCATTCCTCTAGATATAAGAAGTTGTGAGGTAGATTCCAGGCATCCCAAACAAAAATCCGTATTTTGCTAGGCCCACACAGGTGATAGAGTCAGTATGTGTCACCCAGAGAAATGAAAATGAGATCGTGTGTCTTATTTTTCAGATGTGTAATTGATAAAGCTTACTGCCAATGTCGTACAGTGACTATGAAGCCAGACCCAATCCACGACTGGCTGAATAAGAAATGTGATGGACATTTACATCAAAAAATGTTAGGCATGGAGAGAAGAAAAATCACCTAATTCCTAACCAGATCTTGTGATGTTTTATACCTAAGAACTGGGACCAAGAAAGTGAAATCCCACATGAACAAGTACATCCCATATAAAACAAGAGTGGCTCTTGTCAGTGTAGATTAAAAAGCACATAGAAACCTATACTTCTCTGTTTCTCGGAAGGAGACCGAGAAAGCTACATTAGACATCTCAAGCAACAGAAACAGGAGAGGTCCCTTCTCAGATAAGAATTCCAGCTTCATTAAAGAACTCAGTGGTTTAATTGAACAGACAGTATCCAATAGGCTTTATTTCTGAAAGACTGGAACACAGCCAGTAACCTGCATTCTCTCATGGCATTACTTATTTAGCTGAATGATACAGAGATTCTCTAAGAGCTAAATTAATATACAGGTAACCAATATTCACATTGCTCATTTCCATGAATATATATCTGTGTGTGTGCTCCTTTCCCTCCCTGTCCTTATTTTGTAGACCGGTTCTGGCCAAAATTGACAGGGTACTGCAAACTTCAATGTTCATCACCTCATGAGGAGGGGCAGCCAAAGGAAAAAAATCATTAGAGTCCCCACCGTGAGAAAGCAGCTAGTATGGGTTCCCTTTTTGTATCTAACCTCAGATACATAGCCTGCACCCCTGCACAGATAACACATCCACAAGAAACCTGGTTTCCTTTATTCCCCTGCTCACAAAATTGCTTGTCTGATTTGGTGATTAAATACAACCCAGTACTTGATTTATCCATTACATAGTCAATATTGCTGCAATGTAAGTTCCAGTAAGAGGGCTATTTTGTTGACATTTTCCAGGTAAATTACAGAAGAACCTGGTGTTAACTGCCAACAGAGACTCAGAGAGCATACTGTCACCTCCTGAGTTTCCAGCATCAAACACACTTTACAGACCTACAGGAAGGGCTCAGTGGGGACTAACGCAAGCTCATGTGAACTCACATAGCAGTAAAAGGATCCACATACATAGATGAAGTCCTTTATAAATAGGCTTGATTGTTCATGATGCCCTTGCCGCAAATATGTTAGCTATTGAGCAGTTCCATTAAGTATATGAGTATTCTTACTGGGCTGCTACAAAGATACTAAAGAAACCTTGGGGCCATAAGGTGGTCTGAACTGGACAGGCAATAAAATATTGTTTGTAGTGCTCATACTAGGCCAAATAACTCACTCAGCATCTTCAAACAAATAATATAAGAAGTTATTATTTCTGTTCCCAACAAGGGTAAATTTGAAGGAGCAGCAAAGGCTTTCTTGCCTATCAATACTTGCTGCAGCATGTCACTAATGTGTTCCAGAGCTACACACAGCAGGTCTGTCCTACCAGCAAAATAGCTTCCTTCTTAGTTCACAAAGTAGTGTTAATAATGAATGTTTATTACAGCAGCAGCAAATGTCTTCCTGCAGGTTTTTTCTTATCTTTCAATAGGAGAGATTTTAGTCTCTTCTTGTGCAAATTCAAACAGAAAAACCAGGAGTGTTAAAGACATTCAATAGTGTTCATTCATGTGCAACTTTATAAAGAGATTCTACAAAATATCACCCTGGGAAATCGTCCCTTTTGATTAAGAAAAGGCTCTGCAGCATGTACTGTGTTTCCCTTTAGGTAATATCACTGTCAACCTAGTTTGCACACAGTCAGACCTACAAAAGAAGGTTGGCCCTGGCAACCTGGCAGGGCAAAGGTGCCTCCTCCCTCCTGCTGCTCCTTTCAGTTGCAAGGCGAGATGTTTCAGTCTCTCAACTCTTGCATTTCTAGGACCAGGAGGGAGCATGTTATGATATCCACAGCACAAAAATCCCTTAGTTGCATTCTTCTGGCAAGTTTCATTTTGACCAGTTGTTTCATAGGACAGTCTGCTCTACAAAAGGTCAGGGCATCAGGACTTCATTAGCCTCTACAGGGACCAAAAATTATAAAAACATCTCTTAGACATCTCCTTTTTTTTTGTGGTCAAGAAGCCTGCCTGCTGCAGCTGCTTCTCCCACTCTGTTTATTAGGGACCACTGGTCTTGGAACATAGCAGCATCCTCTTTCCATTATCAAATTGGCTAAATGGGACAGGAAACCAGTCAAAACAGCAGGGAAGGACAGACTACGATATTCTCCAGAATACCCACAGATATTTCAGATAAAGAGGATAATAAAGATGATAGAGCAAACAGTCATGTGATTCCAGTGTGCCACATTAGTTGGGTTGGTGCTGAGGGTCATTACTGGTGCTATTTTCTATTTTAGAAAACTACCATAGTCTAATGATAATGCCTGTCTCCTCTGCATTACAGAGCAATTGCTAAAGTACAAAGCATCTGCCCTACCATTAAATTAGCTACAGTCTAAACCTTTTGGTTTTAACTTTCTTTTTACTTTGGTAAAGCTATGCAAACAAGGATCCCTGCACTTCAAAATATGGCAGGTCCTCTGCTTTTTAGGATTTGTCTCTGCATTTGAACTCTTGTCAGTAAGCAGCATTTATGCTTGAAATTTCTAATGAGGTGTTTCAGACTTGATGACAGGTGTTATTTGTATTTTAATGGTAGGGATTATGTTCATTCAACAGAAATTTACAGTAATGGGGTACACTGGAGCCTTGCCATCACCAAATACTACTGCGGCTGCGTATATGTCTCCTTTTCCATCTATGTTGAAGTTAGTGTCTGCCTGTGGACCACAATTTCATTCCTGGTTAAAGAGTCTGAAAAGTCATATATAGCGCCAGGAACATGTATACAGAACAATTTTCCAACCTCTCAGATTCACCGTGGGAAAGAATTGGCTTAACTGCCAGCATTGATGCCATGTCAAAACTCATTTTTGTTCCACCTGTGCTTGCCAAAGGCTTATCTGTATCTGACTCTAGACTTGCACATGCCCAGATTTAAAGGAACTTTAGATCGGTGATCCAACATCATATACTAGTATGCTGCCATTTCAGAAAGTCCATTGTATCAGGTTCACTGAATGTATTGAAAAAATAAATAATTCATTAAATCAATATGCCTTCTACCACAGCCATGCGGTGCTGCAGTACAGCAGAGAGGAAACTCCTCACATATAATGTCCTAATTATAAATACTTTAAAAGTATTAATAAACATTTAATACACAATTTAAGGATTAATTTTTAGATTTTTTGAAGTCCAGAAATTCTATAGGTTTGTTATAGATTTGTTATGCTATACCTACAACAAATACAATGTATACTGCTCAGGTTTGTAACATCTATTATTTCTGTATTTGTCATTGGTAAAGCATTTAGAAATCAAACATGAATATAATATTAAAACCAAGAACCAGTTCTACTCTATAGAGGTTCCTTCACCACATCTTTATTATACTGGTATCAAAGTCCTACCATTTCATGCCTCTTATTGCCTTCACACACTCTCTCTCACGCCCTACTTAGGGAAGAGTGTTTGTCAGTGCAGCGTTTTGGTTTTCAGCAAGAATTTACTCATTTTCTTTCCTGAAAAATCTTAAAGACCATTCAGAGAGAGACTTGTATTGTTTCCTGCTCAGACTGTTCCTTATCACTATCCGTAACAAAGTAAAAGCCCTGTCCTTAGAGCACCCTCATCTGTTGCCATACAATGCTACTCTTAAACACGAGATTAATTCTGACAGTGCATGTGCAGACACAGTTCCCACCAGGAAACTAATGTTCATGCACAAGCTAAAACAGTTGGCAATTCTGAATTTTTTATGATAGCCATGATAAGTTTAGTCCCGTTAACTTCCTCGTCGCAGAAAGAAGGTAATACTGACACTTTGATCTGGGATTTTGGTCAAGCTTCACTTCTATTAGTTAAACACACTCAGAAATCACAAGACTAGATTATAAAAGCTGCTACACAACTAATAATAGCCACTGTGAAGCATTTGTAGTATTGTACAACTGCTTAGTTTTTACAAAAAACAGCAATACAAAGCCATGTTGTATGAGGTTAATGGAGAAACATAAAAAAGTAGAAATGAGTGGGAAGCCAGCCCCCGACAGTGGTACTGTCTGACAGGATTTTGTGAGGATCAGACTGAGTCTTTACTTCAGATCTAAAAACCACATCTGCTAAAATCGTGTAGATGACAAAGACTAACAGAGTTCTGTAAAGCGGTGGGGACTGTATTGTGAAGAGACTCAGACAAGCAGCTGAGCAGAGCTCTTATCATGGCTGGGGCAAAGAGGGCATATGTGACCATTGAGGGTCACTCTGGGGTCCAAGCAACTGTTTTATTTTTGTGTACAGTATCGATTAGGTGATTAGCCCTGAAGTATTGCATTATTCTCATATTTTTTTAGGACATGGGATAATAAAATCATAGAATAATCTCAGAAATTAATTCATAAATTGAGGGAAATGCCTTGTAGTGAAATACCTATGGTATGCATTTTGTTTACTATACTGTGGTTGGCTCTGACAGAAACTAGTGAGTACAAAATGAAGCCTAAGGCCCAAATTTACATCTGTGAAGAGTATTAACACCTGGAATAAAATAATGAAGTTGGACTCTATATTTCAGAAGTCATTTTGACAAAAACTAGATACTGTTTGGAGAATACACTATTGCTAAATTCTTCAACAATTCAAATTATGATGATTTATGGACTAATATACTCAAGAGATTAGAATAAATAATCTAATGGTCCCATCTCACCTTGAATTCTTCACATTCTTCTTTACAGCAAGAAGAATGTTACAAAGATTAAAATACCAATGGATAAGATTGTCACACCCTTATTTGCTTATACAGGGATATATATAGCCCCATCTCTAACTCCTCATTGCTGTGGTAAATCTTAATCTGGTAAAGGAAGAAGCTGCCTGTCTCTTGCAATAAGCAAAAGGACAAAAAGGGAGAAAAATGTTCCAACCTTCTTCCTCTCTCATGCAAGACTAGATGAGGACAGTCACAAGGACCCGTAAGCTTCTCACTGATGGAAGAGGACATTTGGGCTCAAGGCAGGAAAACACCCTTCAAAAGTCATGAAAAAGTCTGCAGCAAACTGTGACACTGCTGCATTTTGCCTTCTGAGGGTTGTGCTTTTACAAACCAAACACAGCATCTCCCACTTCAGGAGCTCTGTATAGTCATACACTGTGTCTCCACGCTCCTAGAGTTCCATGCTGTGAGGTGCTGAACGTCCCTCACAACTCTGAAAGATGCACAGTGTGCAGCTCTGAAACCTAAGGACTCAGTCTGCGTATCCAAATTTCAGTGACGGTGCTGTGCAAATTTTCCAAAAGCCACATTTCTGAAGTCCTTGAAACAGAGTTGAAGATACAGTCACGGACCCTATTAAAGCCTTTTATGGGTAAACAGAAGATTTCCTACCATTTAGAGCACAGTAACAACTGAAAACACACATTAGATTAAGAGAATGTTTTCCTGGCAGTTATACATACAGAAAACAGACAAATAATCACTCCCTATTGTCAATTAAACAAGACAGTATATCAAAGATATTTCTTTTTACACTAATACAATGGCTGACAAGCACTTAGCCTTGGGATCGCCTACTGAGCCACAGTTTAACTTGCAAAGGTGCCAGGTTTTCCTTAGAATGATCTTTAAGGCTGCTCAGACAAATCAGAGGCACTGATGGTTCAGTAAGCCTGTAATTGCCCACTGACCATTTTCAGTGAGGTGTTTAGAACATTGATCTTTTTCTTTCTTGCCACAAGTATAATCGCTTTCCTTATAAAAGGAATTTTAAGCCTCAAACTTACATTAAATAAAAAAATAACTTAGGGCTCGTTTGAGTTCCCTTTTCCCATTGCTAGAATACTACCTGTAAGGCAAGCTACTCAGTTAAAAGTATTATAAAGAAATATACAAAAGTAGTACAAAGAAGGCATTGCTTCATACGGCTGTGCATATGTACACACACAAGTAAAACACACATCACATACACGCTGCCTGAAGGAGCACAGAACAGCAAAATAGAGCCCATCTACCACATCTAACTGTTCACAGATGGTTCAAAACATCCAAGACTAAACATGACTGGGGCTATCAGACTTGCCATTTAACTATAGCATAGTGTCACATACAGGAATGTCAAAACCAAAATTTGTTCTTGAGATACTTTTGAGATTCAAAGTTCATTTTTTTCCTTTTCTGCTTTAATATCCCTCAGTTTCCCACCTCCTAGGTAAAAAAAGTGTGGAGGAAAAAGGCACAAATTTATTTCTTAAATTATTTTAATAATAATTTGTATCCCTTTCTCTGATGTTAAAAAAAATAATATTGAGAGATGGCACAGAGGAAACAGAAATACCCCAAAATATCAAAATGAAAGAATTCTATTGGAAATTAAATGAAAAATATATTCATGTTCTTGTTCAGTCACTTTAAATATCTGGGGATTATTGTCTCTGGTTATTCTTACAGAGCTCCTCCACAAGTTTGATTAAACAACTGTTGATTTTCAGCCTTCACTGTAATTCCTTAATGCATGGCTTTGAAAGTTTCTTGATCTTTGTGAGATGCTGAGTATTTGCAGGTTAGAATGCAGGTAAGATATTGGCTCCATGCTCATATCAATCTTTAGGCAGGACAAAAGTAATTGGGACAGTAAGTCAACCACAGAAAACACTAATATAGTAATGAAGCCTTATTTTTAAAAAGTCACTTCTATCTTCTTGTAGCACATTTTTGCATCTCATTCACACAGCAGCAAAATTAGATCAATATTAAAGTAACATTAAAATGCTTGAAGATTGAGGTCCTATGGGAGATAACAGATTCGCTCTTTCAAAACTCATAGCTTAACATTAGGACAGACACTGTGACTAAAGATTGTGTAAGATTTGAACAATTTGAACACCCTACAGAGATTTTGTCACACTTGTAACTGTGTGTGAAGGCATTACCTCTCAAGGTCAGAAGTATCAGACTTCTCTCCTTAGAAGTTTCTTTAGTGAAATAGTCCAAGAGCGGTATGAAAGCAAAAGGTAATTATTGAAGTGTCTTCACCCAGATGGATGTTTGGAAAGACATAAATTCCCCTTGCTCTAGACCTTTGCACTGTGTGCTCAGTGTTCACAACCACCTCTGTCAAATCTGTCTGCCACATGTTGGGAATTAGAGAGTCCTGAAAATTCAGCAACTCTGACATCACGCCACAAGTTGTCACTGATACAGAGGCTAAACAGAGATTTTATGAATGCACATCTGTGAAGCATGGAATCATTGATTCATAAGTTGGTACATCAAAGTTAGGTAGGTGCTAATGGAAAAACATTGGAGCTTTAACAGACGCCCATCTCTGGAAATACTGGCAGGACTTCATATCTGCCATTCTTATGTTTGGGTGATGTTCATGTAAACTGAGTATTTGGGAATCTTATGGGAAAGTGTTATATACTGGATATGTTACTGGCAATGCACATTTTTAAAGGTTTATATGTAGCAATAATGTATTATATAAACCATGTATGATATAAACATATATAAACACACATTCATTTCCCTATGTTTATTTTTATTTGGGTTTTTGTTTGTGGGTTTTTTTTAAGTGAGCTTGGTATTATGGACACATTTACCATTGAGAGACTCTCATATATTTTGCCAGAGATTTTACTCACAGTCATAAGAACTGCTCCAGCCAAAACTAGTTCAGTATCTTGTTAGTGTCCTGACAGTGGACAAAATTTGATGCCTAAAGAATGTAAGAACAGGGCAAGTACACCGCTGTACTTCTCTTCAGAATGATTACCCCAGGTCTCACAGTCTGTAGCTTGAATGCTTCCTGAGCCAGAGATGTTTTTCAAATATTCAGCTGCTATCCCTGTTTTCTTGCTCAAGGGACTTCTCCAGTCTCCCAGTTTCACAGCTTAGCTTCACATTGGATAAAGAATCTCCTTTCACTTTGAACCTGGCAACTGCTAGTTTCAAGTGATGCTTCTCTAGTTCTTTTACTGGAGGTGGTAGTGAATAAGTGATCCCTCTTCATCCTCTCCACGATACTTGCTATGGAAATCAAAATCACTACTCACAACAGCAAAAGGGCCAGGAACCAAACACACATCATGATCTAAGTCTGCTCATTTGACATCCTGGTTGAGGAACGTGGCATGCAGCTTTTCCAGATTGTTTCCTGAACCCAGTCTTTCTGAAGAACAGCTGTACTGGATTCATATACTGGAGTAGCTAATCCAACAACTTGTCATTGTCAGTAGCTACAACAGGATGCTTAGGGAAAAGCATAAAGATATGCCAAGCATTTCTCTCTCACATGTTTTTAGCTTCTAGTAATCTTTACTTCCAACCTGATGTAGTAGTAATTGTGATGATATCAATAGATTCATTATTCTAGATCCAGAAGCACCTCATACACTGTGGGTCGCCACAACCAGTTTATGGCACAAAGAAGAGACACATGTAGCTGGCAGATGACAGCAGAACCAGTACTCCTGAATGCAGAGCTGTCTGTTTTTGCTGCACTGCGCAGTTAGCTGTGCACAGCTTAACCTGGGGCAGGGGGATGCCAAGGGGAGAGAGACAGATAGATGATAGATCATTTTTGTTTAGAAGAAACTACTTTGTGCACATGAATATAATTTTTTGCTTTTATGCAGGGCAGATCAGTTCTGAGGGATCTAAAAATGTGCAGAATTCATTGTTTCAAACTCAGCATTAACTTGCAGAATTACAGGAACCAATAAATACTTTTTAACATGTCCAACTTACTCATGCAACCACTTTGTGCACAGGCATAAAAATATTACAGGTTTTGAATTCTCATAATCAACTTTAAAATAGGAGCAACCCATGTAATTGACAGTACTGAAGAGCAGCTTGCTAGCACATTCACACTGAATGAGACACTGGTAAGAAACTTGGTACAGAGCTTGTCCAGGAGACCATAATTCCACAGGAACGTTACTTACAGTGAACCTCATTAAAAGTTGTTCACGTTCAAAGGGTAAGTCTTAGTTGTCAATTCTAAACTGCCATATTTACCATCCGGGTTGCACAGCTCTCTGACAATTTTGTACTCTATCTATTGGCACTTGATTTTTTTAAAAATATCACTAAGCAGTATTTTACAAGCATTTGCATTCTCAGCATAGCTGTACCCATAGTCAAAGTCGATGTGCTTTGTACCTTCTGGAAAAAAACAGCTTCAGCATTTCTTGCAGCTCTATTTAATCTAAAAATACGTATTTTTAAACCACAAGTCCCTTTTTGTTACCGGATAGAAAAATGTCAGAACTGAGAAAATTAACATTTTAAAAAAAATTGTTGGATTTTTCAGGAGTTTTGATAATCATTATAGAAAGCTTGCAAATTATATCAAGAAAATAAGTCCCTGGAGTTAATCAGAAATAACTCCACTGTAATATTTGTCAAAGAAACTTACTTTTTATGTGTTCATATAAAGAAACAAACCTAAAGATCCCTGCTGGAGGTAAATTTTAACTGCTACTAATGTTGCTAAAGAATTTCTCTATCTTGCTATTCAGTTCTTTTTCACAACACTTTTTTTACATCCATCTAAAGCTGGCTTGCTACAGCTCATCAGGATTCATAAGAAACAACAGACATACAAACTTTGTAAATCAGAACTCATTTTATTCATGCTGTGTGCACTTTAGTTGTAAAATATTAAAGTGGGACCTGTAGATTGGTGAACAGTTAAAGAAGAAACTACAAAAACCTCAAGCAAGTAGACTCTGCTCAAATCAATTACACAAACTTTAGGGCCCAGAGTATAATGGACTTATATAAAATTTGCATAAGTTTTTCCTTTTGTCAGTGATACTCTCATCTAAGCCGTCCCACTAAAAGGCCTCACCTATAGTCTAATCCACCATGGCACCTGTATTTTCAGCAGTTCCTTGATGTTCATAGATGTGGTACAGATCAGTTCCTTAACAGGAAATTCTCATCCTTCTTCCACACAAAAAAATTGAATTCTCCTTATTTATCAGAGTCCAGCATTGATTCCTTACTGAACATAAAATTCAACTGAACAAATCTACTGCTGCCACTGGAAATTTGCCAGTGGAGGTGGAAAAGTTTGGCCAAAAGCGGTCAAATTCCGTAGCATCCTGCCCTCCACATACGGAGCCTTCCAAAGAAGGCAACGGAAATTGGCACCATGTTAAATTTCTCCTGCTCATTCTTTCACACCCTGAATCAACCGTTCCACCAAAGCAAGAGTGAGCAAAAGCACCATAAAGTCAGTCTTTGGAGTTCACTGTGTCACAGCCAGGCTGACAAAGGCTTTAAATGCCATACCGAGCCAGAAGACAGTGTAGCATTTTGGAGACTAGCTCTAGTATACCTCAAAGTATTCAGCATTTAGCAGCATGAATCTCTTTATAGACAAGGCAAGAAAGAAATCAGAATCAACTTGGAGTTTTCATCCTTCCCTGTGATCTTCCCATTTTGGGAAGTAGTGGCCTTTGTTGTTGTTGTTGTTTTGGGGCAGGGGAGAGTGCAGGGGAGCAGATAGTTACCCATGAAACCGATCAAGAGGAACATCAGGTTTATGTTCCACAAAAACAGCAGAATGTTTCTATGACAGAGCCAAGTGCCACCTACACAGAGAAGGAGACTGTTCGTGAGGCTGTACCACAAGAGGTGGTCTCCTTACACTTAATAACATATTGGTGAAAACACAAGAGGCCTGAGGGAGAGGCTGCCTGGGTGGGGTACCAGAAGCAGAGCAACCTGGCCATACAGCAAGGTACCAAGCTACTAGACAGTCCTCAGCGCCACTGCTGCGTGATGCCTCTAACAGGAAAGATTACTTTTTTGCCATGGGCACCCCACCCATAGGTATCCTGTCCCAAGTGAGATGCAAGACTGGAGCAGTAAGAGGTGGATGAAATGAAAGTGCTAATAGTCGTCAGGAATTCTAAGTATGAAGAATAGTGTGAGTGGACTTTGCTGTGTATAGAATCATAGAATAATCTGTGTTGGAAGGAACCTTTAAAAGTCATCTAGCCCATCATCATGCAATGAGCAGGGACATCTTCAGCCAGACCAGGCTGCTCAGAGCCCCATTCAACCTGACCTGGAATGTTTCCTGGGATGGGGCATCTACCACCTCTCTGGGCAGCCTGTTCCAGTGTTTCACCAACTACAGTGTCAAAAATTTCTTCCTAATATCTAGTCTGAATCTGCTCTCCTTTAGTTTAAAACCATTACTCCTTGTCCTATCGCTACAGGCCCTACTAAAAAGTTTGTCCCCATCTTTCTTATAAGCCCATTTCTAGTCCTTAGCCTGAAAATTTAAGGAACCTAGCAACATCCCCCCTTATATTAATTTAGGCACTTATTTTTTGGAAAGAAAAGAAATAAATGTTTCTTGGTTTCCTGAAATCACTAAAAGCCAAGCTTGAATTTCAAGTCAGAAGTTGTATTTTTTGTGCAGTCAGGGCTACCACCCAACAAAGAACTGAGTATCTATCCTCCTTTGGATTACTTCTGTTTGATGTCATCAATTTGTTCAGTGTATCCCTTAAACTGTACTACTGGTCAGAAAATCATGACTGAAATGACACCTTTTCTAAAGCCCAAGGCAGGCTGATGAACAAATCAAAGACAGGAATGTGTCTACTAAGATCCATATTCTGCAGGCACTGACTTAACTGTATCAAATTTACTCATAAGCAGTTAACTGGGACTAAGGTTCAAGAAGTCACTTAGGTGAATAAAGGATTCACAAGAACAGGGTAGTATCAATTACCTGAATAACTTTTGATTCCCTATCAGGGCTGAATGTTATCTTTTTTTTTTGATCTATAAGTATGATTTTATTAATGTAGGAAATCAGTCTACTCATTCAGCAGGAAAGCTCCCATTCATTTTTATAAGCTTTGAGTTTGTGTTCCTGTTCATTGTATTTTAACTAGGTACTTACCAAAAGGCTTACAATTTTCAAATTTAGAGAACAGACTTGCAGAGTCAGAGCATGATTGAGGCTGGAAGACCACCAGGTCCCACCACCCTACTCAGAGCAGGGTGGACTACAGCAAGTTGCTCAGGTTTTGAGGATCTCTAAGAATGGAGATTCCACAACCTTTGAGCAACCTAGTCCAGTGTTTGACCACAATTCAAAAGCAAAACAGACTGTTCTTATGTTTAAATGGAATTTTCTGTAATTTCCTGTACTTCAGTTTGCAGCCATTTCCTCTTGTCTTGTTCTCTTGTCCTGGGGACTACTGGGGAGAATCTGGCTCTATCTTTTTTTTCTCCCATCAGATATTTATACACCTTGATAAGTTACCCTTGAGCCTTCTCTTTTCCAGGCTAAGTGGTCCCAGCTCTCAGCCTTTCCTTGTATAACAGATGCTCCAAGCCCTTACTCATCTTCATGGTCCTTCACTGGATTTGCTCCAATATGACCATTTTTCTCTTGGAACACAGAACCCAGGACTGGGGCATAGTGCTCCAGATGTGGCCTCAGCAGCGCTGAGAAAAGAAGGATCATCTCCCTCAGCCTTGCAACTCCACTTCTAATGCAGCCCAGGATGTTGTTGGCATTCTAGCTGTAAGGGTGCATTTCTGGCTTGTTGCCCACCAGGAGGCCCACCTCAGTCCTTTTCACCATCACATTTTCTTTTGATTTCATATTCCAAATTTCTGTCTTAAAATGCAAGCACCAATAAACGTCTTATCTGTTCATGACCTGCATTACCTGTAGCACTCTTTAACCTCAAAGTGGCTAAAAACTTGAATGTGAACTAAGTCAGTGAAGATGCTTTTAAAAAGTCTAGTATAGCTACAGTTACAAGAACAAAACAATACAAGAGTAATTTTTATTATACAGTTAATTGTCACGTGAAGCAGTAAGGCCCTCTATATGGTTATAAGTGTATCTGCATGGTAATGTTTACATGGCAAGTTCATGCACTAGGCTGAGTAGCTGGTGCTAATAAAACAGGCATATCTAGTTCTATCAGCTAAAGATCCATTGATAGATGAACATATTTTCCTGGAACAATAATTCCTAGGACTTACTCCCCTCCTTGCCCCCAGATTAGTTTCACAGATAAGAGTCCTTAGCCAGAAAGCAACAAGGGAAACGTACAGAGAATACAATAGCAAGGTCAGGGGAAAATGAACATTCATCCTTATTTGCTTCAGTTTTAGGAAACTAATGTTTCCTAGATGCTTCAGTGTACTATGTGGATGATCCACTGCAGTGTATTTTAATACTCAAATCACCATAGATGTGAAAGAACTGTCACAATACCACCAGCAGAGCTGTTTGGTTATCCAGGCTTATTCCCATTCCATTGGGAACATCTGGAACTAGGAACCAATGCAAACAGAAATACAGCAGCATGAAATTTTCTCCAACAGATGTTTAAATGGAGAACAGAATAGAAAATACAGATGTCTAACAATGAGTATATTTAATTTAAAGAATAAATACTGTGCCAGATGCTTGCGTTCCTCTATTTTTGGCCATTCCCTACAGAAAGTTAATATTGCTCTATCCAGCCACAGATCCCGTAACTGAATCTTGGAGCAACTTTAGCTATGAATTCAGAGCCCTAGAAATAGTCTTGTGAGCTCTCCAGCCAAAACCATTACTAGCAGCTCACTTTTTCCCATGACCCCTTCCCCCAAATACTACAGTAATTCCAAAACATTTATTTCATAAAACAGTTTCAGTATTACAGAATATTTCAAAACCACAGGACTTTGGTTCCTAAGTGCTCTGGAAAAGTCAACTCACACATGTTTCTTTGCTAGCTTCACAGTGAATAAATGTGTTTCTAATTGCTCAAAAAATAAGACAGATCTGGATTGTTGCGTTCATAGTTCTGAAACTGCCACCTAGGCATGTCTGAAATACAGGTTAATAATTACCTTAAATACCAAGACAGAAAACAGTGTGAAGACAAATGATGACAGTTTAAAACAAAGTTAAATACTTTTTTTCTTCCTAAAGTCTTCTTTTTACTATTAAGTACACTACCAACAATCTTTTCTGCCTCAATAGATCCAGGAGGACATTATTACAACCGATTTCCACAATTGTCAGGGACTTTTGGAAATCGCATCCACTAAGAACTTCAACACAGAACAGTGGAGAGAATCTGACACCGGAGCAATATGCATTTATGCAAGTGACCAGAACTGACAACCTCCCAATCACACAGTGTTACCAGAAGCAGAACTGCAGTCCATCACTGTCAAAACATTCATATACCCCTCAACACGTTTACCTAACCAGGGTTCACGCCCTGCCTTGTGCTTGTACATGCATACAGGGGCTGCTTCCTGCTTTTGCCACACCTCATCTACCACACCTTCCTTTTAACTATCTCATGTCTCAGACTCACTGCAATGTTTACCCTTACACCAGTGCTCTATCATTCTCATTTACCCACACTCCAGTTTCAAAATCCAGTTTCCCAAATCAAGAGTCCCTGTGCTCATGTACTCCACATCACAGTTTGGGGTTTTGTCCCTCATGCTACAGAGGGAATTTGTTCCCACTAACCTTCCCAGAAAGAGCACTATTTGCGCCCCAGTCCTCTCCTATAACAAGCTTTTTTTATCTCTCTCCCCATTAAGGTCCCCTTCCCTTCCAGTTCCTGCCTCTTGTGGAGGGATGCCCACATGGGATCCTGTTTGCTGTAGACCAGACCAGCCTCTCCCCTTTGCCCAGTGATGCCCCTAAGTCTTTCTCAGCAACCCTCTAAATCCTTCCCACATACAGCTGACACTCCCATAACTTTATGAGCTTCTCACATCAATGCCACCCAGTATTCCCCAAACCCAGCTTTGCTCTGCTATTCTTTATATCCTTTCCACGGCTGTCCTTTTCCCTTGCACTCCATACAAGGTGCTACCTTCTTCTGCCCATTAGGAGACTTCATACTCAGCCTCACCAAGAATTTCCTATCAGAACAACAACTTAAAGTATATGCTTTCTGTAGCTCCCCCAGCCCTTGCTTCTCTATTTGGAGAGTTAAAGTATCTCCGAGGTTGCTAAAGCAAAAGCATAGAAGACACCTGGGTTCTTCACTGTCTCTTAAACTTCCCCCTTTTCCATCAAACTAATCTGTTGCTCACCAAAACTCCCTGAAAATTTGCAGTAGAGAAGCCAACATAGACATCAGTCTAGAGACATGACGAGCTACAGAATTTCCTCACACAATGTCAGTTTTACTAGCAAAAATCACAGTGATTGGGTTGTAGAGCTTTTGCTATATTGATACATAATACAGTCATTGTCAGAAGCTCAGAAACCAGTAAAAGCCTTTTGCTAGTAGGAAATAACAGTATTTATCACTATAAATTCTTATGTGCCATGCACTGTACGTAGCCAAACTCTGCCTTCTCCCTTGACTTCAATGGGGGCAATTAGGTTAATGCTGATTATCTTTGCAAACCTCTCAGTTCAGTTTTTGGTACAAAGCACCTGCCCTTCTGGGCATATTCTTGTGTAGAATGTGACCGCTTTCCTTCTTCAGTTAACTGTGCTCAAGTTTAGTATCAAAAACAGCAGCCAAGATTCTTTGCTACAACCATGCTTCCCTTTCAACACTTGAAGGCTAGAGGTTACTTCAGAAATAAGCTTTTGCTACTAACATTATTCTGTCCATCACAAGTTATGGTCAGTAAAGCAAAACTGAAGGCACAAATGGGGCATGCAGCTGAGCAGGCTGTGGGTTTGAAAGACTGAGAAACAGGCAAGTTTTGCATTGTAGGAAACCATTTGAAAAATCACAACAAATTTGCCATCACTGGGACATGAAAAAACAATCCAACCATACAACCAAAAAACATAAGAGGAATGTACTGTGTGTTGACAGTATGATCTACTGTGAGCTAAGCCTTCCTTGTGACCATATGCCGCAGAATCATCCTCTTTACCTTGCAGGAATCACCAGCTTTAGCCTTCTTTTTTTTAATGATAATTAAAAATAAAAACCTCCTCCAGTACAGTACGATTTCTTTTTAGCATAAATGTCATTACCTTTCACAGAAGTAGACTGAGGTATTTCACCACTTGTTTTACTCTTGCAGGGCTCCTTCCTTCTGAAGTCCTCACCACAGCTACAGACTTTTTCAGAAATGCTCCTTGTGGGAATCTTCACAGCTGAGGAAAACAACAGAATGCAGCATTTGAAAGGGATTGCTGAAGTACACAGTGCTGTCACAAACTTACTGCCAAAGAATTTGCACCGACACGTAAAAGCTAGATCAGATTCAGAGTGGGAAGTGCCAAACAACTAGAACTGTTTATTCCTCTCCTTTAATACTATCCTTTATTCTTCATTTAGATTCACTGTAGCTTTTCTTGTCCTTTTTACACACAAGGACATCCTAATTTGTGTGAACTTTGTACTCATGAAAAGAAGAGAGAATAAGACTCAGAGCCCTCCAGTTCCACTTTACCTGTAGGAGAGCAGCAAAAGCAGAGCAGCTCCACAAGGTATAACAAGCCAGGAACCAAAGGTGACTACAACACTAGAAGCGCCCTTGCTCACCAGAGCAGACTCCCAGGGGGTCTGAAGGTGGCAGGCAGCCTGGCGGTAATAACAGGGTCCACTGACAGTCCCAAACAAGGCAAGGTAATGAACCAGATCCAGGGTCCAATCTGGGGACCCCCACAGGAGACGAGGGCAGAGACAGAGCTAGAAATAATGCTGCAACATGGGTCCAATATCTGTCCAAGAGAAAGGACTAGGAACAAGCTACCTAACATACAGGCCCAGGATCCCTCAAGGAAGGAAGATCAGAGACAGGTATGCCTGTTACATAGCTCAAGCCAAGACTGAAAGCCCCAGCCTGAGTTTAAATGCACCTCCTAGGATCACAGGCAGAAGGCGTGGGTGGAGGCCCCAGGTGAGGCTGATCAGGGACATTAAAGACTATTAGTGCCCTCACATCCCAGCCATAGTCAAAGGTTCAGTATCAGGTTATTCCTGTTGCTAGTACTCTATCTTTCTCAACAACTTAAATAATCAAACAAGGTGCACCTTCAGCAAATCTGTTCAGAGCAGTTACAGTTAGTAGTCCCTCAGGGTGGCAATATTACTTCAGTCTGAGGTTTTGAACATCTGCTTGCGCAGCGTTGTATCCAGAGCACACATCTTGCTCATTCTGGGAGTTGAGGTTCCTGCACTTAATGCCTGCTTCCTGAGAGCACTGTTTGAGAAGCCTTGGTGAGCCTCGGAGTTCAGCTGCAAGGACTTTCAGCACAGGCTCTGCCCGCCCCCACCTCAGGGCTCCTGCCCCCGCCTGCCTTGCTGTTGTGCTCACTCCCATCTCTTTCTCCCTTATGGAAAAAGGACTATCCCCTGCTGTCCCAGGGACTCATTCCTGCTCATGAGCAGGAACCTCAGTCTATCAGGACCATCTCCTGGGAGCAGCTCAATTCTTGGCTGTTGCACTGAGTCTCCCAATAAGTGTCATAGGCATTGTGCTGTGGGACCTGGTGAGTGTTGCACTAGAAAATACATGGCTCTCACAGATTATGGCTAAATTTCAGAGCATGGCCATGCTTCTCATCTTCAGGATTCAAGTAGGCCTTGGCCCTATGTGGGATGAGACCCAAGTGGGCACCATAACCCCTTTCCCTTTCTGCATTCATGATTTTATAGAGGCAGATGGGTAAAGGGAGCTGTGTGATGCACTCCACCATGTGTCTCATCCGTGTGGCAAGCAGAACAGCACCTCAGCAAATACAATGCTCCACAGCTGATCTATGACCACTGAGACAACTCACTGTGAATGCTCAAAGCTAATTCAGTTATTAAAATGGCCAAAGAGCTACCTAGAGGAAAGGCTCCAGATGTAGTTGAAGTTAAAATATGGAATAGAATCATAGCAATCATAGAACAGTTTGGTCTAGAAGTGACCTTTAGAGGTCACCTGTTGCAGCACAAACAAACTATCAAGCTGCAACAAGGCTTTTCCTGTCAGACTCTACTGTCCATGCTGCTTCTCCTTCCTCCAGAGGTTAGACCACACTACTCCTCCTCCACCCAGCCACCTCTCCCACAGTCCTTAGGGCTATTGAACCACTTAGCAAGAACGAGCAACAGCTGCACATCATCCATGTCAATCAACCCACTGATGTTGCAGCAAGGCCACAGCTGCATATTATCAATGCTAATCAACCCACTGCCTTCATTCCTCTACAGTCATCTAGCCCACCCTCCCTGCAATGAGCAGGGACATCTTCAGCTAGACCAGGCTGCTCAGAGCCCCATCCAACCTGACCTGGAATGTTTCCTGGGATGGGGCATCTACCACCTCTCTGGGCAGCCTGTTCCAGTGTTTCACCAACTACAGTGTCAAAAATTTCTTCCTAATATCTAGTCTGAATCTGCTCTCCTTTAGTTTAAAACCATTACTCCTTGTCCTATCGCTACAGGCCCTACTAAAAAGTTTGTCCCCATTTTTTTTAAAAGCCCCCTTCAAGTGCTGAAAGGCTCCAAAAAGGTCTTCCTGGAGCTGTCTCTTCTCCAGGCTGAACAACCCCAACTCTGCCAGCCTGTCTTCATAGGAGAGATGTTCCATCCCTCTGATCATCTTTGTGGCCCTCCTCTCAACCCACTCCAACAAGTCCATGTCTTTCCTGTGCTGAGGAGTCCAGAGATGGACACAGTACTCCAGGCAGAGTCTCACCAGAGTAGAGGGGGCAGAATCACCTCCCTTAACCTACTAGTCACGCTGTTCTTTACGCATCCCAGGATACAGTTGGCTTTCCGGGCTGCAAGTGCACATTACCAGCTCATGTCCAGCTCAGTTCTTCATCCACCAGAACCCCCAAGTCCTTCTCCACAGGGTTGCTCTCAGTCCCTTCATCCCCCAGCCTGTATTGATACTGGGGACTGCCCCGACCCTTATGCAGGACATTGCACTTGCCCTTGTTGAACCTCATGAAGTTCACATGGGCCCACTTCTTGAGCTTGTCCAGGTCCCTCTAGATAGCATCCCTTCCCTCACGTGTGCCAGCTGCACCACTCAGCTTGGTGTCATCTGCAAACTTGCTGAAGCTGCACTTGATCCCACTATGTCACTGATGAAGACACTAAACAGTACTGGTCCCAATACAGACCCCTGAGGGACACCACTCATCATTGATCTCCATCTGGACATTGAGCTGTTGACCATTACCCCCTGGATGTGACCATCCAGCCAATTCCTTATCAAATCCACCCATCAAATCCATCTCTTACTAATTTAGAAAAAAAGATGTTGTGGGGGACAGTGTCAAAGGCCTTACAGAAGTCCACATAGATGACATCCATAGGTCTTCCCTTGTCCACTAATATATTCACTGCATATGTGCTGGATGAGACAAAACAGCTTTCCCATGCTACATGGGGTAGTAGTAAATGGGAAAGGGAATACAGCTCTCTTGCTCCTCTGGAACATTTGCCTGAGAAAGTAAAATAGGAGGCCAGTGGCTGCACTATACTCAGAATTAATAAACTAAAACAGCTTCTATTATGAACAAGAGTGAAGTAATATATTTGTGACTTTCTAAATTTGCTGTTTTTGAAGCACCTTCAGCTTTGTTATCAAAGATCAAACTTTGTAAAACTTCATCAACTTATTTTTGGGATTAAGCACAGTCTTTCAAATTAATTAGGTAGCACAACAAATGCTTGAGGAATCTGAATGCTCTGAAAGACATGAAAGGAATGTCAAATGGGTTTGGACAGACTATTAAAGCCAAGTCATTTGGGATTGAACTGGAAATTTAAGTCTCCACCGTGACTTCTGAAGCATATTAGTGCTTTTATGCAAGAAGGCTCACTTTACCTTCCCCTCATTCCTGCCCTTGCTGTCAAACTGTGCTCAGTTTCAAGCAGTTGAAGCCATTATCTCACACAGACACCACAAGTGAAAGTTCTCTGATGATTTTAGAGTCTCAGTTTTAAAGCCTCATTCTTGCTTGTAAGAAGAAAACTTGTCAAAGTAAACTAGGCAGAACTGTGAAACAAACTGCTTCACTCCCATATGCTCACACGCCATTCATCAGCAGTTTTCCGGCCAGAGCCAGAGATCCTTGCTAGTAAACAAGGATTGATAAGGCAGTTCCATTCCAAAAAGGAGCCTCTGTTTTCAGCATTTGACAATAGGCAATGGCCAGCTAGGGTGAATCATAGCACAGCAAGAAGCGGTCCCATCTAAGGCACCTCATTCTACCCTGGCAGTGTTTAAAGACCACGGATATATCATTGAGGGACTGGCTTCCACTGAAAGGAAGCAGATCTATAAGCCAGATGCAGACCTGCCCTGCAGACTCATTTGAGCTTGATTTAGCTCTTCCCATCCAAATCATTGTTTGGCTCTGCCTCTACTAGGCACTTGAGAATTCACACCAGAAGAGGGACATAGGCACCCAAACTTCTTTGCCCCTGCAGCTCAGCCTGTCTACTGGGATGGAATCCCTTGCTTTGTAATTTGGGTGGCAGCTGGAGAGATGTTTAGCTTAAAGACCATCAATCCAGTTTGAGCTGATGGGAATAGAAGAAAGGCAGTGGGTATTCTCCCATTCCGTTACAAGACTTGCAAGGGAAGAAGCAGACTTTGCAGGTTTTGTTAGTTACATACATCTGCAAAAACTGTTTTTCAGCAGGAAAAGCCTGTGATTCAGATACTCAACATAAGCAATTTGTTTGCATGGAATACCTCTCCCCCCACCAATCAATACCAGGATATTTTTGTTTTAGACAATATTTTGGCACACCACCTTTGCTGCAAGTGAACATAGCTTATTGGGAACAGAAACCCCTTTTAAGAGATGATTTTCATCTCATTTAAGAAATGACATAGCTGTCTCAGCTATATGTAGACTGATATTAATACTAGCAGTTAATGTGTCAGCAGGTATTGCGATACCACTGCTCATTGCCCTGTAAGAGAATGTCAAAGAAAGTGAAAAGGACAGCATTCATTGTGTGCCTGAGATGGGGGATTTAAGAGATACATCCAAGTAGAGACTTCAGCCCAGATAATTAGTTCTACTGTTGCAAAGGTAAGAGTTTTGGCTGAAACAGATACAAATAAATGCTCTAGAAACAAGCCCTACCATAGCCAGATTTTTCTGCTTGTTGCTTGGTGGTAGATAGGACAAGAAAACAGCTGAAAGGAGGGCACTTTCAGATTTTACACAAGCTCAAATCCGGTGCCTGAGCCCATGAGTTTGTGTTCATCTTCTCTGTGCATTCAAATACAGAGCACAAGCAAGGGAGAAAGCATTCATCTTCCCTTAACAACCAATTACATTTCTTGATAAACATTCAGTAAAGTAAATCCATAAACATGGTATGCCTAAAAGACCACAAGGAACCATTTTAGGTAAAAGTGGTGGGTTAACCTTGGCTGGCTGCCAGGTGCCCACCAAGCCACTCTCTCACTCCCCCTCCTTAGCATGACAGGGGGAGAAAATAAGATGAAAAAGCTCAAGGACTGACATAACGGCAGGGATATTACTCATCAATTACCTACTGTCACGGGCAAAACACACTTGGCTTGGGGAAGATCAATGTAATTCATTGCCAATTAAAAACCGAGTAGGATAGTGAGAAGCAATCCCCCTAAAAAACAAAACTAAAACCACCTTCCTCCCACCCCCGTCTTCCCAGCCTCAACTTCACTTCTGACTCTTCTACCTCCTCCCCCTGCCTGAGCAGCACCAGGAGATGGGTGATGCAGGTTGTGGTCAATTCATAGTGCTTCATCTCTGCTGCCCTTTCCTCCTCACACTGTTCGCCTGCTCCAGCGTGGGATCCCTCCCACAGGATACAATCCTTCACTGTTTCAGTGTGGGTCCTTCTCACTGGGTGCAGTTCTTCAAGAACTGCTACATCATGGGTCTTCTCCATGTCCTTCAGGAACAGGCTGCTCCAGTGTGGGTCCCCCATGGGCCACAGGTTCTGCCACAAAACCTGCTCCTGTGTGGGCTCCTCTCCATGGGCTGCCGTTCCTGCCAGGAGACTGCTCCAGCATGGGCTCTCCATGGGCTGCAGCTTCCTTCAGGGCACATACACTGGTTCCACAGGCTGTAGGGGGACAGCCTGCTTCACCACGGTCTTCACAGGCTGCAGGGAAATTTCTTCTCCAGCACCTGGAGCACCTCCTCCCTCTCCTCCTTCTCTGATCGTGGTGCTGCAGGCTGTTTCTCTTCCATTTTTCTTACTACCCTCTTACAGATTCTGCGCAATGTTTTTTACCCTTTCTTAAATACGCTATCACGGACATGCTACCAGTGTTGCTGATGGGCTCCGCTTTGGCCAGCAGCAGATCCATTTTAGGGCCAGCTGGATTGGCTCTGTCCAACATGGGTCCCTGGTCTCTTCTCAGAGAAGTCACCCCTGTAGCCATCACACCACCAATCCCTTGTCACAGAAACCCAATACAGTAAGGTAGATGACAATGGAGATACAGCCAAAATAGGGCACATAAGATCATATATATATGGCGTGCTTACAACAGAAGAATACATGCAAACTGATTAGTGTTCTCCTTTAAAAATGGTAGAGTTGGCTGAATACGACAGTCATAAAGTCAAAGGGAAAAGGACGTTCATTAATGCAAACATCCAGATCAGCTTGCAGCTGCATGAAATATTTATGTGAACTGACAGCGCCAAAGAAGGGAAAGTATTTATCAGTCTATAGGTAGGGCAACAATTTTATATGACTGAGACAGCTATGAAAGTAAAACACATTAGCACAGTGGTGGGGCCCTGCAAATCAAACATTCCAAGCACAGACTGGAATCGCTGTCTAGGCAAACCATTAGGAAAGCCCTCGGTTGCTTGAGAGAATGCCTCAGTAAAATATACATGAATTATTCAGTCATGTTCTTATATTGTTAATGCTGTGGAAGTAAATACAAAAAAAAGAAACGGTAATATTCTTGCTACTTACTTCATGTCATTTTCCATACACTAGCAATGTGAATTACTTCTGTTAAAAAAATAACCCACCAACAAAAACAATAAACAAAAATACCCCAACACAAAACAAAACAAAAAACCAAACCCCCAAAAAATACACACACACCCCCAACAGTACATATCAGGACTCTCATTTGAAAACCAAGTGATACAGGTACTGCAAGCAGACTATAGTGCCAAGTTTACCCACTGATCTACAGTACATTCTTGGCTGATCACATCACCACATTTCTAATTGCCTTCAGCCTTTGTCTAGCACATCTGTTTACTGTAAATCTTCGGAGAAGATGTTATTCCTGTAAAAGTGTTGACTTGGAAAGTAATACAACCCCAGAACCATGTACAAGCCTCATCAGAATTGCTTTTTCTGGGAAGGACACAATTCGTGTATAGTTTTTCATAGCAACATACACATTTGATAGAACAAAACCAGTTTAGATATCAGGAGTGATAGGCATCACAATCTATGTCCCTAACAAAGGCTTGGTATAATTCCTACTGAGATCAATGGAAAGATTCAAGAGAAAATATTGACAGCAGTGACTATATTCTGTATAAATTCTCATTCACATTCGCCCATATTTAAACACAGCAGGTACAGACACTTTGTCATGTTTTGAGGAGGATAGTTAAAAAATGCAGAAGTTAGGGGTTCAACTCTGACTCAAAGGGAGTGAGGTTAGAATGCTCATGTGCTTTTGCAAATCCTTTCCTAGCCAAATACATACATTTTTCCATTGTTCAATTATTTATGTAATAAAACCAATAAATATGATTTTATCCAAAGACAAATTAAACCCAAACTCTCAGATGTACTCTGTGGCATTTGTGACTCTAACTACATCTCAGCACCTCTTGCAGCAGGTCTGGAGTGTGCCCTTGCATGCCAAGTCACTCCCACATCGCCCTTGGCTACATGAGTAGAACAGGCCATGGTGTTTACAGCTACAGAAGTAAGATCAGAGGTGGCATGGCCAGCTCATTCCCTTCAAACTACTTGAATGAAAAGAACTATGCAACACATGAATTTTGTCCCTTGCTTACTTTTAGGCCATGCCTACACAAGCAGCTTTGCAGCTCAGGCTGGTGACACAGGCTTCCTGCACTTCCATGCTGTTGTTACATTTACCCAATCAACAAAAGTAGAATAGGAACACAGTAGAAACCTGTGTATTGCTAATTACCACACTGGAGGTATGTGTATTTCCAGGACAGCTGGAAATCCTTTCAAACAAGCGTGCACATGAAAAATAATACAGTTAGGTAACTGAAGATTCTTCAGGAAGAACAACATCACAGTGTAGGGAAGAAGTAGCTTAACCTTGCAAAAGTTCTGGTTCAGCAATATTAGCAATAGATGTTGGAGCTAGATGATGGATTAAATAGTCCCCTTCCTTCAACAAAAGCTAAAATACGATGAGCTACCAGATATTCGTTCTGTACTCTTAAAAGTTACATAAAGAATAGCTGCCTTGGGAAGTGGGAAGCTTTCATTATTTTTTAGGCTACTATACTGCTCAAATAAAGTTCAAATGAACAATAAAAGTGGTAAGAGTGAAGCATCTTATCAAAACACGGATTCCTAAAATGTCTGTGTTAAAAGTGAGATATATAGAGACCAACTGTTTGTTTAAGGGACAGAGAGTATCAGTCAGTGCCTTGCCTACATCCCTCATGACCAAAGGTCACCACTTTCCAGCTTGTAAGAGTAAGTTTTTCACCACTGTAACAGTGTTTGAAATGATACAAGGAAGACATTCTCTGAAGGCACTAGTTAACTATGGATGCTCCAGGTCTGAACTATGAAGGCAAAGGCACTGAGCTGATTGTTCTTTGACCAAGCAAGCAGCGAACAAGAGAGAAAGAAGAGTATACCACAAAAACAGACTGAAAAGCAAGCTCCACAAATAGCCTGGATCAGCACTAAGAAAAGAGATTTTGGACAACAAAAGCTGAGTGAGAGGTTTGGAATTGTAAGCAAAACTATTGTCTCCCTGTTTTCTCCTTTCTTCATAGAAATGGACACTTCAGAAGTGAAGAAAAGGTTACACAGCCTAGGTGAAAATACTGCAGAATTTGAACACTCAACCAACATCACTGTCATTTTTTGAGTGCCTTGTTGGTGCCTGGTAAAGCACGTTGCCTTATGCAGAATCTTCTATCCTATTTGCATCTAACACAGGAAAAATAATACAGATAAGGCAAAAAGGGATGCAAAAACATACATCAGTGTGGGTGAGCTAGCAAAAGGTAAGCATTATACCAATGCTTATTCTCCAACATTCTGGCTACACAGGGAAAGGAAATATAAATGAGAGAGAAAACTAGTGGAATATTACCCAAAACTTTACAGGGAAGGGCCATGTGCAAAGCATATGCAGTTTACCAGGCATCGCTGCCAAAATGCATTTGCACTCAATCTAGTGGGCGAAGGGTGCCAAATAACCCTTCTGCCTACTGTCAGCAGAACATAGGAAATGTTGAGAGGGCACTGGGGGACAGAAAGGAAGAAAAATGCTACAAGCTGCTTCTGCTTCAGCTCAAATGCTGTTGAAAGCCATAAAACGTGTAGTAGGACTACTGCAAAATACAAATCTAGGGATGTAGCTGGTTACACAGTGCTTAGAGCATGCATTAGGAAAAATAATGTAAAGAAAGAATCTAAGGAATATGTTTTCCTTTTTCCCTTTCTTTTCTGTTTTATACGTTTATTCCACCACATTCTTGTTTCCTCTCCCTGCTCTGCTAGCCCTAGGCTTCTTTCTAGCACTATTTTCCTTCTAGAATATTCCCTTCTTCTTTCTATTCTTTCTTGTGCTCCTTCTCGTTTAGCATTTTCGCATTTATTGTGTTTTTCCATGGCTTCTTTTCACTGCCTCTCTCTTCCTGAATTTCTCCCCCACCCTATCCCTGCAGCCAAGTCAGCAGCTGGGAAGCTGTGTCAGCATTAGCCTCCACACTGGCCACCCATTAGGAATGTAACTGACTTTCTGCACACCTTTGCAATCAACTCCCCACACAGCAGAAACCAACTGGTAAGTCGCAGAGTGGTGCTACATAGCCTCAGCTATCTGTTAAGGAAAGGAAAGCAAGTGCCTCAGCACCAACCTTCCAGTAAAACCCCTTGAGCTGAGTGACGATTTATGAAACCACAGGCAAAACCCCTGGACAGGATCAGGAAAACACCAGGAAGCTCAGGCTGCGGAGGGGGAGCCAGGAGAGTTGTGAGGCAAGGCAGGATGCAGGATGCTTTTAATATCTATGAATGAAGAACAAATGCAGAAGGAAGAAACCTGTATCTAAAAATCTCTTGGTAACTATGCTGATTTCCTCTAACACGGTTGGCATATGGACAATAGGTTTGAAAGACTACATTTTTATCAGCAAACCAAACATAGGCTGACCATAGGCTCAATCACAGTCATTGATACAGTCCAGCTGCTTAGTACACTGCCAGGCACATTTTTGGCCCAGGCCACCTAGCAGCCACTCTGACCTCTCAGGAGAGAGCATATGCCAGAGATTGCTCCCAGTATGCAGCACAGACGAAGCTACCATGTTCAGAACAGGGAAGAGAATTTAGCTGGTATGGACATGACTTATGCCATATCACTTGCCTGAGGGCCAGATAATTAGCTGTGGATCTTTTTATTTACTAGTATAAATCACAGAACCACAGAATGGCTGAGGTTGGAAGGTACCTCTGGAGGTCATTTTGTCCAACCTCCCTGCTGAAGCAGGGCCACCTAGAGCCAACTGCCAAAGTCCACGTCCAGATGGCTTTCGATCGATCGTCTCCAAGGATTGAAACTCCACAGCCTCGCCAGGCAAACTGTGCCAGTGCTCAGTCACCCCTATGTGAAAAAAAGTGTTTCCTGATGTTCAGGGGGAACCGCCTGTTTCAGTTTGTGCCCGTTGCCACTGGGAACCACCAAAAAGAGCCTGCCTCTGTCATCTGTGTGCCCTCCTTTCATATATTTATATATATTAAGATCACCTCAAGCCATCTGTTCTCCACGCTGAACCATCCCAGCTCTCTCAGTGCTTCTTCACAGCAGAGATGCTGTAGTCCCCTAATCATCTTAATGACCCTTCACTGGACTTTCTCCAGTGTGTGCACCTTTCTCTTGTACTGGAGACGCCATAACTGAACCCAGCACTCCAGCTGTGGCCTCACCAGTGCTGAGTAGAGGGGAAGGGCCACTTCTCTCTTGACCAGCTGGCAATACTTTGCCTAATACAGCCCAGGATACCATTCTCCTCCCTTGTAGCAAGGGCACATTGCTGGCTTGTGTTCAACCTGGTGTTCACCAGGACCCCCAGATCCTTTTCTGCCAAGCTGCTTTCCAGCTGGGAGGCCACCAGCTTATACTGGTGCATGGGTATATATAGCATGTAAGTTTCTTCATTCCTTAGTCCATCCAGTGGACACTCTGGACAAGACTGCACCAGGCTGGCCTTGTGCCCTACCCAGTCCATTGTAGGTACTAGGAGGGTATATAGCCCTCCAAGACTATTGTACCAGCCACCATCTTCAGCCTTTTTGCTACCTTGGAGGGCACATAAAACAGATCCTCAGTTTCATGCTTAGGAGCACCACTGTGTGGGTTGCAGCCCAGACCTCCCATATCCACACACTCTGAAGAAAACAAAGAACAGCAAAGCCAAAGAAGCATCCCATCAGGCCCAGAGAGGACTCAGAGCCAAGTGCTTTCTGACATACATACAGCCACAAATGACTGATGGGAGAGTTAGAGGAGGCCAGAGGAAGCCAGCAGTTCTGTCCCCTCCCCAGGTAGCAGCCTCTGCATTGATGTGCAATTCTGGGCATGTTTATTTGGATTCCTCAGGCTCTTTATTCTATTTTATCTTAGAATGAAACTGATGGCTTGAGGAATTATTGTTTTTCCCCAAGTAAAAATTAAGCATCAGAATGCAAACCTGATTTTTTTCAGAGCCCATAAACAAGTTATTTTGTGTGCTGCTTTGCTGGGAAAAGAGCCAAGACCCAGTGATGAAAATTCAACTTTAAAATTCACTCAACTATTTGCTACTTTAAAAGGTGATTTAAGGTAGGTAGTGTTAGAAGCTGTTAACTAATGGCAGACTGTACTACTATGTAGTTCTCTGTCAAGGCAGATACCTCTTTTGTTGTTCTTTAATGTTTTTATTATATGAACCTTTATAAACTATTAGAGGTTACTGCCTCTTCCTGTTTATAACTCACTGAGAATATTCATGATGAATTTTTTTCTCCTCCCAGAGCCTATACAGAAACAAAAGGGAAGCCAGCATGGTGATGGAGCAGACCACCTGGGACAACTTCACTTGTAGAAGATCAGCAATGGTCCCAAAGGAGGAACCTTCCAAATCCTTGTTCTGAACTCAGACATAAGGTACAAAAGAAAGAATCTGTTTCAATGAGAGGTAAACAAACTTTGTAACACTACAGGCAAACTCTTCAACTAGTGAAGATCCTCAAGGCCAAGGCTCAGCAAATTCATAAAAGGGAAAATCCAGGGGCAGCTTTCCATCAGCACACAACACCGGTGTCCTTGCAAACCTTTTGGCAGTCAGCTGGCCAGCAGAGGTGTGCAGTGAGGACTGAAGGCAATATGATGATACTGGCTCCTGCAGCCACCTCAACTCATTACCTTCCTAGCAGGGAACTCGGGTTTTTCAGCAGTCCTCACACCAATGCAGTGCTGCTACTACTCAGCAGATACCGCAGCACTTCAGCTGCCCCTGATGTCCCAGCCTTAGGATATGACACTTTACTGATGTGCTAAGACTGGAAAATACAGAAGTATTTTTTCCTAGGAAATTCCAGAATATCAAAGAGAAAAAAAAATCATTCAGAATCAGTATGGAAGTCAGAATTTCCTGGGGAACAGAAGCAGCTAGGTCAAAATGCTGTTAAGACCAATACTTTGAAAGCAGGTCATATCTATAAAACACGGTAGAATACTAAAATACAAAATCCAAAGTGAAATAAAAAAAGATAAAGTTTATGACTCAGAAGAAGAAGACATTAAGTTCAGAGTGATAAAAGGTGGATGATCATACTGCATGCAGCATAAGCAGGAGAACAGAGATCTGGTCTTGTGTTCTGGTCTTGCATCTGTGGTCAGGAAGCCAAAGCTAGTGAAGGAATGATGAGGGAGCAGGTAATCATGTGCACACACCCCACTTGTGGCATCCAGTCTTTCTCCTTTAAGACTGATAGAATGTAAAACTCAGGCCAATGTTACAACAAAGCATGGAAAACTAACCTCCTCATTCTAACAGGTTATAGATACAGAAATCAGCACCTGGTCTGCTTGCATACTTAAGGTACAGAATTAAGTATATCAAATATACAGTGTAGCATACAAAGAAAACATGACAAATAAGAGGTTTATATTCTTCATTTTATGTATGCTACATTTCAAAAGTGCTTTTGTATCTTTCTTCGGTGCAGTATGGTGCACAGTAACTAAAGTGCCACACAATGGAATTAAGTATACTCTCAATGATTTCAGGAACAGAGCTACTCCAGTGTTCCAGAAATAGCGATAGCAGGATTAGTAAATTACACTCTTAGCTGGTAAACTGGGATAATCCTGTAAACCAAAACCCAGGAATGCCCTGGTATAGAACTAAAGTCAGCCAAAATAAAGACTTGAGCTTTGTCTCACAGTTAGTAGAAGAGTTTCTTATGTCCTACCTACTACCCTCAGACAGCAATCTGAAGTAGATCTGGTGTCACCTTTTGGATATCCAGTAACTGAGTTCATGTAGCAACTGATATTTTTGAAAAATATAATTTTAAAATTAGAATTGTACAACAAGAAAGACACTGACTTATCTGTCTGTAGTGGGTTTGCATGGCAAGGTTTTGGTAGCAGGGGGGCTACAGGGGTGGCTTCACTGAGATGCCAGAAGCTTCCCCCATGTCCAATGGAGCCAATGCCAGCCAGCTCCAAGATGGACACACCACTGGCCAAGGCTGAGCTAATAAGTATTGCCTCTGGGATAGCATATTAAGAAGGGGGGGGGGCGGGGGGGCGGAGGGGGGAATCTCAGGAAAGGAATGAGAAAATGTAAGAGCAACAGCCCCACAGACTCCCAGGTCAGTGCAGGGGGAGGCAGGAGGGGCTCCAGCCACTGGAGCAGAGATTCCCCTGCAGCCCATGGTAAAGCCCATGGTGAGGCAGGCTGTGCCCTGCAGCCAGTGGAGGTCCATGGTGGAGCAGGTATCCACCTGCAGCCTGTGGAGGACCCCGTGCTGGAGCAGGCAGATGCCTGAAGGAGGCTGTGACCCATGGGAAGCCTGCTCTGGAGCAGGTTTGCTGGCAGGACCTGTGAACATGTGGAGGGAAGAAGATCCCAGGCCGGAGCAGGTTTGCTGGCAGGGCTTGTGACCCCACGGGGGACCCACACAGGAGAAGTTTGTGCCTGAGGGACTGCACCCTGTGGAAGGACCCACACTGGCACTGTATGAAGAACTGCAGCCCATGGGAAGGGCTCACAACTGGAGTTCATGGAGGACCATCTCCCGTGGGAGGGACCCTGTGCTGGAGCAGAGGAAGAGTGTGAGGAGGAAGAAGTGGCAGAAATGTGTGATGAACTGACCATAACCCCCAATTCCCATTCCTCTGTGCCACTCAGAAATTGGGAGTGAAATTAAGTCTGGGAAGAAGGGAGGGGATGCATGGAAGGTGCTTTATCGTCATTTGAATGCTAATAAATTAAACTAATTTTCCCCAAGTCAAGTTTGTTTCACCTGTGATGGTAATTGGTGAGTGATCTCCCTGTCATTATCTCGACCCACAAGCCCTTTCTTTTATTTTCTGTCCCCTGTCCAGTTGAGGAGTGGGGTGATACAACAGCTTTGGTGGGCACCTGGCAGCCAGGGTCAAACCACCACACTGCGCTGCACTGGTAGACAATCTTCCCAAAACAGACCCAGTGCTGGTACCTGGCTACTTGTCAAATAGAGAAACAGAAAAAAAGAAAAAAAAAAAAAAAAAACCACAAAAAAACCCCAGAAGGGAATAGGATACATCTAGTACGTATTTTTTAAGCAAGTATCTAGGAGCAGCCTACATTAGAATTGCTGCATTGCTCTGTGTCAGAACAAAGGTCCACCCAGTCTAGTACTCTGTATCTAATAGTATTGTATCCATGACACAAGACAAAACAGGGCAAACATCATGCTAGGTCTCCCAGCCTTAAACAATTGGGGAATCAGGGATTTCCAGAGTCAGAGCAGAGTCTTTGTATTTAATAGACCTGCACAGAGTTCTGCAAACTTGTCTATTTGCTCTTTAAACCCAAGTAAACTCTTAGCATCCACAACATCCTGTGACAAGAAGTTCCACAGTGTAACTACATGTCATGGTGGTTAAGAGCCACTGTTTTCTGGATTTCAAACAGGCAGTGTGATACTTTTAGTCATGTCTTGAATTTTTATAGTGGAAAAAAGCAGTTAACAGTTTGTTCTCTAGTTATTTTTTCCATACCACTAACAATTTGGTAGATCTCTAGCTACAGAATTCTTTGAATTCTGGAAAGAACTATGCTGTGATTCACCTGCTTAAAAAGCTGGCTAGGTAGCCTTATAAAAAACACTGCTGAGGTTCAGCCAAATTGGTTTCTGTTCCAAATTAGATGTACAATGATGGTAAACTAGCTTTACTTTATTGAATAATGTTTTCTTCTTTATCTCATCACAGTGACTGACAGTTCGTCTTCCACTGCTTTTGTATGGTTCAATAATATTTCACCGTGTTGGCAGCCAGTGTGCTGACTTGATTCAACCTCTGAGAAAATCACACCTACAGAGCAGCATGATGCAGATACATGTAAGGTAGATCCACTTCTCCAAGAAAGCATTTGGCTTTCAAAATTAGTCACAAACCATCCCATTGTGGTCTGCAATCTACAGCACAGTAAAGTATTACTGTTGAAATGAAGCAAAACAACAATATACACCGAATAGCATGTGAGGATAGTCAGCACAGTAATACATACAGCCATCCCTTTCAATGGCAGCAAATTTGTCTTTTTTTCATTTCTCCAGTCATTTGTTTGAGGTGAAGAAATAAAACAAATAGCAATGAGAACAGAAACAGCCCCAGTGGGTGTTTCATCAGGAACAGTCTGTTTCTAGCTTGTGCCTTGTCTTAAAAGACTTAAACAATCCTCCATCTTTCTTGACGAAACCTGGTTTTCAGTGGAGGACTTTAGGCTAACACGGTCACCGCTATCACAGGGGCAGAGACGTGGTGGGGAAAAGAGGGAGGCTCAGATATTTGCAGTTTTTGCTAAAGGTAGAGTTTGAGTTAACACGGTTCTTTTCCTTTTCTCCAGCTCTCTTTCATGGTCTTAAGAAATTTGTTTTCACCTTCTGATCAGTTTTAAATATTTTTAAAACAATTGTCCTTTGTCCACTCATTGATTGTTTGTTTTTCATTTAATCTCATACAAACTAACTTATTCAGAATGTGAACTCCACGTACTATTCAGGTCTCTTCAATTCCTGACCTCTGGAGTAACACAGACTGTCTTCACAGTTTTGCTGTGAGCTCTCTAGACCATTCACTACCTGTCTTCCATGTGTTTTTACAGAGCTTAACAAAATAGCGCTCTGGTCTCTAATATCATCACCATTTTATTGGACAAATAAACTAAATCTTCATCATTCAAACAAAACCAGAGTTCATTTCCCTCATCAAAAATGCCAAGCTATGAATGCCTTATCTATGTGATTCCCAACTTCTCCACCTTCATCATGTAATTTTATTTCAAATTAAGTCCTGTGTGTGCATGTATGTAAGTTCTTGCTACCAAACATACTGGTTGCACATTCAACCCTGAAAGATGTACCAGCAACATAAGATTCAGAAGCATTTTTTATTAGCTAAGAAAGGGAGGTCTCTTCAGTACGACGTTGATTTTTCTGCTAAATACCCCAATTTGTAATGTCTTTATTAAAAAACCAAACCAAACCAACCAACCAAAAACCAACCAGAGATGCTTTTCTTTATTATTTGACTAGATAGGAACCAATTTCCAACTTCTCCAGGAAAGAAAGACTAAAAGTATGTGGCAATGCAGCAAATTTAAAACAGTCGGAAACCTGTGAAAAGTATAGGACTGCATTTTTTCTAATCCTGGCTTTCATCTTAATAGCGAATGAATTGAAAAGCTAATGAGAAATGAATACAACAAGCAAAGCTGGTACTTTAGATCAGGAGTGATAAGCTAAGCAGCTTCCTTCTTTCGATAAAAGACTGAGAAAGCAAGTTCCACTTACCTCTCATTACAGGTAAATGGGAATGCATTCTCATTTCTGCACAATAGTAGTCCCGGTGAAAAGTGTCCACAAACCAAAGCCATTACAGAACATCGCCTCCTTCCCATTGTCACTCACTTATCTGGTACCCAAATGGCATCTTCTCACCTATCATCAATGAAATGCAACGTATAAACTTTAAAGATACCATTAGTTTACCTTGCAAAAAAGAGGGAAGAACGTTACTGAATTGAGACACAAACTAGAAAGATTTATTCTGTCCTTGGAAACTTCCTTAAACAGATTTATTAAACTAGGCTAGGGGAAGGTCTGCATTCACATGACAGCAGGAAGGATACAAATTTTGCTTTACATTTTAGTGGCAGATGAAGACTGTTCAGTGCACAAAGATGTAATCAAACCTTTTAAAATTAATCTTGATATCTGGGTAAGAGACTGGAGTCTAACAAGAGGTTTTGGTGATTTGTTCAAATGATTCTCCCTTGCTTTGAAGCAAAAATATACTACCACAGATGAGGTTTACGTGAGTTTAACCTACTCTTTCACAGAACAATCACTGAGTTCTACCTAAAAACACTTCTGAAGGCATAAGCTGATTTGCCTATGTGGATGTTCATACCGTATCATTACTTGTTTCTCTGAATCTGTAGTGAAGATAACTGATGATTATCTGTTTGTTGGGAGAAAGAACTACCTCATGCTCTTGTGAAAAGCGCCACATTATCAGCATGTTATAGGAAGGACAAAGTCCCTCTACAGAGGTAGAGATACAAATAATTTTTGTAATTTTCAAATCATTGATTCCCTCCAGTGTGTTAACCCTATGTTCTCAAACAATAATCTGTTCATGATCAGACTGCATGACCGTTTGGGCAAACTGCTGAAACTTGGAGATACTTCTGATTTATAAAATATGATAGTATAATTATATAAAAATAGTTATAATATAAATATAACTATTATAAATACATTTGATGTAAATATACAAATATATGTTATAGAAATATATACATAAAAAACAACCACTAGAAAACTCAAAACCTCATACCGTTCCAATCTCATCTTTCAGTTGAAGGAGGTAGAAACCACACCCTTGCAGTCTTGCAAAGTCTCAGATTACTTAATTGTTTGAGCAACAACTTCCAGCTACTACAGAGACTTGTGAGGCCTCCTGATGCAAAAGCTAAAAATAATGTATTTGTAAAAGTGTATTAATGCGTGGATAAAATAATAAAAATAATTGTAATTAGAATTAAACTTCTATCCATGTTTTTCTTTATGTGTAAATTCAGGCTTTCCTGGCCATAGCGTCAAATTCATACTTGGAAAAAACCCTCTCTCTCCCCCCACATACTTCACATGAATCATGAAGTGCCAATTTCACATAAATTAATATAGAAAGAATACAGTCACATAGTCCCAGGTTTGTGTGACACTGGTTCCCTTTTCTGTATCCCCATGTCCCTGTATCAACCTTGACAAATGTCTTCTCACATGGAGAAGATGGTAGCTCTCCAGCCTGACAGACTGCCACACGCACTCTGTGACTGTGTTGTAACGAGGAATATCGTTGCAGCGCAGCACAGTACACTTGTTCAGATTCGCAACAGCAAGGAACAGATTTGCCTTAAAATTCTACTAGCACAGACTTTGTATAGGCATCCAAGTGAGTGCAAATCACAGCACTCAGCTTTGGCTGAAATATCCAACATGCTTAGAAACTATAAGTAACAAAAATTCATAAATGATAAAGAAAAGACAAGAGTGTGAAAATTAACGTGAAGCAAGGTAAGAGCCACACAGGAGAAAATGGGTAAAATGTGATCTTTCTTGGCTGCATTTCCACAATAATGTTCTATCTTTAACTCAAACAAGACCTTTCTCCACTGCATTTCCATATTATTATTATTCAGTCTTCATTTTAAAGACAATTTCTACAGACCTGAGTAGTCATATAAAGGGTCTGCTGCTGTTAATTGTGTAGCAATAGCAATTGTATATGACTTGTTAGAAATTCGATAGCATCTAATAATAAGATTCTATTCTGTACTTTTTTTGCTGGCTGTTTATTCATCGTATGTGTCAAGTTTGTACTTTTTTTTTCCTTTTTCCATGAAACACAAGTGCATTTTCATTCCATTCAGACAAGTGATTTGAACAATCATGATCAGGCCAGAATGCGTAGTATGAAGACTTTCAAAAGTGCTATAAGCAATTGCTGCAATGCAGTGCAGTGCAGATGAAATTCCATGTTAATTAGGTTTTATGAAGCCATAATAGTATTTAGAAACTTTGATGGATTCAGCAAGAACTATATGAGAAAATCGTAAATGAACTGTACAGTTACCAATCCCCAGGAGGAGAGCATCTCCCTCGTGACCATTTGCACACTGCCTATATACTATGTTCCGTGGATCCCCATTTGTTAAACATAGTTTTCCTTTCTTATTTTGAAGCAATACCAAGCTGGCTTGCTTTGAAAAGTTATGTGCAAAAGGAACCATTCTCACACCAGCTGTGATATGGATACAATTAAGAGTTCAGACAAAAAATAACGGCTATATTGTATAGATAATCACTTCCCACTGAAGAATGCTGTTCTGTCAAAAAACGAATGTCAAAAATGACATTTCTGGAAACATTGATTTTAATTAAAATGTATCAGCTCCAGGATGGAATCTGGAGCAGGACAAATTAACTCCACACCTAGGTAATTCAGTGAGAACAGATGGGATTTTTTTTCTTTTTTTATTTGATTTGAAGCACAGGCTGAAAAAACCCAAGTCTCTCACATCTCAGGTAGATGACCAAATCATGGCATTGTTCACTATTCTTATCATTTGGAATACTCACTCTCCTTGAATAATCAGCTTCTCTACATTTATGTGTCTTGGCTTTATTTCATGCTAAACATTTATTTATTTTCTTTTTTTTTTTTTACATCTTCTATAAAATGAAATTCCTGTGGTTTTCTGGTCTGTGCTGGATACTTTTTTTTAAACTTGGTTTCTAAGTAGTTAATGAGATTGGCAATTTGTGAAGAATAAGAGCCAACATTCACCTGTTGCAAATCAATGTTCCTACAACAGTTTCACTGGCGGTCCATCGATCCATAGCACTTGATCTTCTGACAGATGTATCTCAGTCAGAGAATAGACAAGACAATGTAGGACCTTAACACAGCAAGAAGCAATAAAGTCACATAATGAAAAAACATATCTTGGGAAATGGCTGGGCAAACACTATAAACCTCTTCTGCTTATTAAATAAAAGAGACAGCTATATCAAGGACTGGAAGGTCATGAAATATTTATTCCTTCCTTTAATAAACATTCATTATAGGCTTGGTGGCACATTCTCTGTTCGGTATCAGATAAAATGTGAATGCAGATTTCCCCTTTGCTTCAGTGTTCTTTGGACTCCCACCACCATGGAAAACTGAACGCATGCTACCGAATGTGGCTGGCTAAACTCATTATGCATTTAAAACTAAGCTGGCAATACTTAATAAGAAATAGACACAAAATCAAACAAAGGAAGAAATTCTCCAGTGAGAACCTAATACCTTGGTTCTACACAAAACAGTCCAGAAAGTTTGTTTAAACTGACAGCTAGGTATTTGTTCTGGCTAATATGCCAGTAATTTCTACATCTGTAACTACAGGAACTTTTCCTGATGCCTAGGGAGAACTGTGCTAGAAAGCCGAATTGCATGGGCTGCTACAACCAAGTATTGAGTCGTGCAGGGTCAGACTCTGGCTTGTCATCTTAAATTACACTCATTTTTCTTGCATTTGCAGGGAGGCAAGGAAATGGCAAGAGAGGAGAAGGGTTTACTCATCTCATTACTGTCTTAGTTTTTAAAAAAATTTTGTCAGAACCAGTACTTGTTCTGGGTATTAAAATTATGCTATAAATCTCCAACTCTTCTTGTCCTCCAACAAGAGAAGCACTACATTTAATTTTAATTCAGTGTTCTGGTATGTCCTCTGTCATTCATGAACCTTCAAGATACCTCAGATAGCTTTGGTCAGTTGTTCAACAGAGACAGAAGTAGTCATCAATCTTAAAATATCAGATATGTCTAAGTACTGTTTGGCACGGTGTACCCCCCTAAAAGCTGAGATTGTCTTCACTTGTCACTAGTATTAATTCTGAAAGATTGCTGTTAAGCTTTAAGTGAAGGCTGATAGAAAAGAAACAACTTTTAACATACTATCCTCAGTAGTGGATCAGAGTCAGTAGTGGACAAATTTTTCTTGTTCTTTATCTTATAACTAATGTACTTTTTGAGTGATTTCCAGTTACTTTTTATGTTCCTCACTAACTGCATCTCATTTTGTTCCCTGACCCTTCTGATGTTTTTTTCTCTGCCTACCCATGTTGCACTTTGAGACTTCCCAGCTACTTGATCTGTACTTCAACTTCTGTATTCCTCTTGCTTGTGTTAAAGGTCAATGAAGAACTTCTGAACTGGCCAGATTGGTTTCTTTCTACATTTGTCTTTCCACTGTACTCTTAATATTATTTTATCAAAGAGTTGTCACCTCTTTTTTCCTTCAGATCTGATCTTCACAGAATATCCTACGAACTCTTAAAATTATTGAAATCTATCTTCTCAAACGCCATTGTTTTGATTTTCCTGTTTCTCCTTTGCCTCTTCCTAGAAGATGAGAAATACCGTCATTTCATGATTAAACCATACATTTGATATATGTGTTAATTTGCAGTTACTCAAAAATTAACTGCTGAAAAAAAATACTTTTACCCATTTTGGTTTTGAAACATGCCTAGTACTAATAAGCTCCTTTTCTCTCACTCGCAGAGTACACTGAGAAATTCCTTGCACGTTGCTTGCCAGCTAGCATCCATATCCAGCCTCTGAGAGCTCTTTGAAATTTGTATTGACTGTTGCAGCCAATCCCTGTTATCTATACTGTACAAGAGGAAAGCAGACTTCCAAAGAGAAAGACAAAACCAATTTTACTTGCTTCTTCCCACTTCCACTATTACAGACCTTGCAACAAAAGGGCAAAGATTCAGTCTGCTCCTCGGTTTTCCATGCACATGTAGGCATGCTGAACTTTTGAAAAATGGTGTGATCTTAAGCAGCCACAGACTTGTGTCATCAGCATGTGAGGGATGGAGCAAAAGCAAACAATTAAGCTCGGTCAGATACTTCAAAGTATTCTCAGACATGGGATAAATTCACAGCTCTAAGAATATTAAATATTCATGTAGATACAATTACAAGAGATTCCATTATTTATCATGTCCAGTCATTCATATCCTGTTACATTAAAAAAAATAATGTATTTTTACTATCTAGTCCAAGCACTATCACAAATTAAACAAAGCAAAATTCCAGTGTGGATGAGCAACAAATTTGTATTAGCTGAACTTCAAACTTGCCCTGGAATCATCTGTTCACTACAGGCTAGTGCAGTGTGCTTGACCCAGTAAAAACTGACTTGGGTAACTAAAAATTATGCTTCAGAATATTGTTTGACTAAAAGGTTACTGGTTCCTGGAGCAGAACCTAAAATGCTCATTGAGACAACTATCTTCCATATAGAGCTTGCAAAGAAAACAGTCTGTGGCAACCAGAAAGTGGAGAAAGCCACCTGGAGTCAATGTTGTGCTGTTTTGAGTATATAAACAGTGCAATACAAAAGGACAAGGGCACCTTTTACATTTTTCCTTCTCAGAGATGGCAGACAGATGACTTCTGTATCTTGGCATCTAGAGTCCTTAACCCACTTGTATGTATGGACTTGTCTCAAAGCGATAAAGTAAAAATCGTATTTTGAAGCACAGTAAAAGGGGGATATGTCAGTGGCAGAGGTTGTACAAATTTGTATGTGCCGAGGTTGTATATAGTCTGGATGTGGCAGTAATAACCACTCTTCTTAAACGTTTACTAGCAAATAATTCCAGCTACATTAAGCTGAGGATGCAGAGCACAGTCAAGTGTTATGTTCTGTTTTTCTACTTTATGTTCTGCTTTTCTGGGAGAAAAAGATAAGCCCTAGCTGGCTTCATCATCCTTGGGCTAGCAAGCAAAACCAAACTGATCTATGAAGACCTTCCTCCCATTTCTCTCCCATGTAGTACATTTCACTGTGTTCAGTAATGATACCAAACTATTTTTCATTTTCCCTCTAATTAGCCTACTTTTAATGAAGTTAACTAGCAAGTCAAAGAACCAAGAAAAAGGTGAAGAAACCCATGACGTTCAACTTCAGAAAAGGTTCAGGTGTAACACCAGAGCTGTTACAAAAGCAAGGGGAAAATGAGAGCTTGACAGCGAAGAGCTATGAGAAAATGCACTGAAGCCATTGTGAGCACAGATAATTTAGAGACTAGAAATTTTCTCCTGTGGCTCAAATCTTTCCAAGGACATATGTAATAGCTACACCTTTTAGAGACCTTATAAAGAATGCATATGAGCAGATATGGCTTGCAGTGTAAGGTCTTACAGATAACTAGTTGACTAGGACACAGGTTTAAGTTTGTTTCTAAACTGGCATAATGAAAACACCCTATCGATTTCCCACCTCATTATTGAGCATTACATTAGAAAAAATGCATAATGTATGATACTATTTACACTGTATCTATCTTCCCAATGAATTATTACTGTTAGGAGAAAGTTTTTCAATTTCTTGTGTCTATAGGTCCATCTTTTGAATACTGAATGTTTGTTTTTCTTGTACAATTTTGTACTTGAAAGAAAGCACCCTAAATCCATCTTAACAGTAAGTGTCCTCAGGGGTATGGAAGAACAGATACAGCTAAAAGCGCAGCAAAACATTTACAATAGCAAACAATGATGAACTGCAATATTATCTCTAACATCAGTATACAATAAGGTTATTAATGTCCTAGACTACTTCTGATATTGTGGTTTTCTGGCTAAGGCATAAAGCAGAGCCAACACTTTTAAACACTGAAACTATTATTCCACTGTGTAAACAACTTCAGAGACAATGTAGTCACACCGCAAAAATCTTATTCCTATTTGGGATATCTGTTATTCATACTCAAGGTTTGTGTGCAGTGTCTCATAAAGCATATTGGAACCTTGTCAGCATTTAAAACACCTCCAAATTTAAGCATGCCTACAGAGGTAGGGGTTTAGATAAGATCTATTTGTAATTTTTAGCAGTATGATAAATCAAACCAGGCAAAAATGTTCAAGAACCTCAGATCCATCTTCACTTAACCGTCAGCATCAAAGCTCCAGCATACCTACATCACTACAGTAAAGAGCTTGTAGCCCCCTAATTCACTGAGGCATTCTTAAAAATAACTTATTCTAGCCATGTAGTACCAGGCAAAATATTAATTGCAATAAAGCCTGGCTGAGGGTTTTTCCTTTCCTTTTGTTTTGAACAAAATATTTAATACTAGATATTGCAAAGTCTGAAATAGCAACCTGCTTGCAAAGCTCTCATTTCTATAAACCTTTCCAGTGCATTTAATGTGAAATAACTTGTACACTGTATAAACAAAAATCCATTTTGGCATGGAAAAAACATACATACAAATGTTCTGCTTAAGATGAAAAAAGAAAAGGATCAGGAGAGAATCAACCCCATGAGTACTGAAGTACTGGACTGGAAGGAAAACATGGTGCCAAGGAAACCTCAGTTACCACCTTGCTGTACACAGATACGCACATCAGTGCTTAGCCCTAATGAAAATTTTTATTTGTCAGTATTCTAAAGGAGCAGGATTTGGCCCTTAATCCAAGCATGGTCAAATCTTATATGCAAATTATAACTAACTAACTAACTAAATAAATAAAAGCTACCGTCAAATGGTATATAGTTTGGCTGCTCCACAGAGCAGTTTGGAAGGATCTGTAATACCGTGGTTGCTGCTATCCTGACAAGACAGTTAGTACAGAAGATGTCAGTCACCCTGCTCAGCCACTAACTCCCCTGAGGAACACCACACAGGCTGTTGCCAGTCTCTTTTTCCACTCTCAGTGGAAAGCTGCTCCTCATGCTTCTACAGTCAGAGAAATGCGATCTGCTTCTGGCTTCAGGTGCAAATCTTGGCTCCCCAAACTCAGGCATCATGTCCTTTATCAAAGAGGCTCTTGGATGCAACTCACAATGACTGCCATATTGTCACACTACTGCTAACTGATACATCACAGGGATTAAAAAGCTACCGAGCTGCTGAAATAGGTGAGCCTGGCTGAACACACAAATGCCTGAAAAACAATTGAGTTCAACCAAAAGTTAAATTCTTTCAATTCAGAAATATTGATATTTACGAAGCACATGATGAGAAAATAATGCTCTCACTAAATCTGTAGTTCAGTTGTTTCATACCTACACACTCCCTGTGAGCTTCAGCAGAGTCCTCACCAAGGACAAAACACAGCTGGGACACATATGATGAACCACTTCTTCTCTCCAAGCAAGGAAACCATCAAGGGAGTTCAAAAAATTCCACGGAGGAAAGCAGAAGTATAACTCACCCAAATTATAGCACTGCTAAAGTACTGTAATATGTTTGATCCATGCTTGGGGGCTTGGGCTGAAACACTGTTCACTGCTGAATAACAGTAATGAATCAAGTATATCATAATCAAGGACAGTAACAGAAAAATAATGAAAATAAAGGAAAAATGTAAATAATTAATTTGTGCCAAAACCCCTTAATTCTGTATTTCTAGCAAGATAACATGATTCTAATGAAACATGATCATTTGAATTTCTGTAAGTCTTATGAAAGGTTCTTTGCTCTTTGTTTTTGTTAGTAATGAAAATATAGACAGGTGAATATTCACCAGAAAAATTAATATTCAGGAGTTATTCTCTAACAAATACAAAAAATAAATACATTAAGATCTACATTTGAATTTAAATATGCACTTTTAGTAATTATCTTAATAGCATTATTTTAAAATGAAAGAATTGGCTCTGAATAAATTCAAGATAGTGATTCAGACTCATAAGAGGGAAGAGGTTTTTACACAAAACCAACAAACTAACCTGAATTCATCTCCCTATTATGTTAAAACATGCCTGAAGTATTAGATACTGATTAACCTGAAGTGTGGACCTTATGCTGAGTAGTGTTCTAGAATTTGGTCACTGATGCCACTTCAAAATGCTTTGATCAAACAGTTCATCATCATATTATTTATGTCTGGAGATGACAGCGTGTTTTCTGATACACTGGTAATCAACTTGAAAGCAGCCCTCACCAGCCCTCAAAAGATTTAACACAATTTTACTGGATGCAAATAAGGATTTGAGAGTACGCTGTTCATGATCTGAACTCTTCTATGAAATCTCACACAATGCTGACCCACCTACTGCAATCAGCTGTGTGTTCAACAAGAGCGTCATCAGATCCAGCACTACATGGACACTGATGAATAGTTCAGGTGTGGATTGTCCTGATCAAGTAGCCAACAACCACTTAGCAGAGCCTACATATATCCAGACAGTGGATGTTTTATTATATTGCCAGAACAAGAGGACAATGTGTGCCGCTCTTATAAAGTTGACAGTAATAATGTATCTGTTTTGCTGTCCTCCCACCAGCATCGCCTCCCAAAGAACATGCTTGTATGACTGCGTCCCCACACAGGTCACACTGGGAACCCCAGCATCCTTGTGAACAGCTAAGGATGGGGCACATCACTGAATCTCCAAAAGTGAAGTGCTGAATGTGCGTTACCATGCAGGCAACCACCACCATCAATCAGGTGGGGACAAAGGCTGCAGGACACCCAGTCTTCTCTTAAGCACAAATCACAGAAGGTTCCTGATGCTCTTAGCTCAGTCCACCTCCTGCAGCCTGCTCTGCACAGCGCTTATTTCCTGGAGCTACCTCTCCTGTCTCACTGCTCCTTCACCCCCATGCTCTGCTTGGGCTTTGAGCTGGAACTTCTCACTTGCCTTCACTAGGCCCTGCAAGCCCATGCTTTCCTTGGCCTCCTCCCTGAACCAGGTCATACCGAAAGCATGACCCACCCACTCAACGACAGAGCTATTTTATCGACGGCATACAAATGGCAGACATCCTCTTTCAGCCGGGATGGCTTATTCCAGACTATGATGAAGTAAAGGGAGGAGGGAAATTGTAAGAAAACAGAAAGAAGCCATGTGCATTTCAGTAATACTTTGAGTAAAAATACACAGAGGAAAAGAAAATGCAGTCATTGTAGTTCCCTTCCACTTTACACACTTGCACACTTCACAGCACCTTTTCACTATTGTGCCAGGGCCTCAGTAGACTGTAAATAAACAAGCCACCACTGAAGTCATCAGTAATCCTGCTCTTTCATTTCAAGAGAAAATTAGAGCCAGAGAACTCAGAGCCATCCCATTCCAACAGTTTTATTCCTGCTTCCACAAATAAATGCTAATCAGGCAGTCCTGTCAGAAGCAGGGAGTTGGACTTAATGATCCTTACGGGTCCCTTCCAACTTGAGATATTCTATGATCCTAGGGAAGTACAGCCAGGATCTTGGGCTAGCTCTTACCCCAAGGAATCTTTTGATAGAGCTCATTAATTTGGCCTAAGAGCATTCTAAATAATATACAACATTGGTAAGGTGTTAAATAACATACATATTTGTATTATCAAACACTGTACCTAAGACATCATTACCATACAGAACAATCCCACTAATTAGTCTTTGCTAATTTGAGGAAGTCAACCTGAAAACATACTTATTTAAATGCCTCATAAAGCTGTGTCTTTCATGCCACACAGCACTGTGTAGAACAGCTGATTTTAAGTAATTCCAGGCCCTACTCTGAATACAGTAAATCTTTTTTATTTAGAAAAACCTAATTTGGAGACAGACAGCTAGAAACAATAAAAAGTGAGCAGTATATATCAAGGTTTGTCTGCTTCCAAAGAATTACTCCCGTTAGATTTAGTTATTCTGTCTGGGTGATAATTCTTTCCTATCATGTGTGTTCCTAGTTCCCAGTGCTTTCAAAATACATTTATGCCTAATAATTCAGTAAAATATTTTAATTTAGAAGCCTTCCTTGTACTTTTTTAAGGGAAGGCTCACTCACTAAGGGGCAGCTGAGGAGTATTTAAAGTAGAGCTCTGAGTTAAGTCTCTTTTTCCTCAGCCTTTGAGTAAATTGAACAGATTGAATCAATTTGACCTCCTGGAGGCTGTAATTCAGCTACGGTGGTCACAGAAGTAGATGTTTCTGAGTGTGGAAATACCAGGTCACAAAAGGGTAAGTGTTAGACTATGCACCCTCCTGGCTAATGCTTTTTTCCTGCTGCACGGCAGGTAACCCTCCTCTAGTACATCCGAAAGATACTGCTGAGCAATCCGTAAAGTAGCAGCCTTGTCAAAAGTGTGAAATGTTGACTTCATCCAGTGGGCAATCCCTAGGACCTTCAAGTATCTTCTTTACAACACTGTCAGACCAAATTCCTTCCCTCTGCTCACTGCAATGCAGTCAGAGTTGCTGTCCAAAGATCGCCCTTATTTTTTCATTCCATTCCAGCCATTCAAAATAGCTGTGCAATATCTACACCTTCCGCAGACATTTCTGGCATTTCCATTTAAGTAGTGATCAACAGAGTAACAATTCATATTTGCACTCAGGTTAATTCAATTTCCTTCCATATTACGAAGTACAATTTCACAGTAGAATTGAAACAAGAAGACTCCAGCTGTCCTATCCACTTATGTACCAAACAGAAAACACACATCGTCTCTTCTGTAAGACACTAAAAAGCCCATATGGGCTGTTCAGTCTGTCCAGTGTCAAACTGCTTTGCTGTTCTTAAATTCCGATTTTAGTTTTAGCAAAAGATGAAAACATGCAAATGTTTGGAAGACAAGAAACCAATACATCATACCTGTCATTTATAGAACTTCCTTCTGGGGATTTTAAATTGTTTGACACATGTTGATCCGTCAGACATTCCCCTTTCACAGGAGAGGACTGTGGAGCAACCAGTATCTCCTACAGGATTCTGTTATCACCACACAGTGGAAACGACACTTTTCATCTGGGTCCAGGCAGCGAGGTGGAGAGCACATCTGAAAAGTACAGTGTTTTGAAAGGCACAATTTATTTCCTTTCTATAATAGGCTATTTTTATAAAAAATAAACTTAAATATACATTGAAGTGTGTTGGACTAGTTTCTTCTACATAAAAGGAAATACTGATTACAGAATAAAATACAATTATTTAAAATCATAAATAATCCCATCACTGTAAAACAGATTGCAGTACTTGTGAATATCTATTTTAGTTTCATAGACAAAAGTGCTATCACAGCTGCTTTCTCAAAAAAATATCTGATGAAGCATGTACTTCAAGTCAGAATGGCAGACAACACACGGTCTGTTAAAAACCTCTCCTCTGACAAAGGGCAAGGACTCTCCTGAGGTGCATGACATATATCTAAGGTTAACAACAAGCAAGAGAAGCTGAATGAGATTTTGAATTTTAGACATTAAAACAGGACAAAATCTGGGAGATCACAGCCATAAGGTCTCAAAACAGCAAACAACAAGTTCAAAGAAAAGTGGTCTTCATGAGTGTCGCTACAGAACACATAGGGACATATTTAAAGGTGTGCCATCCCTCTCGGCTAACAAAGCACATGTGCAGGGGCTTAAGAACATGCTTAAATACCTGACAGGAGTAGGGATTAGAAGCACACTGCTAGGAATAAACTTGCATGCTTTAGGCACAGCTAGCACAAGTTGTCATTTTCTCCTTCCTTCTACACCAAAACTTAACACTTATTCTTTACTTACTATTTGTTTTCATCCACTTTTAGTTGAAATGTACATGGCAAAGTAACATAGGTGTGTCACAGACAATGCAGAGAAGATGAGTCCTAAATGCCAAACCATTTCACAAAGCAGGCATTAAACATTCCCATTCCTCATGAGAGACTAGTTACTGTACTTTCATTTTGTGCTCGTCAACAAAGGCCTTTACCTTCCTACCTTTTCAAACTCAACCATACCTCTCAAAGTACTCCTGAAATCACAGAGAATTTGCTAGGAACAAACACTTTACGTATCTTTGTATTCTTTTTCTAGTACTCTGATTTCCTTTTCCAGTTTTCAACTTGCATTAAAGCCTCCATCCTGCAGTCAATTTGCAAAATATATAGCCAATTTCCACAGAAAATCAATTTGATCTTGCAGAGAGAAAAAAACCAAACAAAAACCATACAAAAAAAGCAAGGGATTTGGGACCAGGTGGTCTCCTAGAAAATTGCTCTGGATTTTTCTCTGTTCCACTTCACCCTATCTTCTTGAAACCACAGGGAACCAAAATTGAAGACATCATTCATGTAAGTTTTCTAGTTAACCTGTAGAGAGCTTATGTGCCAACTGCCTGAATGTCATGGGATACAGGTTGAAATCTGTTTTCTGAACAATCCAACAATACTCCCAGGAAATGGGATTTTTCCTGTTATTTTGCTTCCCCACAGAACTGCAGGATAATGTATAATTCTAAGACCATGAGTGAATTTACATTAGTGCACATAGTTCATATCAGGAGTACACTTTTGAAACACACTTCTTGATCATCCCCACTTGTTGTTTCTTGGTTTCCATTGCAGAGCAGTCTGGGAGTGTTCAATCATCCTCAGCACCAGCTCTGCTGATCTGCTTCTACTGGACCCTTCTTTAGATCTGATGTATTAGTCTGGTATCTCTTCAGGACTAATATATTAGTTAGAGGCACTGCTCTGTGAAAGGAGGTCAGCACTCTTCAGGCAAAGGACCTAGGTTCCTTATAATTCCTAGGCAATACCGCTGTTCACTGCCCAGGACCAAAATTCATCCTTCCATTTCTGGGTTGACTCCAAGCAGAGTTTATCGCCTGTCAAGTGGGATGCAAATTCAGAGAAAAGAGGCTAGAGTGAAAGCATTTTGGTTATTTGATAGAAATTATGGAATTAAAATTCAAAATATGTGAAAAAACAAAATACCAAAAATTTAATGTCTGAATCAACAGCCACAGAAATAGCAGCCGAACAATGTGCTTTCTGAAATACACTCAAGATTCTGTTTTATATCTGCAATCCATGCAGTTAGTCCAAATAATATATTCACCAATTTGTCCATTAGTTCCAGAAAACTATACCATTCCCTTCCCCGTTATCCTCTGCCAATTATTTCTGCTTCATTGTAGTCCTCCAGACTGCCACTCCACCAGTTTCCAAAAAAAAAACCAAACATTAATTTGCCCCAATATAGCAAAAAATGTTACACTTAAGTATCAGGGTCCAGAGGGAAGTAAAAAAAAAAAACATGGTCCAAAATCCCAATATACTTATACTTGGCAGTCTACTGCTCCATATTTAATATCCAGCCTAAATGTCTTGTTAATCCAAAGCCATGTAATAAATGCTGCATGGTATCTGTATGTTTTATTTTTGGCTAAAAATAAAAGGCATCAAACAGGCATCATAAGTTGCTATGCTGTCCACATGACAACCATGCTATTGCAAGCTGCATGTGATATTGCCAAGAAAAATACATACTGTAGAGACAAAAGTCACACACACATGGTCAAAAATAAAGTATTGCACAGCATTTCCATGCTTACTGCTGTAGGAAAGAGCAGGGCATTTCCAAGCTTGTTGCCACTTTGACACTCACAGGCAGGCTCTGCTCCACCTCAAGCAGAGATGGGTAGAGATGTTAGCACAATGCCCTGCTGCACTCTCAACTATTAGCACTGGCCACCTCCATCCCAGAACAGACATTAGAAAGTATCTCCATCCCTCTGTTCTCACACTGCCTTCATAAAATGTATGCTTGGCCATACCTTCTCTTTTGTCACCTCAGCTACACAGGAGAAAACCTTTGGCAAATAGAGAAAGCAGCGGAGGACAGAGATACCTTGATCCTGATGGGGAAAAGGCTAAAGAAACTCAAATCTTTTAACAGACACTTGCCAGAAGACCAATGGTAAAAGCCCTGCAGCCTTTAAACTATGGTATGATCTGGCTTCTACCTTAGGGATGCATCTATATTAGCATTTACTGCATTGCAGGGTTCACTTAAGGTTTAAACTTGGTTTGCATCTATACTTGGATTCTTGCAATATCGCTCAAGCTCTGGTGCAGTCAAAGCACTTTCCTTCCTGGTGAACTAAGGTTGAAGTCACACATTAGAGCAGCACCTATCTCACCCCACCTGTGATGGTGGCACAAGGCCCTCCTGCGGTTAACACTCTAGACATCCATGGTGCACTCCTAGGTGCAGCAACTGATGGAAACACTGGTCCTGGAACCTGACAGGTCACGGCACATCAAACCCTGATTCTTCCCTCTTTGTGCCACATCAATCAGTAATACACAGCCTAAGCTTCCCCAGGCGATTCGCCTCAGAGTCCTGCTATTGTATCGCTCAAGCTGAACAGGCCTTCTGGTCTTTTATCTCTGCCCAAAATAATTCTAAAATGCCATTAATTAACATACATTTACCGAGGACTGGAACTTGCACACAACTTCAAACTTTCACCAAAGAAAACATCATCAAGTCAGCAAATTATCTCCAATGACTGTACATACTATTATTAACCAATTCAATGAGGAAAATCCAGCTTTCAAAAGTCTATAACCAAAGTTATAGATGATGCAGAACTGCTGACTTTAATAGCTTGACATCATGTTGTAGCCTCATCAATTTTCTTCACACACTACAATGCCTAAATAGGAAAAACCAACAGGCATTTGCAGTTGGTGTAGAGATCGTGTAGGTAGAATAAGGCAGAAAACTTCATGTTGTGCTTACACTGTTGAGTTCCTGACCCTCTCACTGCAGACACGGCAATTAGATTGATCCAGAGGTACACTGAAAAAGCTCGCATAGGAACTTATAAAAAGACAGAGATCCCACAGAAATATATGCATGTAACTGTCCAGCAAACATGCCTGTCTTCTCTATTCAGTTTTGTGTTGCTGCCTTCCTGTATGCTCATGAACGCAAACAGCCAGCCTGGCTGCCACGTGCAGGCACACACATGCGTGCATGTGTGCACACACATACTCTCCCATTCTGTTTGTGAAGTCCTGGATATATTTATAAGTGAACTAATATTCCAAATCAGCTCAACGTAAATGAACTCCTATTGCGTGTGTTTGTTCAACCAGGCAAATATGTCAGCCTTAAATGCCTGCATTTATATTTATACCTCTGTGATATGAATTATGCATATGCCTATATTAGCGAGCTCTCTTGTCTTCTTCTTCTATTAAGCTTTGGGCTAATCCCTTGGGAACTCATTATCTACAGTGAGTTTCACAAGGGCTTGATGTGACTCTACCAGAACTGTTACTGTGTTGTACCTTCCCAGAAAGATTGCGATAGTTTTCCCAGACACCTACGGTTCAATTCAGTGTTGACTATTTAATTGTCTAATAGCAGCGAGCATTTTTCCAACCAAGCCAAAATAGTGAAATCTAATTATCAGGAATGTTACTGAGGGTTTGGTGGCTTGTTTTTTTGCAGAGACAGAGCGAGCCATTAAACTAGCACTTGGATGGGTACTGCTGGAACAATTTCAGTGTCGTTCTTTCCCCTGGCGATCCGCTTCAACTTACTTTCCGGTGTGCAAAGCAGGTGCTGATGTCGCTGGTTCCTCAGCTGCCTCGGGTGGCAACTCTGCCCGCCGGCGGCGGGAGCCGAGAAGCGGCCGCGGTTCAGTCAGCGCGTCCCGCCCAGCGACCGGCGCGGCGGGCAGCGGCTGAGGCGGCCGGTGCGCCGCCACCCCGCACCTCGAGCCGCCCCGCCGGGGCAGCGGGCGCTGCAGGCCGCGACGCCGCTCTCCGGGCTGCGGTGCTCCGGGCCCTGCGGCCGCCTCAGGCCCTCAGCCGCGCCGCCCTCGGCGGGCGCCAGGAGCCACCGGCCGCGCCCCTGCCCACGGCTGGCCCGCGCTGAGGAGGTACCGGACGGCTGGCTTCTTCCCGCTCCCGCGCCGCGGGGCACCCTCCTGCCGCGGGATTTCAGCACTTTTCCGCCGGCCTCGGGGGCGCCAGGCTGGCCCGCCCCGGGCAGGCGGAGGGGAGGGGGACGCTAAGGCGGCGCCCCGCGCGGGGCCGTGGCTCCCTCTGTCGGCCGCCGCGGGGAGAGCGGCGGGAGCCCCGGCCGGCCGGTGCACCGGGGCGACGTGCGCGGAGCTCCGCCTGCCCGTGGGCAGCACCGGCGGGGGTCCCTCCTCGGGAGCCCTTTCTTCTGTGGGCTGAGGGGCAGGGGCACCCCCCGCGCCTTGCCTTGGCGGGCTGGAGCCTTCGGCTGCCCCTCAGGCACGGCCCCGGCGCTCCCGCAGCCTCCGCACGGCCCAGTGCGTGTGGCCCCCCGGAGACCCTCGGTATCTTACGGCAGAGCCGGGCTGCCCCGCTGCCTTCCCGGGAAAGGAGAAGCAGCCTGCGGGTCTGGCTTGCCTCACAAGTTGTTAAGAATTAAGGAGCAAACTCGGGACGGTCACACCGGAGCCCGGCGCTGGGTCCCGACTGGCGGCCGCTCCTGGCGGCGGCCGGGGGCTGCGCTGCGGGGGTACGGGCGGGCACGTCAGGGCTGCCCCAGCGAGCACCCCCGGGCGTGGCAAGCGCCCGGCACGGCACGGCGCGGCCCCGGCACGGCGCCCCGAGCTGTAGGAGATGTCCTCCCCTCCCCGAGGAGGAGAAGGGAGGGGGGAGCGGCGGGGCCGGCGGGCACCGCTGCCGGGCAGCGCCGCAGGGAGGAGGGCGCGGGCCGGGGCAGGCCAGGAGCTCGGGGGGTCGGCGAGGGAGAACCGCCTCGACGGCGTCCCCATCTCCCCCCCGGCTTTCTGGGAGAATCACCCTTGGCTTTGTGTTTTGGGCTTGTGGGTGGGTTTTTTAAAATAAAATGACCACCCCGTCTTCCTGCGCAGAGGTGCGGGAGGGCCCCGAGCAGATGGAGGCTGGAGGCGTTTGTGCCCCCCGGGCGAGGGGATCCCAAAGCCCCCGACCCCGCAACTTCCACCGCCGGTAAAGGCGTCCAGGGCCGGCCCGCACCGCACCGCCGCAGCCGGGGGGCGGCTCCCGACGGCCGCCTCTCACCGTGTGTCCGGGCGGGGGCGGGGGTACCCCCGGTCAGGGGCGCTCGGCCGAGCACTTGCTCCCGAGGGAGCCGGCAGCGCCCGGCGGGCAGGGCGGGGAAGGCGCCCCGCGAAGCGCCCACCCCCGCCCCCGCAAGCGCCCGGTGCCGGGGGGCGGTGGGAGCCGGGCGCTGAGCGGGGAGCGGCCCCGGCTGCGTCAGCGCTGTGTAAACACCGCCGCGGCGCCCGCCGATACTTAAGGGGTCGCGGCTGAGCCGCCCCTGACTTCCCGCCCGGGCACCGCCGGCCGCGTTCCTCCTCGGCTCCGGCTCGGCACGGCACGGCACGGCACGGCACGGCGCAGCGGACAGGTAGGGAGCACCTGCCACCGCCGCTGGCCGCGCTCCGGGGCCGGACCGGGGGCCGGGGGGGGCTGGCGCTTACCTGTGCGGGGCTGGGCGGCAGCCCGGGGCAGAGGGGCCAGCAGGCTGTGGCAGAGGCAGCCGTCGGGGAAGGGATTGTGTGTTTCGGATCGTTAGAATGTACGGGAACGTATATATATTTATGCGTTAAAATACAGGAATCGGGTCGGTGAAAAGGAGGGGAGGCAATGCACCTTCGGTGTCTTAATTACCAAAACCTACGCGGGTACAGCACTAATAACCGTGCTGGAGTGACAGTTTGACTTTTTTGTTCATCTCCTAACAATACTAAAAAAAACCCACCCCGTATTTTGTGCATCAGAAGTGCTTTCAATCTATTATATGCGGTGGACCGATAAACTTTGTTTTCTCCTCCTCTAAAGTGAAGAGGTTACCTTCAGTATGTTGTGCAAAAACTAATTTAAAAAGTCTCATATAGCTGAGGTAATTCATGTATATTTATAAATGGAAGTTACCCCTGTAGCTTTAAGTACTAGGTAGCTTGTTTCTCCTAACAGGTGAAGGAAGTTTCTCTGTTCCCAGAAAAATACTATTTCAGCTTATATGATCAAATGCTCTAGACAAGCAGCATCCTTTTGCCTAGTACTTGTTTAAGGAAGCGGTAAAAAATTTCTTACATTTGAATTTGCTGTCTTATATGAAGAACATTATTGTTAAGTTGCATGTACTTCTTCCAGCTTTTAACTAAACAGCTTTTACCACCTCGGCTATTAGATCAAATGCTTGGGGGAGCAATAGATTTGGGGGTTTCTCTCCTTTGGACAAGTTTTTGGTTTTTTTTCTGTGCATGATGAGAGGAAACCTCCTGAACGCTGAAGTTGAAACCAATAAAGGCTGACTGAAGAAAGGCTTTTCACAGAATCTGTCAAACCTGAGCATTTGTAATAACAGAAGCTTTTAGTGCAGCATTGAAATACCGAAATGTTTGAATCCTGACATTTTTCACAGTGCTGGATTCATCTCCGTGAAGTGTTAATGATATACAGCTTCCATAAAAAGAAAATCAAGTAAGAATTTAGTAGATCAGGGAGACATAGCATGTACTGCAGTGAAGCAATTTAGTCCCTTCCAGCATATCTTCCTCTTACCAAGGGATATTTAACCATTCACGTACATGTTTTCCAACTTAAGACAGATCCCACGGCTACCTGCATTAAGAAAACCCAACACAACCCTAGTTTGCTTAGAAACCAGCACACCCAATGGAAGATGGGGGTAGGGACAACATGCAGTGTAGTAAATGTGGTCATTTTAACAGCTTAATGTTCCTTTTCTCTCCAGCAATGTACAGCGGTATATGCATCTGTGTGTTCCTTGCTGTGCTCTCGGTGAGCTCGTTCGGACAGCAAACTGTGGGCTTGCACAATGGGAATCCCCTGGCTGCTGAGCTTGAGCAGAGCTTGACAGAACATCAACGGCAGATCCGCGCCCCTTCATCTGCTGGCCCGCTGAAACCTCTGCCACGGCTGGATGGAAGCACTGACCAAAGAGCTAACATAGGTGCTTTGTTGGCCAAGTATCTCCAGCAAGCCAGAAAAGGTACGGTTTATAGCCGACTTGCTGTGACAGTTCTGTGTCAGTAGAATTTCCTGCAGGGATACCTAGATGTTAAGATAAGCCTGTCATCATCTAGCATGAATTCCTAGAGAAGACAGGGTGTAGATTTTGCCTGGCTATTCTTGAAGCAGAGAGCGTTCTATTATTTACTAAAAAACGACTTGTGCATAGCAGCCACTGACTAAGAGCTGCGTATAGGTAACTAAAGCAAAATGTAACCTACCTGTCAGGTTGTACTTCAGCTTTTATTTTTAACTTCCTATTTCATAGCCTTGTAATTATTTTGTTGTTATTTCAGCATGTTGTATCTCAGATAAAATACAGTAATTGCATTTTCTTCATTTTTTTTCTTTTTCATTTAGTTAACCTCTCTTCTCTTAAATTAGAAGAGCAGGAAAACTTTTCTGAGGATAAATACAGAGCAAATGGCTAACCTCACCTCAGCCAGAGGTTATCTTCGGGCTATTGGATTTTCCATGTATTTGTTTGCAGAGGAAGTTCCAAAAGTGTGGAAGCTTTTGAAAGATCAGAATTCACACTTACGAACACAATAATTAAAAGCAGTGATAAGTAAAAGCACATTTGCTTCAAAACACATCAGTTCCTGTTAGTTTTTGGTCTTAGGCAGCCTGGGAACACAATCTTGTAGTTAATTTAAGCCTCCATGGCACTATGTTTGTAGCAAGGGCATGAAGCACTGGTAGAGTAGTGGAATTAAAGGGCTTCGTTCTTACCGTGTGATTTATTAGTCATTTGAGGAAACAATTGTATTACATACATGAGATAGCAAGCTGTCCCTGTTGATATCTTACCATATATGTTTTACATAGACAGAAACACATGCCATCTGTGCTACCAGTAAAAATGATGGATCAAAATCATTGATCACTGAAACTCCTGCCAAGAAAACATTTTCCTTTTGAACTGCCTCATCTCTGTATTATTACTTTGTATCTCAATAGAGTAACACCATGGGCAGCCTCCTTGTGGTGGCCTTTTGACTGCCAACTTCAACAGAAGCTGCTACGCAAACCTTGTTTACTTGTGATAGCCTCTCTGATCTATCCCGTGCTACCGCGAAAGAGGACATCTTGAGAAGCAAAGAGCACTTGAGGGGAAGGCAGTAATAAGTATTACCTGGATATACAGACACTGAGAAATTAATTCACTCCCTACCCCAGACTGTGCTTAGGATGAAATTCACTTTATAAAAGTAAGAGCTTTTTCCTCTCCTGTCTCTTGACACAACCTTAAGCAGATCATTTAACCCTCCCTTCTTGATGCTCACTGCTCACCTCTATGCTAGGAAAAAAATCCTATTCTTATTTTTGATGGCAGTCTGCAATTAAGAGATATCAAATGCATTTTTATGCATTTCATATGCAGCCATATACATCAATCTGTGTAGTTAGAACAAAGCCAAATCAGAAACAACAGAAAAAGAACCACTTTTAATATAGTCTGAGAGACATCATTGAATGTTACCAATTTGCAGAATATCTATTAAGGAACTTCTTGTAGCAGTTCACATAATCTAATGGAAAAGGAGTTCAGATATGAAATTCCTCAATTTGTGGCTACAGTTAAAGCTGTTACTGAATAAGAACGTTATCGCAGGAGTCTATAAAGCAGAATCCTCATTACCTTTCCCAACAGTGTACTCATTGTCAACCACCTACATGGAAACAAAACTCATTCTAGTTTATGTACCCACTATATCCTTAAATATCTGGCTGACGTTTCCAAATAGCTTAACCAGATGAAGTGAAAAAACCACTTTGGATTTAAGACGTCTTTTTGGTAAATGTTAATATGAGGGAGAATTTCCTGCATACATGTTAATTGACTTATATAATTAACTCTACAAAGTGACTGTTAGCAGATGATGGGATTCTTGTGATGCTGGACTCTGGTTTGTAGACGTAGTTACTAGTTACAGAAGATTGACAGGGACAAAACAGTATTTACTTAATTTTACATACAGCATTTCCACTAAAACATTATCTTCTTAATCAACTTAAAGATTCTGGGCAGTACTTCAGAAATCTCTGCAGAGCACTCACATCCTCTGTAATTTTAATCTGTCTAAACCATAACACTCACTGGAAAATTCCATCCAAGAGGAAAGAGAGTCGGCATTTTCTAGTGTTAGCAGTCACCAGTGACGGCGCCTGTCCTTGTGCTTAATAGAAAGGCTGATTTTGGACAATAAGTCCAGTTGAAACAGTGAGAGAGTTAGATTTTCTTAAGAGGTCAGGGCTAAAAGGCAGCCTCGTAGCCAAACTGCTATGGTTTTGAATATGTTTGCTGTACATTGATTCTGCAGTATCCACAGGACATCTCCGGTTGTTTGAGGAAGGGTAATTGATGTGCTTTTAAGAAATTAATTTTACTGTTTGTGACCCATAGCTTTCAACTAATTTCATCTGCAGGCTTTCAGCATGAATCTGGCACAGTGTAGAAGACATGTTGTAGCTGTCAAGTCAGTGACATGCACATTTACTATCCTCTAAGGAGCCTTTGCCAGGCCAGACCATAATGGCACCAGGGGAGCCATTACAGTCCACAGGTCACTGCAGGCTCAGAAGCCTCTTAAATACCAACATCTGAGTGATGGTTCTGTGCTGTCTTAGCCCTGCCTGATTATAGTGCCATGAAGCCATTTTCATCAATTTAATTGCATATTTTGAATTATACATGTGAATTTCATGGGGTTTGAGCATTTAATGGTAGACATTCTTTTCTAGAGATAATTAATTTTTTTGTCATTTTGTTTTTGGTAAATGGTTTATTTTTTTTGGTACCTTTGCTCTTCTGTCTCTCTGCAACCACTAATAAAATAATGCCGTTGGTTTTGTTTGTAACGGATCATGTTCATTACAAGTGATCACATGAGGAAAACCTTGAAATGTAAAAGCACAGAGTCACCAAGGGTTCCTTCAAAACAAGAATCCGTTAGCAAGGCAATTGCGTAGATTTGGATTTGGGGGGTTTGATTTGGGCTTCTTTTCCTTTTTGATCAGTTTGAGTACTCCTCAAGCTTCAGTCTGCATCGAATACTAATCGAATCTGTTCCTTCCTCACTCAAGGCTTAAGCTCAATCTAATTATTGGCACACGTCAATTTTGGCTGTTTTCAGGGAGTGGAGAGAGAAGTCATTTACCGTTCCCCACATTTTTAGTTACACAATGTGATGATGTCAAAACAGAGGATTAAAGCGCTTTTTTTTTAAAGCATAAATTCTATTTGCTAATAATTTGTGTCTTTTTGATGCCTTAAGCTAGGAAGATGGAAAGGATAAAGCAAGATCAGAGATCAGCATCCAACCCTGCTGTGAAAGGATGTATGAAAGCTTTGGATAAGCAATGAAAGTATCACTGGCATAGTAATAAGCCCTGTATAGTTCCAGCAAGAGGTGTCTCTAGCTATAAACTCCAGACACAACTCTCTCCATTTCAGGATTATCCCCATTTCTCCACAAAACCTGGGATTCATACCCATACTGCGCTTGTTACTGAGTTTGCACTGTCAGAGCTCCTGTACTTAACATTTATGGCTTTTCAAGCAACACAGAACTGTGGTGGAGTCCTGTCTCAGGCCTGAGTCTGCTCTCAAGCAGAATACTTGGCATCTAGAGCAACTCTCCCAGCACCAGCAAGCAAGGGTGCAGTCCTACCGAAAGAGTGAGAAATGGTTTGAACTTTCTTTCTGTAGTGAAATAGGATGGAAAAAGAAGTGCACCCATATTCCTTCCTGGCAGCCAGGAGCAGAATGCCTCTGCAGCAGGAGGGAGAAAATGGCCTGTTTATTTTACAATAAAAAACTTAAGCCCCTTCCAGTACATTGCCCGTAACTTTTTCTATGATGTTTTCCCCAATGACATGACAGTGGCGTTTACACGATTGGTATTAAGTCAAACAGTGTCAACTATTGCAGGTGTCTACTAAAGAGTACAAAACAGATCAGAAAATGGATGAACCTGAAAAATGTGTCCACTTACTCTCTGCTCTCCCAAACACTTTTTCTTTAGGTCCCACTGGAAGACTCTCAGTTATGGGAAACAGGGTACAGAGCATTGATCCTACGCACAGGATAAATGACAGAGACTACATGGGCTGGATGGATTTTGGACGCCGTAGTGCTGAAGAATACGAGTACTCTTCCTAAAGAACAGCAAACTATAGCAACAGAAAAAAAAAAAAAATCACACTCCCATGTCTGTACAGAAAGAGAAAAATTAATTTGTTTTCCTCTTTGAATCAGTGTTTTAAAATATATCATGTATTTGATGTAAATTTGTCTGTCAGACTATACAATGCAATATATACATATGCAGAATTTTCCATAAAATGTTTTCTTTCTTTTGTGGTTTCTCATACATCGATATTACATTAAAATGATTTCACATACCCATTCTTGTCCTGTCACCACATGTTGCTGGGTGTCTTACTATACAGGGAGGCAGGAAAATGCCTTTGCTCTGCAATGTAAATGAATTCCATGTGTTGAGCAGTCAGATGAATGAGCCACTGACAAATCGTGTCAGTCCCATTAGCTGTGAACTCTTAAGGGGGAGCTTGTCCAAATGTAAACATGACAGCACAATACTGCCAGAAAAGGCCAGCTATTTTCACGGTGACCCCATTTTTAAAGGACTCTGACGCCAAGCCCACACGTTTGTAGTAAATAGTCAACAATAGTAAAACTAAAAGAAAAAGAGGAACACCACCAACACCTTTCATCTTCCTGGTTTATTTATTTTATGTTGTGAGCTAAATGTGAAAGTTCTGCTGACAGCTGCAAATCATGGAATAAACAGAGCATTCATTCCTTGCCGTGTGGTGAGCCAAGCATTCATTTGGGGAGGGGGTCAGGACAGTTCCCTGAATGGAGAAGGTCATCCTGAGGGGGAGGAGGTACTGGAGCAGTCAGTGTCCTAAAAGGAAACCAGTCACTCCCGAGTATCACAGAGGCAGCCTGAGCTGCCTATCGCCCACCACCGTGGGGAGAAGGAAGGAGACTGTGCCCAGCCCTTACCTGGTGCAAAGCAAGGCAGAGCCCCACACTTGCCGCTGGGGACTGATTCCTGCTTGTGCAAAACCAGCATCCTGGGGTGGTCCAGCGGGTCCCCTCGGAGTCGTGCCTGCTGGCCAGCGTGCAAACTGCAGAAAGTGTTTTACCTACTACTCTCCTCCTTCACTACAAGCCACCCCTCCCGTGGCTCCCACGTCTGCTTCAGCAGCTGGTTCTCACATCTAAGGAATTCCATAACCTGAAAAAGGAAGTAATTTTGCATTGCATAATTTGCATAATTTCTTCCAAACGTGTGCATTAATAAGAAAGGAAGGCATTTGTCACATGCCGAAAAGCAGGTGCTTGCCGGAGGAAACAGGTGAATATCTCAGCAGCAATCCCTACAGCAGTTAATATGCAAAACCAATGCATAGAAAATAACACATAGAAAATACTTGTACTAAACCAAAATTATACCAAAACCAAGAAAAAAATTTGTTTGGGAAACAAACTGAAATGGTTAGGCCAAGGGCAGAATACAAAAACATTTTGAGGAGTTGCTTCCAACAGCAGCTGGCAGAGAAGAGAGCACCGCAGGAATCCGCAGTGAAAGGGAGACCTCAGCAAATTGTAACAGGGACTTGTCTTCTCTGCTAACACCAAATCTCATCTTGAAAACATGGAACTGCTTTTCCGCATGAACTTTTCTTCCTTTCAAGCACCTTCCAGTCAATCAGTTTCCAAGCCACCTAGTCAAGGGTTCTTTTGCTTCCCTTCCAAATGTAATGAGTCCCTAAACACCTGAACTCTCTCCCTGGTTTTGACTTGCCCCAGGAAAACAGTTTGAAGTGCCAATTTTCCAAAACTTTCAAACAATAAATTAAACCCAATTATTCTATATTTTTTTTCAGACTGAAGAAAATACAAATGAATCTAAATATACATTGATTAAAAACATTTCCCGCAAAAGTGGAGTTTCTTTAAAAGTAACTTGGGAGAAAACCAAGTTTTGACTTTGCTGTCTTTTACATTAATGACAAGAACGTTCAAACAACGTCTTAAAATGTTTCTATCCCTAGCTTATTTAATGAAGAATGTAATATAGTAATATTGCAGGGGGCTGGGGATTGGTGATGTTACGAATCTAGCCTTATTATTGCCAAACGTCATTAGGAGAAAAAAAAAACTTTTTTTTTTCTCCTTTGTCTCATTTCTTCTGTGCAGGGGGATGGAGGGACAAAGATGTTTCCTTCCCATTCCTTTCTTCTGAAGGTCTCTGAAGGTGTCTGCGGAAGCGCCTGGCCCTTGGTGCAGCCAGGTGACGGTTTTGAGGGCTTTTGCAAGTCGCTCCCCCAGGATAGGGGCATCTTGTCATTGCCTGCCACACATAAAACGGTTTCACCACGAGGCTGCTCACAAGGCTCCCAGGTGAGAGGAGCCCCCTGGCCCCATCCTTTGTGGTGCAAAACTGCCCCATGAGCGGGACCATGGTCCCTGGGGTGGCTTGGGAGGCTCCACTGCCCTTGCAGTTATCAGGGTTGTACCTTCCTGTGTTCTCAACAGGTGAATAACCTCCAAGGCATCATTCCTAGGCACAAAACAATGCTTCCACCCCTGCCAAGCCACCATCACCATTGCCTTTGACCGAGCATTTGCTCATTTTAAATCACAAAATTGCCAATTGCAGAAAAAGTAGCTTCAAGCTTCACCTGTGAAATCTGCTTTCTCTTTGTGATACGATTGCAAGCAAAGTTTGTCTGTTTTTGAAAGTGATTAAGAGAAAGTGCTATTTTTCTTTGCCAGCCCCCCACCAGCGTGACATTTATAAGTCATCACATCTGGCACCTTTCCTGGATACCCAAGAGCTTCAGAAAAAACTTGGTCTAATTGTTTTTTACAGTCACTGCACGTGCCGGTTTTAATATTTAAGCTGTACATGCTGTAAAACAGAGCAGGGGAATAAAGGTACTCGCAGTGACTGACCTGGCATTCAAATGAGGATTGAAAACATACATAATTTCGTCTCTTTTTTCCTATCTCCAGACTGAAGGTTTTAGCCGGCTGGCACAGGTAAATGGGGCCCCTCTCCTGACTTGGCATTGCAATGGCTATCAGATGGGAGTGTGCGCTTTGCAGGCAGCCTGATCCTGCTACGCTTGGCTGTGTTTGCAGCTGCTTCTTGGGTCCGCTCATCCCTCAGCCTTTTAGAAGAAAAAACTTTTTACTACAAGTGCCGAGTTGCCCAGCTCTGACACATCCGCATGGAGACGTGCCCCAAGACGCCACAAAGCTGCACAGCCCCAGCTCTGCTCTGGTGAGGCACCACGCAGAGTGGGAGCACTGGGCAGAGCGGCGACCTGGTCAGGATTGCGAGTCGGGACCTACAGGTCTAAATTCTGCCAGAGCCCCCTCTTTACCACCTACAACCCAGCTCAGGACACAGTTTTTCAGGTGCCACTAAGACACAAACAAGTAGCTCCAGGGGACACCTCTTCTTCTTTCTTAGCACTCCCAGGCACACCAGTTTGGGGGCAATGTCAGTAATCATCAAGGCAAGAGGAACTGTGGCTCTAGGACACAGCACTGTTCCTGGAGACAAGGCTGTACGTGGCTGAGCGACATCCTCCTCCTTAAAACATCTGTCACCTGCTCCTCTGGGAGCAGAAACTCCCCAGGTGGGAAAGGGTTCTAAAGAGACACCGCTCAGCTCCTGGGTGACCTGGAGGTGCCAAGCCAACTGGAGGTGCCAATCGGAGCTAACAGGGGTGGGGGGCGGTAAATTCGGGAAAGTCAGACAACCCTGGTCGCTGCAATGCTTACCCTAGGGCATTAGGGAAGCCACTTTCCAGGCTGCTCTGTTTTAACCCAAGGGAAACAGTGGCCTCGGGGATGGAGCCCCTGCAGCTGGGTACGAGCCCCTCGGGTCTAGCAAAGGCTTTGGGCTGAGAAGCGCCTGCAGATTTCAGCACATGTGGCAGGGCATCGGCACAGCCTCCTGGTGCTCATCTGGGAGGTGAGTTTCCTGGCCCTGCCAGCTCTCTGACATTTAACTTAGCTTTACTCAGATGCATCTTTATGGAAACGTGTGCGTAGGGGCTACATTAACACTGGCAAAAGAGCAAATCAATACCTTTTTGCATTTAAATATGGTTTTTTTCCTCCATGCGTTTGATTCAACTAGCTCTGTTCCAGCTTTATTAACGTAATTCCAAGACAGGTGCTGGGCAAATTCCCGTGAACAGGGCAACTTACTGCAAACGGCACATAAATGAGCAGGGACGAGCCTGTGGCTCTGCCCTTGCAGAGCCGTGCATACAGCAGCTGTGCAAAGTGGGTGGAAGCAGCAAGTGTTCCCGTGGGATTGAGAGGAAACCCAGGCAGCCCCCAAGAGAAAGGGAGCACCCCCACCCTGGGAAGGGGCAGCTCTCTTACAGCAGTGTGTAAGAGAAACCTCTGCTATGCCAGTGCACCTGATCCAGAACAGTCTTACCTGCCGTGGTATTCCATAGAGGAATGCATGTGGATCCAGCTTTGCTGCACCACCAGCCCCTCCATCCGTGCTGCCAGGGACACACCGCAGCCAGATGCGCAAACCAGGCGGTCCCTCCCCACCGCCTGAGCTGAGGCATTTGCAAGTCAGACAAAATGCAAATGTTACAGTGTCCTAGCGGAGCAGTGGAAGGTTTTTTTGTGTGTTTGATTTTCATATCCCCTGAGCTTATTAAAATTCTCTTAAAGAAAGAAAAAAATCTGGCGGTGGACTTGTTAAAGCTTTAATCATTCTTAAGTGCCTGTGTCAATTGAACAGCAATTGGATTCAGCACAGCTTGAAACCTATTTCAGCAGGACAAAAATCTCTATAATCTTCTAAACACAAACATTATCTGCTTCTTAAGTATATGCCATTCTCACACGAAAGCCCACTGCCTACATTACAGCTAAGGGCATTGCCTAAACACCAATAACTTTCAGGCCTTTCATTATTTTTCTTGCTATTCCGTGGTCTCAATTGGCTTGTTAACTGAATTAAAGCAGGTCTGAATGGCACCCAGCGAGACCCCACAGCCCGGCTGAACAATGCTAATTCCTCAGCGCTAACACAAGCTACAGGCAGCAGACCCTGTCTGTACCAAAGGAAGGCAGGACACATCTCACCGACATTGCTAGACTTTTCAGTTCAATGCGGAGAGGTGCCAACAAATGTGTTCAGGAATTTGGGAGCAACTGTTCAACCTCTGTGCACTACGGCATTATGATGTGGGGCCCTCCAGTGCTTTGGAGACATGCAAAAGGAAGCGGGGAAGTGTCTCAAAAGGCTGAAATATCAGTCTTGGCTCTCCAGAGAGCGTCCTATGTGTACACAGTCAAGTCTTAAGCACACAGGCCTCAGCACCCCACCCTCCTCTCACCTCCAACCCAGCTTTCAGAGGTGGATGACCACGTTCCTTGCTGCAGTATGGTGAAGATACATCCACTAAGGTTTCTGAGATACTTGGGTAATGCAAGGATGGAGGACCATTTCAGAGCAGAGGCCCCAGTTCATCAGCCATTTGACCTTCTGAGGTTTAGTTTATGCAGTAGTTCTGTTCTGCTTTGAAATTGTCCGAGTGAGTTAAATACATTGGCTGAGTTTCCAGATAGGCCATGCAGATTTTGCTACCCGGCAGCATAATTTACTGTCCTGAAGGAGCAACTAGGACACTCTCCAAATGCCAGCATTGTTTCCAGAAGCAGAAACCGTTTTCTCCAAAATTCACTAAATTCTCTAGGGTGCAGCACCTCACAGAGAAGCGGTCCTGCATGCCAGCAAACCTCCCAGCCTTGCACCATCTCCAGTTGCTCCTTTTGTATCTTGAGGAGTTCAGCCTGACGCAGCTGTAAGTTCCCTTGGCCTCAGTGGGCTGCACCCATCACAACCCTTGAAGCCCACTTCTTCTGTAGGGCCTTTCAGTGAATGTTGCATCTCTGGACTTTCATGGTTGTTTAAACCCAAGTTCCCCTAGAGTTCCGGGCCTTTTGGGAAAGCTGGGCTTATAAATCACTTTTAGAGACATGATGGCTTGAAAGCTGGTTTATCCATATGCACCTGCTTGTTAAACACCATCACTGTTCGCTTAGCTTGCACAGAAGACGCGTATCTCCAAAGAAGTGAGCAAACCCAGCATTACATGCATCCTTCTGCATACTTTTTTAAAAAGTCAGAAAACAACAATACAGCATGAGCTACAAACCCTATGTATTTATTCTTTCCAAAGCCAGAGATTTAGATCACTGCAGGAGCATTCATGCACACCAAGGATAAGTTAGGGGGAAAAAAGCTATTAATTTTGGAAGGCAAAAAGATGTAAGAAGAGGATACCCAAAAAAGATGTTTGCTGTGTCATACAGAACTCACCAAGTGTCCCCACAGCGCCCCAGCACCCAGCGCAGCTCAGCAAGAAGTGACAGCAGCTGAGGGCTGTGCAAACAGCAGCCAGCACCCTTACGTGAGGAGGAGCAGGCCGGGGGGCAACCTGCGTGCAGAAGGGCTGTGCCGTGGGGTGAGAACGGCACCGCAGCGCGCTGCAGAACTGCCACGCTGGCAGCGACACTGGCGGATCTTTCAGTCTCCTGGGTCAGAGCCGTGTAACAGCACAAAAACACAGTCTAGAAGCTCGTACGGCGTCAAAGCCTAGGCCCGACCCTTGGCCACCCTGGCCACAATGGCGTGTTTCACTTGAGCACGTACCTTCCTTGCCAGCACAGGTGGCAGCTCCCGGCTGCGCCGCGGCAGCTCCGGTGGCAGGGCAGCTCCCACCTCGCGCGGGCCAGCAGCTTCTGGCTCTCTGAGCCGTGGGACACGCTGGGGAGCACTGGGGTGCCCTGCTACGGGAAGCAGAGAGAAGCCAGCGGTTACAGGTCGCAGGTCTTGCAGGCACAGCAAGAACTGCCAGCACAGGAGAAATCCCATCACACACAGAGCTTATGAAGTCAAGGGTGGCAGGCTACCTGGGGCAAGGCAACAGTTTACACACAACCAGCAAACATTTGTTTTGCCATTTGCGAGAGCTTACAACTTTAATTAAGCCCTGAAAGATAATTTGAAAACACTTCTACAACCAACAGCTCCCTTTAGACGCTGGTGCAGGAGGGGGGTTTCCGCAGGGCTCCCCAGCACGGCAGCAGCTGGGCTGGCACCGAATCGTACGGGGAACTGCACTATGCTCAGCTTAAATTTTCATCATTCATACAACTGCCTTACAAACCTTCCTGGGGGCAAGCAAGTAATTTTTCCTCCTCGCTTTCAGCTGTACATTTGTTTCTTCTGCCTTTCCTGGCTCATACACCGTCACCATTTGTCCCCTGCTTGCACTGCCATTGAGCTCAGGGTTGAAGATCCTGACCCAGGCAGTGGCCAAAGAGATTGAGGAACTGGACTCGTGGGGCTGCGTCCTCACTCCCTAAAAGCCCAGGAAGGCACTGCATGAGGCCACAAGCATCTGACTTTGTCCACTACGATATCCAGATAAAACACATAAGCCTGTAAAAAAAGGACCGAATTACTACTTGAAATCTTATTTTTTTAGCTATAATAGGAGAATATACCTTCCTCAAAATACTCACGACTTTACTAGAGTCTGGCAATAAGATACGTGCAGGTAGACCTTATGACTGCAAAACTCCGGTTTAAGTGGGAGTCCTTCTAGGCTCATGTCTCTGACTGAGAACATTTGCTTTTTAAAGTGGGCAGGACAGATCTGGTCCAAATAATATCCCAATACCATACTTATCACAAAAAAAAATGCGGTTTTCTCCAAGTGACACTTTTATCTTTTTAAACCTTAAGCATCAACTTTCATTAATAGGTCTTACTACATGAACTCACCCCTCCTTGCTTTCTCCCCTTCACATCTGCGACAGTTCCCAGATTTCCTTCCCATTTCACGTGCACACACCCTTCCGCGAGCTAACTGAATCTAAAATCCTACTCATCGTAAAGCCACAGGCACCATGTGGACCAGCCTCAGCTCCCTGTTCCTGGAGTAGTGCTTGCTTAACTCGGGCACAAAGGGCGGGCTTTGTGCACTGTGCTTGTCCTTACTGGATCCTTCCCGTTAACCATTAACTTTCCGATCACAAGCCTCCCCCCCAGCTGGGTGCTGGACAGACAGGATGAGTCCCCACACACACTGACATGGTACCTGGATGAGGCCAGGATGGCAGCAGCCTTCCTCAAGCTGTTGCATGGCACTGCATCATGCTACTGCAAGCCCTCCAAAAGTTTATTTTGGCATTACTGCTCTCCAGTTTTCTCTCTGCAGCAAGTATGTGACAAACGTTATTATTTCCCTTTCATCCTCACACATATCCCTCTCCTCAGTGTATGAGGCCGTCTAATCTTTCTGTGAATTCTTGTCTGACTATCCCCTCCTCCAGGGAGCTCTTTTATCATTACTTAGCTCTCACTACGTGTGCAGGATTTTTTGAGTTTCTCATTACCTGGCATTTAATCATTGGGCTGTCTCCTCCCTTGGCAATGAAGATGCTAGCTAACAGCAGAGCTCACTTCTGTCTCTGTTGGAAAACAGAGGATGTTTCCTCCTTACTCTTGTACTTCCACATTTTATCACTACAGATTTTGCATCATATTAGACAGAAGAATTCACACCCCTCTCCCGCTCAAAATAGACAAATGACACAACATCCAGTTCTTTCTTGGAACACAAAAACCTGCATTCACTTCTGTATTTTTTGTTTTGACCCAAGTTTTACCTAGTTCCAGCAATCTTGAAATCTCAAGACTTTTCAACCGCTTCTGTGTCTAAGAATTTTAAAACTAGACCTGGTGATGGCCTCCTATTTTGCTTTGGCTGAGAGATGAAAGCAAGGGATCAAGGTGGAAGATTTGTCACCCTAAAAGAAGAGGAAAACAAAGCTGAACAATACACAACAATTTAACTTTTCTGTTATTTTATTGATATTAGTGAAGAAAAATTTAGATTTTATCAGTCTGATGTGTTACAATTGCTTTCTCCGGTGGGTGGACAGCTCCTACTGCTTATTTAAAGGCTAAATAATACTTCCCTATTGCATGATTAACTTCTACACTTTAAGTTCCCATATGGTATTGCTTTCTTCCTCTGGGTATATAAAATGGTCCATTAAGTCCATAATTCTTTTTTCAGAATCAACTGTTATTCTATCTACTGTTTTAAGATACATTCAAATAAAAAGATACTTAAGTTTACTTGCAATATGTGCACACATACAACAGCAAAGAGAGCTGATGACATTTTACTAAAACATTGTAAGTTCATAGAATAAATAGAAGTCTTCAAACACATGCAGTAACCAACCGATGTGTTTTTTTCTCTCAAAAAAATATCCTTAGTGTCCATAGCGCTACTGCAATAACTACTTCATTCAGAAAAAAACAACCCACCCACCTATCTCTTGTCACAAAGACTAAAAGACAGTTTCATTTATACAAGAAATTATCAGTGCTAATGATTTAGTAACAGTCTGGTACAAACGGCAATTCACGGCAATTACGTGTAGTGTGATAATGGTAACAAACAGGGAGCTTGATTTAGATGCCACAAGAAGTGCAAGGAAAGTGGATGTTAAGCTCTCCCCTTTTTTGCTCCTCTCCATCTTCCCCCTCCAAAAAAAAAAAAAAGTCTCAGCTCAGCTTTAGAAACAAGCTCCCCCCAGTCTGTTCCAATCCAAGATATTTCAATTCTTTCTACAAGCACCCAGCAGAAGTTTGGGAGAAACAGGCAAAAAAATTGCAATATAAGTTAAGATCGCCTGGCTGTAACTAAAGGTTGTGTTAGGTCTTTCGTTTCCTCTCTGAAAAAGCAGGGGGTTGTACGTTTGGTATTGGGAGGTGATTTTTCATTTTAAAACCACTGCGAAATAAAGCATTTCCCATAGTTTTACCTATGCCAAGGTCCAACTTTGGATGAAAAGGCTTCTCTGGAAACAGAAAGCAAAATGGGTGGGGAATATTCTCACCCCGCTTACAAGGCCATGGTCCTCAACACGCATGAAACCTGAAGGCCAGCGTGAGGACTGCAAGTTGCTCTTTCCAGCTTGTACCGTTCCATTACTAAATGTTTTTTGTGGTTCTCTTCTAAAGTTTTAAGGACGCACCTTTTCCTAATACTGGTTTTGCTACATGTTCTTTTATAACATTCTTATCTGTCAGTCTGTTCTGCAACTTTGACTTCTAGGAAGTCACTGCCACGTTGACCTCATGAGTTGTGAAAACTGTTTTCTTTGGGGGCACTGACAAAGCATGTTTCAGTGACAGCAACACACAGTAAAGCATTTTCCCTTCCACAATCCAGTGCAGCATTGAAAAACAAAAACAAAACCAAAAAAAAAGTCACAGAGTGTAAGTGTGCCAAATGAAACAGTGGTAGCAGGAATATGTCAGTATTCCAGGTACCCAGTAGGCCTGCTGACCTCAACACAGTATTAATTCAAGTTTGTAATCTTGGGAGGGAGAATACAGAACAGGGGGGGAAAAAAATAATCATCCATTCAGGCATAATAGCCAGGCACTCCAGTAATTCAGATCAGCTCATCTACAGAAGCAAAATTAAAACTAACACATGTTAAACTGAGTGCTTTTTTTTTTTTTTTTTTTTCAGTATTTAACAAAGCACAGATGCTCCCGTACTTCAAGTGATGTAATGCGAGGTCTCACATATCACATTCAATAGCTTCCCATGCACCTTTGACTCAAGTCAGGCTAGCTACAGAATTCACGTTTTCCTAGTCAAGTTATTTTTTGTTGGTTTTGCTCTTTTGTTTTTTTTCTCAGTGCATCTTAAAAAAAAAAAAAAACCCAAACCAACCAAAACACTTTTTCAAAAAGTTAGCAAGATAACCTTAATACAGCAATCATAACGTAGAGCCTTTTGCACTCAATTGAACAGCAAAATAATCCAATTAGTTACAATAGATCTGGTACATATTTACACATTTTATACAAAGTTTACACATTTCTCCCATTAGGCACGAAGTTGATTTGTCCAACTCAAGAGGCAATGAAGGGGTGGTGGGAAAAGGAAAATAAGATCGGAGAAAGAATCTGACTATTTTTCTTTAAAAAGACTAGCTGTAAAAATAAAGTCCTTCATCGTAAGCTAGTTTGCTTCGGGAGCTTGGTTCCCATGAGGATCCCCGAAGTGAGAGACGTTGGGCCTTTCATCTGCATGCTGGAACCCACCATGGTGGGGAAGCTCCGATTCCTTCGGATGCCAGTGTTCAGCTGGATGCCCCCGATGGCACTGGTCACGGCAGGGCAGCCCAATGGGAGACCATCGGATGCCAGGCCTCCAGGAACAAGGGCCCTCACTGGTCCTTGTGCCCCACAGAGAAGAGGTCCCTGGTCATCAGTTAAAGGAGGAACTGACGCTTGCCCTGAACTCACAACTTTGGTGATACCGAACCTCTTGACCTTGTCCACGAGATTAAGGTTGGAAACAGACACGTCAGTCTGACTCTCACTGTTCCTGATGTTCTTTTTATTCCTCACCTCCTTCAAGATCGAACTAGCAGGCTTCGAAGCCAAGAAGTTGTCGTAAGGTGGGCTGGTGCACTTGAACTCAAAAGATGGAGGGGAAGAAGAAGGTGTCTGCATAGGTGAGTTTGGTGGAGTGGAAGGAATGATGGCCATTTTAGGGGGGTATGTGCTCAGAAGGGTGCCCTTGCTGGCTCTGTCCCAGCTCTGTGGGTTGTACACTGCTGCCGAGATGCCTCTTTCCTTCAGCAGCCACACCAGCCCCAGAGACGTGCTCATCGTCGTTGTGGATTCCCGGAGGTTAGTGAAGGATTCTGCCAAACTCAGACGCCGAGGAGTACAGGGAGTAGCCACCGGGGTGCCTTTCAAATTGCTAATGCTGCCACAAGCTGGAGTAGGTGCTGCGTTAAGGCTGAAAGCAAAGGAGCAGTCAAGTTATTCTCTCCACTAGGGAATTAAAATTTACTGCAAGCAAGGTTTTTAACCCCGAGCTGGGCCTGTTATCCACTTCAAGAGGGCAGGAAACTGACAGTTCCCAGCTCTTCACCAATGTGTTAAGCACAAAACCATTGTCTCTTACAAAACACATCTCTCCACTTTGCCTACCTCACCACCTAGTCTCATGGAATTAATGCATTCCCCAACACCCACCACCATATTTCTTCTGATAACCTATCAAATTGACAGGTCCACGATCAACACCTTCAGTATTTATCTCCAGATATATATCTCCTGGCTGTCACTACCCCTAGTTGCTTCCATGAGACAAGGAAATGGAGGGACCAACCATATAAGCAAGACAGATTTACTTTTTAGTGTCACTTCTAAGCACACAGAACTGCTAGTCCTTCTAGTACTGCTGGGTCACAGCAGAGAGTGGCAAAGGAGAAGGGGAATGCATTTGCTACAGAAGCATCTGTAGCAAAGCTGTTGGAAGTTGACATTGCAACCAACATGCACTTCCGTAAGGTCAAACCTTTCTTCCCTTCTTTTGTTCAATTTGCTTTCATTAAAGGGGTAAGCGATGGGGGATCTGACTTTTGATGGAGATGCACAACTGTGAATAATCAGCAAAAGCCATGAGGAAAAAAAACCAGTCAAACTCTTGGTTGTCAACTGGCCAGTAGATAACTGACAACTCAGCAGCAAACCAAGCATGACAAAGAGCCATTCTACTGTTAATTTGGTAGAACGTTAATTTCTATAGCTTGAAACATTGCTAAGTTGATCCCCTATTCCAGTTAGTTCTTCTCAAAATAAACCATGTACAGGCAGTGGACAATACTAAATGGGCAACACTCTGCACACTTAGAACGAGAGGCTGGTACCACACATTTATGTTTAGTGTGATCTTACAGCATTTTCTTTCCTTAAGCACGCTACTGCTAGTTATGCTAGGGGTTGAGATTTCTTGAGGCACATCAAATAGCATTCCTTCTGGTGCATTGTTTTCTCCCCAAAAGCTGACCATCAGAACGAACACATACTCAACGCACCACCTATTTCCAAAGAATTACCAACACAAAGGAGACATGCCAAACACTTTGGGCCACAGTACGAGATCTCATGGACAGCGAGGTTTCTGTGTTACTGGCACTGCAGTGCCACCCTTAAAAAACTTGTTTCTAATAGATCGGGCTAGCCACTGTATGTTTACCTATGGATAACCCCACTCAAAATTTATGGCAGTCCAAGGTACACCATTCATCAAGTAAGGCATGGTGTACTCAGTTATTCCAGAAACAAGGCAGTGGGACATCCATGACATTACATTCCAAATTTGTGTCTATTTGAGAGAATCCCAAGGGTTCCACACACTTTTAAAAAAAACAGCTTTCCAACTTTTTCTAACCATGCTCAAATGATGGTTTTTGCCACGTGTACACACACACACACACACAAAACTGAATCCCATGGTGGTATTTCCTAGGCATGGACTCATCCCCTCTAATGGCATTTAAAGGGTCTTGAACAACGCAACACTTGATGCTAACAGAATTCACTGACCTGAGAGCTCACCACAGTTCAAAGGCGGCAATCTTCCCCTTCATCTTGCCAGGTTAGCAAGCAGAAGACACTCAGCCAAGAGGCAGATAAAAACCAACGCCAGTGCAAAAGAGTGGGAAAACCAAGCAGCTAGGAGGGGAAGGAACAGGAAAGAGCAGGATCTTCCCTTTTCAGCAGAGCCATGCTGTTGGATTGGCTCAGTTATAACACACAGCTTTAGGTAGGGTTTTCTGTACCAAGAAATGCATCAGACAGCCACATTAAGACAGTCTGGTTGGATTTCCAGGCGCAGAGAAGACTCAGGCCAATGAATGAGTTGCATTATTTTTGTCCATAGGGACAAAGAGGCCTAGATATTATCTTAACTGGAATTTGAGGTCTCATTTCACCTTACATTAATGAACTCCGTGCACCCGATGCTACTGTGCATGTCAGGTTAGACACCCTGGAATGTTTTGCTTTAAGCCACAGTTTCTGATGAGCTTAGAACATTTAACGTTATACAGTGACCAGGTGACACAAGTTAACATAGCAGTACAAACTCTAGTCCAGTGATCTTCTAAAAATCAGCAGTACTTTAGTATCTTTAAGGCACTCTTTAATTAAGAAAATATTAGCCTGCTGCTGTGAAGTCTCAAGTCATGTCTTCTTTCCATGGCTAAATAGGATGTGACCAACATCATCTCCGCAGTGACTTGCAACTGTACCAGCTTCTACGGTAAGCAAGTGAAACTGCCGAAGGATTTTTATCCTGCAGTTGCGATTCAACAAGAGGAATCCCCTATACTCCTCCCTGTAAACTGTGAAACATGTTTGAGAAAACTAGTATGAAGAGCAGCGTAATTTGAAAAGCAGCCTTGCTGAGTGGCTCCAAAATTGGTCTTCTTGCAAAGGCAAGCTCTCCTTGTGTCCCCTTCGTCCTGCCTGGATGGAACCAGTGGCAGGGGAGGACCACCCCTGGCAGCACAGCTCGGGAGCACACCCGCGCTGTGGGCAAGGCTGAGGGGAAAGGAGAAGGCAGTTCACAGTTCTCTTTAAGCACTGATTGAAGCTGGACCTTCATAGCTCTGATTCCAGTTCATGGCAGAACTACAGAGCAGTGACAGCCACCGTAGTGCATGTCCCACACTGGCCGAACACAGAAGGACGCAAGTCTTGAACAGTGTGAGGGAAGGAAAAGAAAGAGAAAGCGAGCTTAACTGCATGAACTGACTTTCTACAGGGTAGGACCAAGTACCTTCTGGAAACCCAGACATAAGCAGTGTTAATTATCAGGCCTCCAAGATGTCCCAGTCAGAAAATGAAAACTACAGCACTCCAGCGAGTTAACAAGTCCAACAGCTTCATTCCCTCCAGCTCCAGATTTCAGCTGCACAGATATTTACATTAGTATTTCCACTAATTTTTCAGCACAGGACACACTACAGTGCAACAAAAAAACCAAGACATCCCTGAAAGAAAGCGGCTGTTACGTTGTGTTGCTTTTTTTGTTTGCTCATTTTGGTATTGCTTTAACACGGAAATATTTTCCCCATCAAACTGACCAACACTGCAGAGCAACCTGGACACAACCACAGAAAGAGACTCAAACTGGCCTCAGCAAGTCAGACCAGGGACAGTTTCAGAGTTAGACTGAGAAAAGAAACAAATAAATAAGCACCTCATTCAGCTAGATGACATTTAGTCAGGTTAGAGTGTCACCTGGGTTAGAGGCTAGGTTAAAGTGCAACCAGGTAGGTAAATATCCAAACTCTTTGGGTTAGCTGGTGCCACACACACTAGCATTCCTTGTACGTGACCCTGCCAACACAGACACTGCTGGCAGTGTTGCTCACCCCCTGCCACGCTGAGTCACAGTCTCTGCCCTATACCTCCTCCCAGCATAACGAGACATAATGCAGTTTCCTCGTCCTCCTCACATGACCTGCGAAGAATCGTTTATAGTTGGTAAGGACCAGCTCCTTAGACATGTCTGCTGAAAACATCACGTTGTGCTCTTCTTCCTCCTGAATGAATGATGAACTTTGGCTTAACTAAGGCAGCTGAAAACGTACCGAATGTAGCTGTCAGTTATGGCCGATTTGTTAGATTTAGTAACCAACATAATCAAGGAGGTTACTACGACCACAATTAATAGCAATTCGACAATGACAAGAAAATCAAAATAGAACTGCAGCCATATAAAAGGATCTCTTCAGTAACGGCGTTGAGGGGAGAGGAAGACAGAAGAGCGTAAAGAAAAACCAGCCAGGCCACAATTAACTAACTTATTGCCAAAAAGGAAGCAGAAAAGTTAAATTTAATCATCACCCATTTCCTTTCCACCTTGCAGGCTTTTGTATTTAATACCCTTACTTTTCAGGTGTCCACCTTATTTTTAGGCAGTTGCCACCAACCTCACATCTCAACAAGTCTGGACACATCATCTCTGAAAGGGGACCTACATAATGGCACACTCCGGCACAGGAGCTGGAAGGGGCCGAGAAAGCAATGAGGCATTTTCCTTCTAAACAGAAAAAACATTCTTTAAATACTGATTTGCTAAGGAAGGAAAGTTCCCTTTTAAGTACGAAATTTACTCACCCCAAACAGTTCTCAGATCTTCACTTCCATAAGGCTAAAGAATTCCCATCTATTGGCATGTACTGCCTATACATGGCAGTTGCTATTATTAAGCCAATTCCATTAGTTTCAGTTTGGCAACTCTGAACTAATTTCCAACAATTACACCAACAAACAAAGTAGATGGCTCCTGGTTTTGATTAAGGCATGTTTCCTCGTCCACTCCTCATGTACTCCCTGGATTTCTTTACCTGCGCATGTTTTGTTCTTCTGGGCCAAATGTTTAGATTTTTCCTCCCTGGTAAAATCTCTCATTTTTTTTGTCAGAGACCACATTCTGCGTATTCACACATGAACACTACGACTAGTCTGGGATCAAGAGTAGTCAGGTTTGGATACTGGAAGCCAATTTAGTTAGGTCTGATCCTGCAATATTTTAACTAGAGACAACAAAATTTAAGGTATTTTGACTGGCCTTCTAAAACAATACACATGCCTCTCAAAGAAAATCAGGATGAGGTAGCTCAAATTGGGAGGAAAAATTTAGGGGTGTATTGCAATTCACCAATGCAGCTAATGCTTTTGCTTATGCCATTACTTTGCATTTGTTTAGAGGGAAAACTCTGACAGAGCTAAATGCTTTGCCACCACAGGAAACCCTTACCTTGGTGTGACTCGTGTGAGTTCATCAGAAGGGTGCAGAATGCGGCAGGTGGTGAAGGTGAAGGTGGAGTTGGTTTGTGACATGCACTTCCCAGGATGAGGTACTAAATTAAAAAAAAGCAAATTCTTTGCATTTTACACAGAAAAAGGGAAAACCAAACTTCTGTGTGCTGATAAGACAGATGCAAAAAGTGATGAGGTACCAGAGATGGGATCAATGCAAGGAAAGTGAAATACACAAGTGCTACAGCGTTCTAACAGACACTTGTTCGAAACGCATCTAGAACTCCAAGGCCAGTGCTAACTAAAAGTGTCTGCTGAAACTTGCCCATGATCACTAACACTGCATGTAAGTCTTGCTCAAACCACATTTAGGCAAAGCAGTGCCTGAAATGCTAGTCCTCATCTAAACTAGCAACTTGCATCAGTGGGAAATCACAAGCAGCATTTTCTAGTATCAGCTCAAGAGGGCAAAGATACTCTGAATGCTTGTGCATTTCAGCTTTTAGATCGATCCACAACAAGGTATCCCCATCACTTCTCAGTAATGGATCCAGCTTGCTAATACTACAGGAATACAGATTGCTGGGGCGGGGAAAGGACTGACACATGTTATTGTTTCTCTGTCTCTGACTTTTCATATCCACAGCAAGGAAAGGGGCAGTTGTTTGGATCCACTACTGTACATCTGTGACACTTCTCTTGTGCATGTGTTCAGATTCTTTAAGAATGTATGTCCTCTACTGCACTATATAGCAGTTTTTGAATATTTGTAAACAGTGTAGTAAATAATTTTCCCCACTAATGCTGCTGTAAAAATGCCACTCCGTCAGTGTACCAGTAATTTGCAAAAGCAGCAATACAGCTCAATTTGAAAAAAATAAGGACTGAGGCCAATTTCTTTCTTCGTAGTAGAGATACCGCTGCGGACATATGAACCTGCTATATAATGCAGCTGTGGCCATTGCAAAATAGCTACAAAATTTAAAAGCCATGCATCTGAAAAGCTGGTTGAAAAACACCCCGTTAAGTATTACATCAAAGATATCATGATTGCATAGGTTGTCTTACTTAGTAACCAAACTTAGCAGTGGTCAAAAGACATGCACAATAAAAACCCGTGTTGTAGCTCCCTCCCCTTCATCCTACCCAACCCTCTGAGCCATTCCCTGATTAAGCCACATTTTAATACCACAGTACACAACTATTCAACACATTGCAAAGGACAGACGGAACAACCAGCTAGACCAGACACCATTCTGAACTTCCAGAGAAGCTTAGCAGAAGCAAGGCAAGTCTTAATTGTGGCTGTGTTCCCTTTTTCATATACAAAGTATCACAGCTCCAAAATAGTGTGTGCAGTTAGGTAGTCCTTTAAGAACACATAAAAGCAGTGTGTGAAGGGCAGCGCATGGGGAGTGTGAACAGTGGAAGCAGAAGTGGCTAAGCATACAGCGTGAGGTAACTTCTAGTTAGCGCTGGAACATACTGCTGTATGTTAAAGAAGGATCTTTCTAAAAACCCACTGGAGTGTCATGTTAGCACACTCAAATGTTAGCACAGCATAACAACAAGCTCTACTTCACCTCCAGAGATGGTAACTATGATGCTTCAGGAATCCAGTTGCTTTAGAGATTAGTGTGAGTACTATAAAAGCTATTACAAGGGAGCACAGCCTAGCAATCATGATTCTCTCCATATTGTAGAGAGTTAAAAGAAAATCTGGAGAAAGAGCTCAAATAACTAGACATGAAAAAAATCGGTTATTTGGAGAAAACAAAGGACTTCAACATAAATCAAGTAGAAACAAAGCCATTATCCCTGGATGATGAATAGAGAACAGAATAAAGCAATGCCTGTTCAAGTTTGCAAGCTCAACCCAAAGCATGTAGCCGTAATACATTAAGTGCATTTTCCCCATTTGTTATACCCATTGGGCATCCCCTCAGATTGGAAACAGGCACGCTGAAGATACATAGCTGCATTAGCAAAAGCAAGACTCATTGCTATTAATGAGTCAGAGATAGGAGAAGGCTGCTAAAAGTAGAGCAATCACTGAGTAACCAGAGGAAAAATTGAAATTATACAAAAAATTTTATCAATTTCCAAGGATGTATTCCACCCTCAAATACCACTAAGAAAGTCCTGTACCAGCTTCATCCTCCATCAGTCAACAACGGGGTGTATCACATTGCTGTAGTATTTTCCATCCTTTGGACACAATACAAAGATTGAGAACCTGTTGCTGTAAATGAACAAAGTTTATAAAATAAAACCAAAACCATTCATTCCTAACCTAGCCATTTTACATAAGAATGGCCATCTCCTGAGTTGGTATCAGTTTTTGAGGAAGTAATACAGAAGTTTACAGTAAGAGAGACTATCTTCACATGTACATACAGCAAAGTATTGTTTTAAATATAAACATCTGCTCCATGTGACTGTCTGAAATCGAATGTTTTATTTACACCCTCTTTAAAGCACTAGTAGGTTAACAACAAGGCTTCCTATCTGTACAAAAAAGAATCTGTACATAATTCAGTGTTTAACAGAATTTACAAAAACATCATGTAATTTCATCCTTCGGGAAACCATAGGCTAAACTGTCTGAGCATTTTCCCCCTAAATTAAAATTCAAACTAAACCTCAGATTGCTGCTAGATCATGTTTTCTCTCTCAGTAATTAATGATTCTTACCTTATTAAGCTTTCTCAAACAATTCTTAGGCATTTTGGAAAAAACACAAAACATTACAGCTGAAAGACACTCTACCGTAAGCACAAACACTGCTGTAAAAACACCTTTTAAAATACTGCAAAAAAAGGCAGGTACTAGTCAAACTGACTGCAGAGAGCTCCATCCTCTGGTACAACAGAGCTTTCCCCACTCAGAACACAAAGCTGATCTTATACAGCTCTGAGCTGTTTCAGATCCCGCCTCAGTACTCCAGATGACGGGCCATTCTGCTAGATGCAAACAACAAACAGATGAGTTTAGGATACGGTCTTCTGCTGAGGGAACTCTCAAAAGACCCATTAATCTGATTTTCAACCAGCACGTGCAGAGAAAGGTACCAAAGTTACAGCTGGTAAACCAATAGCCTGCCCCAGCCACAAAAAGGTGTCAAGACAAATTAAGTTTGAGAAAGATTTCTAAAAGGTAGCTATACTGAACCAGCATTAACTTTTGTGCCATTGGTTACAAACTCAAATTCACTGTTATGCTAGATGAATAGCAAGGAGGCAGCGAGCTCACAGTGGGCAGTAAATCTTTGCATTTTATATAAACAACTCTTCTGGCAAATACAGAGTGATTAAAAAACTTTAAAAAAAAAATATCAGAAATCTTCAGAGTATGACCTGATCCAGACTGGCACAAAGGTAACGTTTTAGTCCAACTCTGAAGCAAAACACTCTGGGTTTTGGATTTTTTTTTTTCTTTCATGTTTTAACAAAAGGAGGAAACCTGGCTCCCTGCTCTTTCAGCAGGGCGCATAGTGGAATTTGGGCATCTCTTTACCACAGGCTGGTGAGCCAGGGATGGAACGACAACCAGGTTGGGGAGTCCTTACAGCAGCAGATGGTATTTTAAAGCATTAGAAGTTTTATTTTTTATTGCTGAATCGGAAAAAAACAACCAACCACAAACAACTCTGCCTGCTTTGGAAGAGGATAATGAAGGACCATGAAGAGGCACTTTCTGCCTCATTCCCACTCAGAATACAAGCTACGGACTTCACTTCTGCCAGTCTATGCCACCAACTCCATTCTTGGGCAAGGTGAAATTCCTGAAAACTAGGTCACAAAACCTCATTAGGATCCACAGGAGAACTGCTGCATGCACTTTCTAAATTTAGCAGCATTCATTCCCTCTGGGTGACTAAAGGTGAGAATTCTGATACCCAGTGCTACCTGTACTGAAAACTCCTGGCTGAGGACAGAACAGGGAGGATATAGGGAATACTGGAGCTGATGCCCAGGTTAACTGCTACAACAACACAGAGATGGGTGATAAACACACCAGCTGTAAAATGTGAGCATGGTGCTCCCCTAAAGGCATTTAAGTGCCTTCAGATGTCCTTCAGAAAACACTGCCTTCAGGGGTAACCATGAATGCTGAAAACCTCCAAGAATCCATACATCTATGCCAGAAGCGTTACTCCTGTTACCTTTCTTAAACAATCAACACTAAAATTATTTTCTGAACATATGCATTTCCAAACTTTCCATTTCTTTTGCCTTTGGAAACAGCAAAAGATGAAAAGTTGAACAAAGGTGAGTATTCTTTGGACAGGATTTTCTTAGCTTTCTTCTGGCTGAGTTCTCCTTCTCATATGCATATAACCACAGAGCACAGATGTAAGAAGACTTTGAAGTATTTAATGTGGCTTCAACATGAGTTTATGCAGGCTAGGATCGACAAATTAAAATTCTAGCATTTTAACAGCACACATAGCAACTGCTGACAGACTTTTTTCAAAGAAATAATTACTGTGAAATATTCATGCCATTTGAAAATAAAATATATTTAAATATGCATCAATACCTTCGTTCTAAGAGTTAACAGATTTATTGCTTTTCTGTACAATGGTAACCTCTTAGAAATATGTATAGTAATCCTGCTAACACCAACTCAAACATAAGACATTAATGATATGTTTTTGTGATTTTAGGCATCTATTTAGAAAGGAGTCCATGTCATGGTTAAGGTCTACACACGAAGTACAAGAGGGCTGATCCTGTAAAGCAATCAGTTAGTGGAACTTACAAACACAAGTACTGGAAGACCAGCTTGGGTTCATGCACCCAATACTAGCATGCAGTTAAGCACACACTGAACCAAGTGTAGCCCTTCCAACCTCAAAAAGAGAACATTCATGTCATTATTAAGTGCTTTGAATGGCTTGGGGTTTTTTGTTTAAGGGAAACCTGAAAGGCAATGAATTAACACCACCACACACACCACACAACCACCCCTTCCTCTGAAACAGACTCCACAGTTTTATAATATACAGTTTCTCTCAAAGAATAATAATAAAAAAAATATATTGAGGTTATTCAAAATTTGTGCTGCAAAAATCACTTGTTCTAGATGGTTTTAACATTGCTGCATCCTGTAACTTCTATACCATTCCAATTATGCTGAGAGTCTATACAAATGACATAGAAATTTCAACCTATTCCTGGGTATTAGGCTAGAACTGTGATTCTAGAATTTACAATGCTCCATAAAGTTACTCTAGCCCACACGCCATTTGTAGCTTCATCAGACCAACTGCAGATCATAAATTACATGTGCGTTAATTTCTCCTGAAATGTTCAGTGCCACAGTTGGGATACAATTTGCATGTACGGTAAGGAAGTTATTTTATACATCAATGGATATTACAGGTTTCAATAAAGGGACAGGAAAATTCAAAGAACATAACTTTTTCTTATTTAGTCAGAATGATTTCTGACTCTGTCCAGCACTCACCAAGAAACAACTGATACTCTGTTCCAAATACATTTATTCTGGCTACAAGACACCTTTGGCACTACTAGCAGCACTTGCTCTCCTGAGCCTGGATGTTAAAATGACCTCTCTCGGGGCTCATCTCAAGCAGTACTCTGCATGCCTGCAAAATGGCAGTAAAAATAAGACCTCATAGCACTCTGCTAGAGAAAATCTCCAGTGCAAAAATGGTAAAAGACACAAACTGTAAAAGCATACATCATTTGATAATGAGAGACACCTACGCAAAAGACTAAAATGACTTACACCTGCTGGGAACGGTCCTTGTAGGCACTGTATTTCCAAAGACACCTTGCTCTCAGGTTAGAAGACCTGTAGCTCTGGACTGGCACACCCTATGACCTGCTGATGGGAACTGTAGGGAAATACCCTCTGGCTTTTAAAAACTTCTTGAACTCTGATTTTTTTCCACAATAGAGCTATCCTGGATTACAAGCAAAAGCACTACCACTAAAGAACGCATTGAAGATAATTTTCTCCTTTCTTTTTTACTTTACTTCCACATTCTCTAGCAAGTGCTTAGTCCGTATGTTGCCAACTGGCATCTCCGCTGAAATCATGCAAGCAATGAGGTCATAACCTTGCACTTGTGACAGCACTGTAAGGAACCACACATCCGTACACACCCCTACCTGCACTGCATTTCTTACACAGAAATCTGGGAGAGGAAGAAAGAATGCTGAGGAGGTTTTTTCAAGAGAAGCAATGGCTGCACGCTATTTAAATACAAAATACATTCATAAGCTAAGCACACATCCCTACTCCCAAAAGGCATCCTTCAGCGGGCAGATTTGTGGATCCTAAGAAAGCCAGTGCCACATTAGTAAGTGCCTACTCTGAAAACATCCACAGTTGTCTTCTCCCTGTACACGACCTGACAAATTGCTTCAACAAAAAGCAGATACAGCAACTATGCAAACAATAATGATGTGGTGGCTCATGGATACTCCTAAATCCTAAGCAGCTGGGCAATTTGAAGGAAGGATAAATACTAGGAAATTAAAGTTTTCAGTGCATTTGTTCATTCTATAGATCAAAGTTACTAATTTTGACAGATTTCTCTGTTCATGTAATGTATTAAAATTACCCAACAAACAATATAAGATGAAATGAGACTACTAGGACAATTTCATAGATTTTATCTGCTTTGCCAATTTATAAGGTAGGGAATATGCTTAAAAGCCTTGTCTGAGAGAGGGTTTTCCCAGGCAAAGTCAGCAGTAACAAGGGAATAACCTGTTAGTAACAGTGACCTGTATTTAAATTATCATGGAGAAAGAAAGTGGAGGGCAATACTAGTCTTTCTTGCCACTTTGTAATCACAGCGCTGGACTACATTTATTTTTCTACTCCAAAGAAAGAACTATTCCAAATCATTACCCACAGATCTTTCACTAATCCATTCTTAAAAAACCTAAAGAACTAAATGATACCTATATCGTTTATGTATGGTCCATGACAATGTCTTCCAAATTTTTGACATGTTTCTGTGTTGAATAGTCTTACAATTAGAAAATTATTTGCCCAGCGTAACCCAAACAGCTTTTTTACACAATTATTGTATTCCGAGTACATGAAGAACTGCTTGTGCATTCCTCTCTGCAGCAATGTATTTTAAAATTAATCATATCTTTTCTTAAATCTTTTATTCTGCAGACCCTAAAACATGTCAGTTATTTCAGTCTTTATTTCAGTTCATATTTCCTAGATCTCCAGCTTTTCTTGCTGCTGTTATTCATACTTTAAAATTATAAAAACCTGGACAATACCCAAAACTGTACACAAGTCCTGCAGAGGCATCATTTCTTTCCATATTAATATTAAAAATTAATATAATCATTATTCCTGGGCAACAGATCTCATTGAATAAGACACTTTTTGCCAATGGAAAGGGAAGTTGAAGGATTTGAATGTTCAAGCACTGGAACAGGCTGCCCAGGGAGGTGGTTGAGCCCTGGAGGTATTTAAAAGACGTGTAGATGTTGTGCTCACAAACATGGTTTAGTGGTGGACTTGGTAGCGTTAGGTTAATTGTTGGACTTAAGGGTATTTTTCCAATCTAAATGACTCTAGGTTGAATCTTACTACAACTGACTGCAAAAAATAGCTTACATTCAATAGCTGAAAGCACTGAACTGCCATTTCAGTGAGAGCTGAGGATACTCTGGCACTTCATGAAAACAACAGAAATATTATTGTCTAGCCCTGAGACAATCTAGTCTTCCAAAGATTAGCCAAATAATAAATTATTACATATTGCGAAAAAAGAACAGGAAGGAAGTGTCTTCATTTAAAGCAGTTACGTAAAAACAAGAAGTCTGAAGAAAAAGGAGTTCTGGTAGTTTTCTGATTCTGGACTAAACATAATTCTTTACCAGTAGCAAATCTTAATGAAGACTAAACTCCTATATAGCTTATTAAAACAAAACAAACACCCGTCCACCCAAAAAAAAAAAAACCAACAGAAAAAGAAACCACACAAACTCAAAACACATCTATAGTCTGAGAACTGGTAACCTCGTGCAATAATAGATCACTAACATCAGTTATCTAATAACTCATGCAGTACTGCATCACTTAAAAATGTTTAAGTCTCAATACGGTATAAATAGGAATGACAGAATTTAATAGTGTGGTGGAGAGGGAATGAGGGAAATGTCATTATTCTCTGCATAAAAGCATCCTTTTAATTCTTTATCTCAAAGGGAGTTTAAAACCAGTTAACTCTATCTGAGGTAACTTAATTAAGTCTGCAGAATTTCTTAGCTTGATTTTCAAGGCACTTCCATTTGTTTCAGCGAAGGCAACTTAGATGCACCTTTTGTCATCATTTAGTCTTTGTTTTTTTCCCAAAATACAAAAATCTAAAGCATGGCAGCACCTCTTACAAACAGTCAGAAGAATATCTGCACTATAGGCATACAAAATATATATCATCTATACATTATATACACCGCAGAGAGTGCACTAAATACACATACAAGTTGCATACGTGCCACACAAAGGTTTGTGAGCCAACCACTTCCTTTTAGCAGCCTTCTCTTATCAAAACAGAGTAAAATATTGACCACAGATGCTGTTACTGAAAAAAAAAGTCAAATTAAATGACTATTAAGGAAAGGATTTTTGAGCCAATGTTAGAATGGTTATGTTCTAACTACTGCACGCATTAACGCGCAGATGTTACACACAAAGCAACACTATGGATGCTGTTCTGGAGAGATGCGAGAATGGCCCAGTAATCAAAATCCTGTAAAGATGTCAGTTTTACTGGACTTAATGAGTTTCCCTCACCAGACCCCTCATCATCGTCAGTCGTGGACTCCTGCATCTCCTCTGTGAAAGCCTGAGATTGGCGGGGGTTATTCTTGTTGTCTGAAACAGTCACTTGTGCTTGTGACCTCTCACCTGAGGTCTCTGTGTGCTGAACTGGCGTCGAGGTAGTTAGGCCCTTGTAAGAAATGTCACCTGTCTCATCTTCCTCATAGTCATTAAGGCAGTACACTTCGTCCAGGTCCAGGTCCAGAGTCCTGAAGCCCTTAGTGACAACCCCGGGCCTCGGGTCCAGGATCCCACCCAGGTGAGGCTGAGCCAGCTGCTGCCAGTGGTGCAAAGTGGCAGAACCTTGAAAGGGAACAGAAGGACAACACACACACACACACAAAGAAAAAAAATAATCAGTAATTAGTCCAGGATCTAAAAGGCAGAAAATCCCACTTTGTTTATCCGGAAGACCAAAGGTCTGGGAGCCCCAACCCCTTAATGTGTTTCTGGGTTTAATGTTTCTAGGCTTTACTCTTTCTAGGAAGACATGCTATAAGGCAAAACTGCTTCATCCACTCTTCAGCATTTCCACATCAGCATGAAACAAACTGATCACATCAGCACGTAGCTAGGCAAAATCTGGTGGTAAGATGTGGCATACTTGTGTGCATGCACATTTCCTCCCCATCAGTATTCGCACCCTCCTAAATTCACCGGCTTAAGCGGGAGTGGAAAGAAGTTGTATTTAACAGTTGGTCTGAGCACTATCACAGAAAGCTGTAAGAGGAACATATACCACATATTCCCACATTAAGCTCACACCAAGAAAGGTGCTGCAAACATCAGAATTTACTACTGGTGGCTAACAGGGTGGTAGTCACATAAACTGCACATTTCTACCATACGTTGGGAAAGCCACATCAACTTCAGGCATCTGTAAGCAGGTAACAACTCTGACCTATACATCAAGTCTAAACCTTTGTATGGCCCTTATCTGAGCCCCTATGGTATAGGAACTCAACTACTACAAAACTAAATGCTACTGTACCTGTAGCTTCTTCTTTGGCAGAAAAGCGTTTTGAGTGAGGGAAGAGGTGCATTTTACAGAGAAAAGCATTCAGTATTTAGCGTTCAAAAGGAGACGAGTCAGAAACAGCCATGTATCACGTTAAATTGATATGTCCACTGAGATGGGCCAAATAAAACCAGGGGAGGATTTACCCAACTCTTCAAGCAGTGACTAAACACTGCTCGCAAGGGCCTACGTTTTCCGATGTGCCCACCGAACACTGCTGTGTTGTAATGTGCAACTTAAAACTATACATTCCAGGTCCTATGGCATAATCAAACCATCTTTGTTCTCATCTCTGCTAGCTTGAATCAGAACAGTTTTTGCTGTCTTGCTCCTGTCCCCTCTCCCCAGAGCACAACACTGACTCACTCAACAAGCTGGCATACAAACATCTCACCAGTGTTCAAAGACCAAGAATGTTCAATTTGTTGTACGGTATATGTAAAAATCTAAACCACTGTAACAACTAGAGAAGGGATGGCCAATATACATTCTTTTGTATGAGAAAAAAATCCCATCGGATGAGAAAAATTGCTGTTTCACATGAGGATATTGCATGAGAAGAAGCTTATTGTCAAGAAACAGGGAAAAGTCCTTCTTTAGAATGAGAAGCATTTTGATTAAGCCTACCTCACTCTTCAAAATCTGTAATTTTTACCTCAGCTTAAATGAATCTGCTAGATTACTTTGGATAATGACCCTATCTTTTCTTTTTCTCTTGTTGTTTTTGAATTTTGAGTAAGTTGTGAGGGACTAAAGAGGATTGGAACCCTTGAGGTTCAAGAAGTAGAAACCATTACAATCCCAAAGTAAGTAACTGTAGGGAAGAGACATCCCTACAAATTGTATTTATTTCTGAATTGCCAGAAAGGTCCAGGTTTTTTTCCTTCTATATAAAAGAAATATTCCAGAATGTGGAGAAGTGCCAGATACTGTCAAGCTTTAAGCAAGGAGTACAGCTTTGCTGTATGACAACACGCTTAAAAATTTAAGAACTGAAATCAAAATTTCTTTCTGCACTGCATGCAAGTATAAAATCCTGTTGCTAATTAACTTCTACATGCATTCTGAAGACGTAATCTTCTTCACCTTTAGGCTCACCAAAACTTATACTCAGAAAAACTCTGCAGGGAACAAACATTTAATTGATAATATATTGTATCTTTTCTATGGAAAGATATTCACCAGAATATCTGCATTTTGAGCTTTAACACTTCTATTGACACTACATGTTATTAGTTTATTTTGGAAACTGGAAATCAAAGTGGCCTACGCTTCATCACAAGAAGGAGGATATCAGAGTTTAATTTTCATCTCATAAAAATGTGTGTAAGGGAGCCTTGACTTTGCTGCACATAAAATTGATGCAAATGCAACAGCTATTAACTCCCTTATGATTGTTAAAAAAAAAATAATAAGTCAAATGAAGAGGGGAGTACAACACCTTCGCTTATATTCAGTCCCAGTCTCTGGCTAGATAATTTTGTAAGTTACGTTATCAGAAAAAGCTGGCATCAGGGAATTAGTGTGCAAGAGTGGGAACTGCCAAACTGAAGCGAAGATGACATAAGCACAAAAATATGAACACAGTAAATTAAATCTGTTTTTCTGTTGTTGGTATCTGCATGATTGCATGCATGCTACCGGGGTCAGAGAAAGCTTTGAAATTCACGGTGCGTTGTTGCCACAATCGCAGTAAAGTGGGTGAAGATACAATGAGTCCAAGGCTCCAGCTTTCCTACAGCACACAGGGAGTGCTATTTTGTGCTTATGGCACAACAAGCTGTAGATGCAGAGTTTAAAAACAAACCAAAACAAAAGACCCACTAAAGCAAGTCACATCAAGCAATCATTCTATTTGACTAAAAGTGTAGGTTTGTTGTTGTTTTGGGGTTTTTTTAAAGGTGCAGAATAAGATTCATTTCTTAGTGCTTCTGTCACCCTATTTGTTTTACTGTGGGATTTAAGATTGCTGTAAAGGAGTAGAAACCATTAACTTACATTTATTACAGAACTAACTTTTTATTTCTTCCATTTTACAGCATAAGCACCCCTAGGAAAACAGTAATAAAACCCAAAGGCACAACAGGCAACAATCTGCAGGAACAGCAGACTACTGTGCCCCAGTAGTCTGGAAGTATCCGTGAAGTTGAGGGTGCGGGGGAAATCACAGGGAAAATTCTCAGGAAAGAAACTAAGTTGAAGCAAGGAACAGCATCCTAAACATGTATTTAATAAAAGATAAACATTAAACTTATGAAACAGGCAGACACAAACATACTACAAATGAGATCTAAAACCAAACACGAGAAGTACTTTAAAAGGTGCAATAATTTTAAGGAAAAAAATGACCCAGTGAGAACAATGAACAAAACCAGGAAAAAAAACCCAGACAGATAGAAAGATGATAAAGACTTTAAGAGTTTATTGAAAGAAAAAAGCAGATATAATGGGATGGTGACAGAAACCTATTACAGTGGTAGCAACCAGTAACGGAAACAGAGCTGGATCATCCCTTCCCTCATGTGGTACAAAAATTTTTTATGACCATTTAAAAGCAGTCATGAAAACAAACTACTAAAATCTGCTGAACCGTATGGACTCGTGTGCTATGGCTATAGTTTCATTTGAACAAGTAGATACAGCACATCACTTTCTTCAGGACATAGGAAGGATTATTTTTGCTTCTGAATTTATGTCATGCTAAATGTTCCTTATAGATGAAATAAACCTGCTCTAAAAAGATGAAAAAAATGAACTTTTGCAATTAAAACACACACAGACAATGTAATGTAACACGAGTTCTGTTAAAGGAGAAGAGTGAGAAAGACAGAAACCAAAGCTAAATTACATGGCTAGTGTATCTGTGAAGTACTAAGGAAAACAGCTTCATTTTGTTTAAAACCTGAAGAAATTTACTGAACTAACTTCCAGCAACAACCCGAAAGGACTGAAGAAAGCCAAGTAGACGGTACTGTATGAGCTGTCAGCTTTGTTAGACAGACTACAGCAACATACTTTGCAATGAAGCTCTAGCCCTGACTACCATCTACCTATATCTTGCCTTTTTCTGTGACAATATATGGAGGAAATTTGACTTAAAAAAAACAATCCCAAACCAACAAACTATTTCACACATGAAACCCAAAGCCACAGAAGCTCACGTATGGCCACTCACAACAGCCAAATAAAGTCCAGAGGTAATTTTTAATCACAAAAATAGCCTTATCAGACCTACTGGACTACGTGAACTAGGCAAAGGTCTTTCCAGGTGCTTATTTGCAGAACTGAGATATGATCAACTAATACTTTTGGCTGCTTAGATTTCAGATACTCAACCACCTTCATTTTCTAAGTATGAAACTGCAACACTGAGGTTCAGGTCAGACATAAAGCTGCACTGCTGAGCTGATGCACGTGTGGCCTGTAACATTTATTTTACTGCCTTGGCTGGAATTGTTTCCTAACATTCTTAAGGCTTGTGGAAAAACGTCGCAGTTAGAAGATTTCAAACCAACAGCGTGGATTACTGTCTCTAAAGTAAAAAGAGTATGTATTACAAAGATTTCCTGCTTTCTGGTGATGGATAAGAGACCACAAAGAGTCACTAAGAAGAACAGATAAAGGCCGAGGCCCTTTGTTATCACCTTCTAGTGGTTTCACAATCTGAAGCTTTTCTGGCAGGTAGGAGCGACTGCTGATAGACATTCCTGAATATCCAGTGAATTCTGAAAATCTGGAGTGAGTTCCCAGCGACATGATGCTCTCTGTAGGGGTAACGGAGCCACTATGGAGTTCGCCCTTTTCTGCCAGTTCCCGCAACTTCCTTTCCTGCTCTTCTTCAAAGAACTTTCGCTCCGAGAGGTAATTCTCCCGCCTGAGGGACAGCCTGCGAAGGGCAGTCTCTAGGTCACTGGAGCCTGGGGTCCCTGGAGTTCCAGGCTTCTTCATCCTGTCTTCATTTCTAAAATGTAACAGGGGACGGACAGACACACACAAAGAAAAAAAGAAAGAAAAAAAGCGGGGAGAGGAGGGAGAAAAAAATAATTCTTAGAGATGCTTAAAAACTTCACATGACAGTTTTGAGATATTCAGCAGTACCTTTAAACTACTATGTCTGGGAACAACTTGCCACTCATCCAAGGAGCTCAAAGGCAAACACCAATATTTTGTTTCTCCTTCATACTAAAACTGTTTGGAATCCTAGTTCCTGCCTGGAAACTCCTGGTTGGAAGAGCTGCACTTTACTTAAGAGGTTCTTCCTACAAAGAGATGAGAGATGTCTACTTGTTGTCACTCTCTTACATTTACACAAACTCAAATAAGCAGGCCACATCTTACAGGGCCTATGTTACAAGAATACCGTAATGAGTCACAAGGGTATATTATGTGAATACATCTGTTATTTTGAAACATTAAGTTGTTTTTACTGGAAGGTATACACAGCATAGTGTGGAGCTGTGCTGGGGGAAGAGACAAATGGCTAGAATAGCAAGTTTCTTATTAGTTTCATTCATAAGTTCTTGTATTAGGTAACCTACATGCCATTTATTTATTTATAGCATCAAAAGCATTAGCTGTAGCTGCATCTTAGATCAGAACTCCCTAGCATTAAATGTAAAATACTGAAAATATAATTAAAGTTGACCCACAATTGCAAAGACAAAAAATTTATGTTTTACATCATCTGATGATGCTGCATCTCAGAACAGGCATTAGTTACAGACACTGATATACAGTACTTTCAAAAAGTTTCCTTTTTAAACAAACTTGAGTGCTCAACAACTGTAAGCACAGAACAAAGTAACTTTTGAAGATGTACATCACCGTGTTAACTGCACAATGTAAGACAAAAAGAGGAAAATAGCAACACTTTATGTCAGAATTAAAGCAAAAGCAAAGTACAGAGCTATTGCACTGACCCGTTGTCAGAGGATTCCGTCTCTAAGATGATGCTATTGGTCTTGTTGTCTATCATAATGTTAGAGATGTCTCCCCCATAGAAACTGGAACGTGGAGTGCTGACGCAACTAGAAATGACTGAGTTCATAGCAGAGGACTGGTTAGAGCCTGGGATATTCATTGGTGACGGAGTCATGGATCTCTGCTTGACAACCTGGTTGACATTTCTCACTGTCTCGAAGACCCGCTTCTGATGACTGTAAGACACACACAGAGTTAATAATCACACAGTGCCTTCTCACCTTAAGAAGGAACAGAGAAACAGGTAACAGTTTGTTAACGACCCTTCCTATTCACAGCTCCACCAACCACCTTGTCTTTATAGTTTCTGTAAAGTAGTATGCATAGGGTCCCATACTCGCTACAGTCTGGCCATTACATTCAATCCATCATCCTAGAATATTTTAGACAGAACATTTGAGAATGGTGTATTTTTTATATATATATATATATTATATCCTCTCAAATATTAATAACAAAATTAAGTGAAAGAGCATTTCAGTACATCAGCTAAAAACATCTTAAAGCCACCGTGTGGAAATGAGCTCTTCAAAAACAACACTGATCTCCATTCAATTCTTAACTATGAACTGGCTAATCAATTTTAAAAGGGAATTTGAAATTACTCTACTGATCTCTAAGCAAGCAAGTCTTGTATCTTTTCTTTTTGGAATGAATTTCCAACTCCCTTAAATAACGCTTAGAAACAAAAACCATCGGAAATATAATGGACCAAAAGTCTAGAGAGAGGCTGTCAAGGCTGGAAACTTAATTTTTTTACCTACTTCTACAGTTCATTCTTTATCACTATTGTCCTGATATCATAACAAACATTGTTCATCTGCTTCAAGATTAAGATCAGGTGACACTTTAGCAGAAATTTCTTGACAAAATTAAATTTGCCCTACATCATGCTACAGAAGTGCCATTGCTACTTTGTTTTACAGTTTAATGATGGCTGAACACAAGACCAACGCATCCCTTCCAGCTTAAAGCTAACAGGGCATAACAATGACAGCACACCTTATGCTATTCAATGTCATTCAAATTACTTTCCTTCTGCCCATGAGTGTTCAACAGTTGCAATCTTTGTGTGTAGGCTCCAAGTCTATACTTGTATACCTTTAGAGGCTGAATCTCAGAGCACCTATTGATAAACAGTCCCACAGAAGTTACAGTTACTACTGCTGAACAAATAAATAAAAACCAACACAAGCCATGAAACCAAAAAAAGATATTCTTCTTTGGTACATGCATAGCAATACAAGTCTTTTGTATACTAAAGAAGTTACTATCTTTAAGTTAGATTATGCTGGAAGGACAGAAAGATCCTACGGGGTTCGAGCACACACATCTTTCTGATCTTAATTTTTCTAAACAACGTTTCACTCTGTCAAAGCCTCATTTACAATTCTTGGCTCATGCTCAGAGGAGGTTTAAGTATGTGCCAAGCTTTTTGTAAATATACTTAGGTTTCTGGAAAGTGGCTACTGTACCTTCCCTGAGTGTCCTTTCTTCGTAAACTCTTTCTCTAAGACTCTCTAAACAGGATTAACTTATTTCAAATTAACCAGTCCATGCCTTGTACAAATCTGTGAGATAAACCTACTGGAGTACACGTGCAACTGGTGTCACCAAGGCTGTATCTATCTATAACTTCTGGACTGTCACAAGCACTTAATTTGTTTCAAACCACTCTCCTGTTCAATTCAAGAGAACTTCAGCACAAGCGTAATGGGCATCACAATGTAAGCACCCAACCACTGAATCTCTTTCTGCACTGATGTTCTCCCTGTACTGTACTGATTAGATCAGTAATTACCTGGCAACTTCTGTTACAAAACCTGAGGAGATAACCCAAGGAATTGAACTCATCCCCTAACCATTAACTGAAGACACCTAGCATGGTAACACACAAGAAAACAAACCCTTCCTCATTCTCAGCACTCACAAATGAGGACAGAAAGTTCATAAGACAAGGTAAAATCTATATATAGGTGTTTTCCTTTGATACCTTTAGTAGAAAATATAATCACCCCAATAAACAGATAATTTATTTTCCTTTCTCTCTATCATTCACATTCTGCCAGAAATATTTCTTTCTAAATTCCTAGCTCAACTATTTCCTGTTTTTTCCCTTCCCATCAAATGGTAATTAACTTCAGATACAATCAATCAATTAGGAACCAATTCTTTTCAGTCGTACGCCAAGTCAGGAGAGTCGGGTTCATCTAAATGCAGTTCTTTCCTCATTGACCCTTCTATCTCTGCTGCCAAAGAATCCTGTTAAAAATAAGCACAGAAGAAAAACAAATATCATAGTATTAATAGGTTATCATTGCAGAAAATAATTGTTTACTTATATAAAATAATAACTAATAAAGTGTCATTATGGAGAAAAAAGAGAAAGGTTTAAAAACTAAAATTTACTAGAAAGCTGGAAGACTAATGTATACATTTAAATTACTGACAAATTATGGCTTGGCCTTATACTGCTACAGTACTTCGCATCTGAAGACATATAACATCTGTCAAAGATCCTAAAAAGTCATCACAGTTAACAACAGAATTCAGGTGCCCCAACTTCCCAGACTGAATTCCCTACTCGATAATGCTCACCTTTTGTTTATAAAGTTCTGCTTGATTTGTTTTCATTTAATATAAACAGAAAACACTCTTCCCTTTCACAATATTACCTACCCACAAGAAAGACATGGTTCTTGGCATAAAGCATTATATGCTTCCCCCACAGGGTTACAGATGACAGGCTATCAATTTTCCATTGCTGGTCAGTAAGTTTTACTGTCTAAATGTAGTTAGTTAAGTGCAGCGCCTAAGAGTCAAACATTCATAAATCCAAACGATCTTTGGTCCCATGCTTCAACACTTGAAAATCATTTTTATACAAAACACGTAAGCCTATCTCAGCACAAACATACCTTTTGCAGCTTTCAACTTTATTTGTGCAAGTACGACTTGTATTACTAAATGGCTGCACTTGAAATTGCCTGTTCAGTCTCAGAAGGGAACACCAAAAGGCAAGCTAAGCCTTTGTTGACTATTTACTTCTTCTGGGTACAAATATAATTTGTGTTCTTCCTCAGCAATAAGACAAGTCATGGCTAAAGACAAGGACAGCCAGATTCTGCTGCTTGATTACATTAATGTAACTCAAAAGAAACTTCACTGGTATCATTGCCCTCAGAAGTAATGGAATTACTCTAGAGATACACAGGCAAGCAGAGCCAGCCACTGAACTTACTTAGACATTCTTATCCACTCTTTGTTTCTCATTTGGTTGAGGGTACTGCACATTCCCCATGCTTTAGATGTACAATGTCATAATCAAATGAAACTAGGTAAACAAAGCTGCTAACACCAGTGACATTGCCATAATGCATATTAGCAACAAACATTATTTTAATGAACCACTGGATTTTCAGTGACCCTAGAACAAGAACATATGTGTAACCTATTCAAGTACTGAAGAACTAGAACATGTATCAGAAGTGACTAGAAGGATGCCATGTCCAGAAACCATTAGTTATCAGTAAGCTACATCTTCAAGGATATTGAAGAAAACCAAGAAGATCCTACTGAATATCAACCACCACAGTACAGGAGATGCATAACCAATATGCATGACAGTACAGAACTGCGCAACAACCTATTAATGCTACTCATGATTCACAACATAAGCACAGCTAGATGCAGGTTGTATGTAATACTGCATCAAAAATAAGTAACTGCACAGCATCACTGTTTCAGAACCATGTATGCAAAACTGATCGCTCCGGTATCCTTTAGTGCTACATCAATATACTTTTCACCCATGCTCATGTCTGGCCCAGCATCCTGTCCCTGAAGCTGTAAGTCAGATACAAATACATTTCCTCTGGTTGATTTTCTGGTGTGTGCAAGTTTTTTTCTTGAATCAGCTTACCATAGGGAAGAGACCGAGAGAGTGGTACCGACGTGATATAGCATTTGGCATAGTCTTGTTCCGGAGGTTTTTCAGCTCTTCTTGAGCCTCATGAAGCATTTCCATGCACTCTGCATACTTGTCTTCCAGCTCTCGCAACTGTAGAGTATAGAAAACAGTCCAAGACATTACGAGCTACACTATCATCACAAAACGCCTGCAAATTCTTTTAACACTGGTAAAGTATAACGGTGTAGGGAAGAACATTCCACTTTAAAGGAAGAGAACTCCAACAAATCAGTATCACTGAAAACCGTTAATAACAGATTAAGAATGGGAAGGTGGGGTGAGGGCAGAGGGGTCATGATGCAGGAAGGAACTGCTTGCTCCATTTCCTGCCCTGCATACCTGTATGAAGCCACTATTAACAAGACACAGAGCTAAAATATCTTTAGTCTGATCAGATACAGTGCCTAATTACTGCCATAATGACCGCAGTAGCAAACAGCATAGGAAACGGACAAGACATTTCACAGTGTTCCAAGGGACTTCAGAATTTTTAACTCAAGACTTACATAGATATAACATATACATATAACCTCCAACAGGCTAAGACAATGTCTTCTTTTTAGCTTGACTTTCTCAGGAAACATATCTCATGTAATCACTCTGTCTGTAGATGTCTGTACCTTCATAGCTTTTGACTTCACCAGCCACCTCAACCAAGTTTGGCAAGGAGCTGAAGTCTGAAACACCACATTCCTACAAGTTTCATAAAAATAAGCTACTTGGCTTAGAAACCGAGATCCTGTTCACGTCTTCCCTAAGAAAGAGATGGAAAAGCATAAGCTTAGTCTTTGTGGAGCACCACAGATATAAAAAGCCCATAGCAGGAAAGGCTTCTATGGGCAGTCCAAGATTCAACTCCAAGTAGTCCAACTACAAGACACATCCTAATGGGATCAAGCTTTATTCATTCTATTTCATGCATTTTGTTCACATGAATGTAGCACCCAGAAGACAGCCAGCAATCCTGGACTGTCTTTGGTTCATGCCCTGAACAAATCACAGTATGAATAAGCTCTTCAGTGTTATCTCACTATTCAAAACCAAAGTAGGCTTAAACTACCAGCATAGAGAAGTCAGCCTCTAAAGGGGTTCCTACATAGCCCATAAGCCTCAGGTTTTTAAAATGTATGCCAGTTGAAGGAAGAGAGAAAAGGAAGGAAAAGGTTTTGAACTCTACCAAGAACATAAATGTTCCTTCATTCCATATACATAGGCAAAATTAATTGGTATTTCTGACCCAGCTTAAGACTAAAACTCTTGTGGCAAAGTGAACAGCCATTGCCCTACTACTAAATTACTCTAATACTAAGTAATGTACTCACCTCTGCTGTGAGCTGTCTCTGGGCATCTTTAGCTGCTCCCAAATGCTGGACAAGTTCCTCATTTTCAACCGCACACTAAAACATGCCGGAAAATGTTAAAAATACTGTGATGACGTTTATATCCTACATTATATGTAAGCAGAAAAATTCTAAATTTTCTGAAGACCCTCCTGCAGCAATTAGTCCACATGTTAGTTTACAAACATTTAAAATGTTAACACAAAAACACCCAGAATCATTCTGTGCCCTGCTAAATGAACCTCCAAGGCTCTAAAATGAATGAGTACGTGCCCACTGAAATACTTGTGCTGGCCTTCTTCTCTTATGTGAAGTCATTAAGTTCAGTGCAGACTTTCACATCTAGTATTTAAAATAAATCTAACTATTGTATCTGATATATCATATATGCATCTTTTAATAAATTGATGCTTTCTGGTCAAGTATGCTAGATATTCAACATCAAACAAGGTCACCCAGGTAAGGAGGGTGGAAAATTTCCTTTAGGTTCTACTATACAGAGGATTGAAACTTGTCTTCCAGCTACAATAGTAGCAAATCACAACTTAGCCTTGCAACTGGATTCCTTACAGCTTTTGCCTTTTTCTGCAGATCGACTATCTGAGAGAGAAGATGGGTGATTTCTTCTTGCTGCCGGGCAGCATCTTCAGTTTTCTTTGCTAACTCTTCAGAGATATTGGCAATCTGGATGTTTGCATCCCCTTTAAGATAAGTGATTACAATTAACAACACAAACCCAAACATAGAAAAACAAGCAGAAAGGTGTTCTTTTGGCACATGACTTGATTCAGCAGAATCCTGCTCAAATACACAGCAAAGTATTTTTGAAAACCAACAGTAGAACACAAAGCCAGAAGACACAAAAGTGCTCATACTGCAAAGGAGATTGTATTTTCCCTTAACACTCACATTTTCAATGCAAAACTATTTTGCAACAGAGATAGATTTAGCTTACAGCCAGAATTTTCTGCTGTGAAGTTTCAGCCATAAATTTTCTCCTTACAACCATTTAGATAAGGAAAATAAGTACCACAGGAAAGTATGGCTGATCTGACTCAGTTTTGTGCTTTTGGGTGGGTTTTTTTTTGTTGGATTTTGTTGTTTGGTTGGTTTTGGGGTGTTTTTTTACTCAACTATCTCAAATGAGAAGTGAAAAGAAATAGGGACATACTTAGCTCTTTTACACAGTCATTGACAAGCTGTTGTTCTTTCTCTTCGTAAGTAATTGTTTCAGTCTTCAGCTGACAAGCCTGTTCAAAAAATCCACATCAAAATACGCTACATTAGCACATTCATTGCTAGTATGTTGATGCATTTCCATCTGCTTCAGGAAGACAAACTTTTCTAATCACTCCTCCAGGAAGACAATGAGAAATTACAGTTTTTGCCTGCCTGTCCTCCCTCATGTTCTGAAAAAAGGAGCCAGATGAACATTCAGCAGACATGACTGTATGGAGAAACTTCCACCACTATCACCATATCCCCACTAGATGTCACTTGTGTATTTTGCACTAAAAATAATAAAAAAAAAAAGCCCTGAACATACAGAAGACTAGTATGCAGAGCTTGATCTGGTCACCTGAACAAAGCCAGGTATCGTCACAAACTAGCATTCAGATACTATTAAAAAAGTGCTAGTACTGTAATCATATATTCCACTAAAACCTTAGTGCTACCTCCTTCCCTGCTTTCTTTCCTGCTCTGATTCCAGGAATGCCAAGAGAAGTGTGGCTACACCCGGCTGGTTTCGTCTGGCACCACTTCGGTGGGTCCGTAACCTATTCCCAATGCTGGGGGCATGCACAGACACCCACAGCCAGCACCTGTAGAGAGCTGCGTAGCTCAGGTTTCAAATTTGGCTCTATCCCGTGCCTTGCTGGCAAGATGACATCTCCCTGGAAGGGAAGCCAGTGGTAGGTAGGGTTCTCCTATCAGCTCCTGGTGCAGTGGCACTCAGTTCTAACCCTGCCTTCAATACTCTCAAACCATCTACTGCTCATCTTCCTTGCTTGACTTCTCAATGAAGTGTATAGCACTCTGTTATGCAGTGTCTCACCCGAAGATGTGACACTACCTATTTGCAACGGGCCCTGCATTTGCAGTAGAAAATGGTAATCATACTCTGTTTTCATAAATTCATTCTTAGCTCAGAAGTATTTCTTCCACTATACTCTGCTACATGTTTGCAAAATGGTAATGTGCTCCCAAACTTTAAAAGTTGCATTGAAAATATAAAATTATTCATAGGATATTCAATTATGAAGTGTTATTTCTGACAGACAGGGAACAGTAAATGAACTTTTTAAAAGCTACATCTGTAAAATGAACAGAATATTGTCAGAAAGAAAAGGCAAGAAAATCACATTCAACTAAAAATATAAACAGCCTGACTTGAAACACAAACCAAAGCGATTTGATGCGAATTTAGGCTAGCCATTTTTATTTTGCCAAACACTGAATTTGAACCAGACAGACCATGCCAGCCTACAACTTCAGACGTGCAGCCAAAATCACCCGTATCTGTCAGAGAAACAAATCTTAAATGGCTGCAATGTGCAGTGCTGGGCTCCAAAACCTGCTCATGCTCCTGCACATTCTTTTGGCAAGGAAACTGCTTCACACGTAGCTTCACGTAGCTTCCACGTTTCATCCTTTCCTTCATTTAGAAGGATAAAGGATGATGATTAACAACCACAAAGAAATGTGTCACGTGTAATTATATATTCTTAGACTTTCTCAACTTTCGATACACACTTCTCAACACCTGTGTTTTTGCATTTAAATGAACAACTGCATTAAGCAAAACACAAAGTGAGCATTTTCACCTCAGATCTAAGCACAACATTCTCCTCTTCAAGGTCCTTGAGTTTCTTTTGAAGAGAATCCAAATGGAAGTAGTTCTGGACGGAGGAGGAAGATTCATTCCTCTTCAGCCTTGTAAGGAAAACAACAGTTCTAACTCATTTTCACCTGTATTATGGCCAATCTCACAGAACAGGACTAAACAAGAGCTCTCAAAACCAGTCAGAGCCACATAAAATACAGCTTGTTCACGCCAGTATGTTTAGGCAGTGGCATATTTGCAGTGATTTTTAAAACAGAACAATTTTCAGATTTATTTATTATTCCACACATTTCCTATGGAAAAATTATTCCGCTAAGGCTATGAGAAAGGAATCCACTTTACTACAGGGAGCAACCCAATAGCTTCCTGATTAATGCTGCACATGCTTCACCAGAATGCAGCAATAACTCCGCAAGCAAGGGCGGGCAGCCCCTCAGAGCCTGCAGCGCTGTTCTGCCAGCTAATTGCCTGGAACTCGTGCTACAATCCATGCTTTATTTCCTTCCCTCTGCTTGGAATTTTTCCATAGAGCCTTCAAGTCCTTCAAGCGCAAAGGTCACACAGGTAGCACGTTCTAGCACAGCATGCAAAGGTATTTGATCCAGCAGGGTACTGTAAGCGGGACCTATGTCTGCCTCACCACCAGTGACCGAGTTCTTGTGAAAGTCACGGCGCTGCGTCAGCAGCCTCCTTGTGTACTCTCCCCTCCTGACTCTTGCTGGCACCTGGAGAGCCAGCTGGTACAAGGCAAACCCTTCCAGCTGGTGCCATGCACCAAGTTTGGAGTCCCATTTTTAGATCCAGCCAACACAGTGATCATTTCACTACTTTGCAAAGCTATTAAATTGTCCAAACTACCCCATTGCTTAGTACCAGGTGAAGGTTCAGTGCTGTAGATCGATTAACTTACGGGGTGGAACATACAGACTCCGGCTCGCTTTCTTCAGCAGCGCTGGTATAGAACTGAAGCAGTTCATCTTTCATGGAGAGCTCATGCCGCAACTGAGAAACCTGCACAAAGAATTTGCAGATCACTAAGTTGATTTTCTAGGCACATTCATAAGTAAATGCACTACAAATTAGCTAGCTCTTCATCCTCCAAGCATCATCTTCAGACTAAATCAAGAGGCCAAGACTGGAACAGACCAGAACCAGTTCCTTTATTTCTTAGAAAGAAGGACAAGCGTACCTTTAAAATTAGCCATTGAATGTTCTTTTTTATAAATTAAAAAAACGCTATTATCTGCTGCTATAAGGCATCTTTCACCTTCTTTAAGATGAGTAATCCTGATTTGCTATTGCATTAGTCCAGAGTCACCTCCACAGAAATGGATATATTTCAATGATAATGCAAGAAATTAACGTGGCACAATCAAGCCAAACATCACTTTTATCCATTTTATGTGATGACTGTCACCTTCTGGCTTAGATACAGACATTTCCTCCTCTCCAACAGACTTTCAAACAAAATTACTAAAATGCTTGTGCAGTGAGGTTACATTTGTGACTCAGTTCCTACTGAGCTGCAGACCACCACCACACGGTGGGAAGCTGCCATCCTTGAGGCTGCTGCAACAGTGGAGCCTGCAGTCAGTTTCTGGGTGTAGTTTGGGCTCTTGCTGACTCCAAAACATGAGTCTAGTAAAGCTGTATGTGGTAGTCCCATACTTAGATACACACAGGTACCAAAAAGGGGAAAGAAAAAAAAAAATTGAAACTGAGTGGTTAAGAGACCCTGCCATTGTGAGATCCACAAACTTAATCTTGGTTAATTTATATTGCAATTATCCATGGAAAGGGTTAAAAACTCAGTTACACAGTAGCATTTACACCACTTCACAGCTGCAATTTAGGATGCCAGTGGCAAGTGGTTACATTTTATTTGCCTTGCATAGCTATAAATACCAGAACTGATCAGACAGATCTGTTCCCTTTCACTTGCACTGCAAGACTTGGCCCTCAGTCTTCACTTTCCAATGCACAAATTACAGAGTATGTTTGTTTCTATTAGACTTCTGCTTTTTTTGTATTGTAGGCATTATTTATATTTGTAGTTACTACCCCAGAGAATATCAATAAAATAGATGTAAGCTGCATTTTCATCAAACAAAAAGCAGACTCAATGCAATAAAGTACTTAAATTCTGCAGAATTTTAAGCAAATAAGGTAATTTACTTTACTAAGGCTATTCTGTATAATCAGATATGCTAAGACACCAAGCCCTCCTGAACCATGGATTCTAAAATGCAAGGGAAAAAAACCCGCCATAAACCAACCAAAAAAACCCCAAACCAACCACGCTCTAGAAAACCATGAAACAAAAATCCATGCATTAATTTTGGGAGGATCACTTTCCCTATTTCAGGAAAAGCTAAAAAGCTGAGCCAAAAATAACAATTTACTTCCCTCCAGTGCATTATGGCTCAGCCTCTTTAAGTAGCAAGGATTCAGATACTGTCAGTGGGTGGGTGTCAGATCATGTCCAGCTTTTGCTATACTTTTTTCTCTATGTATTAAAAAGACTGAGGATACTATTTTTACTGCCATTTCCAAGAATTCCAAGCCTCCAAAGGAGGGTGAACAGCCAGAAATGGTGACCTTTTCATGGAACAGAAGCAATTGGCACAAACCAAAACACAGGAAGCTGCTCCTGAACATCAGATACAACTTTTTTATTGTGAGGGTGACTGAGCACTGGCACAGGTTGCCCAGAGAGGCTGTGGAGTCTCCATCCTTGGAGACAATCAAACACTGTTTGGACATGGTCCTGGGCAACCAGCTGTAGGTGTCCCTGCTTGAGAAGGTGGTCTGGACAAGATGACCTCCAGAGGTCACTTCCAACCTCAATCATGCTGTGAAATGTGAGAAAACCTCACTGCAGTAACCTCCAGCAACACCTCCCTTTAACATTGCAATTTTGTGGGGTGTTGATGCCAGCCAGCAACTAAGCACTCACCAGCTGAGCCTGTACTCTGCCCCACAACCCCCATATAGGATGGAGGAGAGAATCAGAAGACAAAAGCAAGAAAAACTGATGGGCTGAGATAAAGACAGTTTAATAAATGAAGCAAAGTTGCCCATGCAAGCAAAGCAAAATAAGGTATTTATGAATTTATTCACTGTTTTCTATCAGCAGATGGATGTTCAGGCACTTCCTGGAGAGGAGAGCCTTGGCACACGTAATTGTTACTTGTGAAGACAAACGCCACAGTCATGAGTGTCTCATGTTCTTCCCTCTTTTCCCTGAGCTTTTATTACTGAGCATAACAGCATAAAGTATAGAATATCCCTTTGGTCAGTTTGGGTCAGGTATCTGAGCTGTGCCCCCCTCCCAACATCTTGTGCTGATGGGGGGCTGAGCAGAGAGAGAGAAAAAGAAGAAAGAAAAAAAGGGGAGTGTGGGGGGGGAAGGAGACAGACAACTGTCAGCAATAGCCAGAACACTGGTTGTTATCAGCACTGTTATAGTCACAAACTCAAACCATAGCACCACGCAGGCTGCCACGAAGAATATTAGCTCCAGCCCAGCCAGACCAGTACAAATTTTTACATTGCAAAATACAGGACTTGTTTTTTGAACAGAAAGGAACTCTTCTACATTTTCACAAGCCGCTGCAACGTGTACCCTTCAGAGCAAGCACCACCACGCTACCCCTGCACAACAGATTGTTACAAGCAATACAGGCTGAGCCCTTGCTCAACGTGGGACAAGGCCCATGAGCTGTCACCATGCTTGGTTCCCAGGACTTCCATCTGTTGAGGCTTTTAATTCACTTCACTGCCCTGAAAGCTTCATTCAGCTTCAGAACTATGTCATGAAATAGCTGCATCTATCTTAGAAATAATTTAAGGTAGAAGACAAAAGGCTCCTCACATAGAGCACAACAGTTTAGAGACATGGAACCTAACTCGCAGGAACAATCCTTACTGAATCACTAACAACAGCTTCAAGAGTCCAGCTGATTGTTTCCCTGACTAACAGCAGCTAAATGCTTAACAGGTTGGAATTATTCACTTAAAATAAAGACATCCAGTTACACTGTAGTATGTAATAACACACTTGCAAGTACCAAGCCAAAGAGCATTTACATCTTTCCAACATTACTTTATACTCCAATAGTCCAAACCCAATGTTCCATTCTTAAACCACCATTCCAGATCATAATTCAGTTTTCTCCTTTCCTCTCACTTTACACAGAGCAAAGTGAAACCTGGACTTTAAAACCAGCTATCACCAAAACACAAAGCTGATGTGAGCTGGAGCTCGAATAACAGGACTAAAAGGCTCTATCACCCAGACATTACCCCAGGTTTGAGATTGTGTTATTTGAGGACTGACACTGTGTTTGAAGCGCTGCCTTTTTAGCTTCAGAAACACACGACAAGACGTGAACACAAAAAAGAAATGTAAACTGGGGCATTTAGAAGATTAGGAGGAGCTAAAACCTAATGACCTACTCCATTCCAAACACCGTTGGTTGTCACAGTTCACATCGCTTTGATACTGAGCTCTGATCTCAAAGGAGACAACATTAAACTGTAGGCAGCACCACCCCAGCAAAAAGGAACACGTCTTGAGATTGGAGCTGCAGCATCCTTAGGAACACGGTAACATAGCAGGCAGATACACTGTACCTGGGAACTACACTTCTGCTCCTGAAAAGGCGGACACCCATCTCTGTAACCAAAATGATTTACAATTAAGAAAGTTTTATTGATATAATGTTATGCTTTTAGTATATAACTCTGAAACAGTAAGCTGAGACTAAAGAGCATGCACGCAGTATAGTGCTTGCTCAGTTCACTCACCATTTGCTCTCCAGCACACTACAAGAAAAGTCTCAGTTCCATCAGTTTTTAATTGAACGGGAACACAGCCCCTTTCTAAACCTAAGCAGCACCTAACAATACAAACTCAAAAGACAAACCTGAGAATCTAATGTGTTTTGCACAGGTGCCTACATTACCTTAAGTGACATGTACCTATGAATGTGGCATGTTCACAAGGACATAGGAAAAACTTCAGCTACTTAATGGGATGGCCAGAAGGTTTTGCCAGGACAAGTTTGGAAAGTCAAAGAGATGTAAAGCTAAATTATTCACACCACGATACATATACCAATAAAACCTTACTTTATATCATATACCAGAAAGAACTTGTCTATATATTACAGAAACCACAGATCCCACACAGACAAATTGGTTTTTGGCTGTTTTTACAGAACATAAAAAGGACCAAATAAATTCTCTTATCTCTTAGCCTTTGAGGCAATGACCTTAGCTACCATTCTGTTCAAATATTCAAAATTCAACATTAATGGAAAATTGAAACCTACGAAAGACAGACTTTCAACATAAAGGTGTCATGACTTAAAGCCTGATGAGCTCTGCCTCAAAAGCATCAATTTCTGAAGGAGTCAAAATGACAGTGTGAAAAGATGGGTGTTGACAGAACATATGGTCCAACGTATCAAGCCACCTGGTAAGAAGCTTATTTCTGGCGCCACTTTTCCTAACGCTGCTCCTGAGTCCCTATAAATAAAAACAGACCTGGACAGAGGCAGGCCATCCCTGTCCTCCACCTTCCACAGTCAATTCTTCCATTCTAGATGTATGATATGAATGCACTGCCCTGCCCAGTCAGAACGTATATGCCTAGTAAATGCCATAGCAACCAAGGCACAAATATATTGGTTTGCCACATGATGGGACTTGGACAGCAAGCAACAGCACTCCTCTGGGACAGAAGATAATTAGTTTTCCTTGCCAAAAAGGGTAGGCCACACCAAAGGATATTATTTCTATGTGTGTGCTCCACCACTGTTTATCACCCATCTGGGATCCCTCCCATCCACGCTTTTCTCAACAGCACGTCTTGCATATAAATCAACATCTCACACCCCTGAGCAGTTTTATTCGGAGCCATTTTTTAAGACTTTAATCCCCTGTGGTTCATGGTTCTCCTGCTCACCCTACAACTGTGATATTTCTCTTGCTCTTGCTGAAAGCTACGTACGGACGCTAATCACAAACCAAGGTCACTGTCCCGGAATAGCAGAAACAACATTTGCCCCTAGCTCAGCAAGTCAGAGTTTAGTGACACTTGCAGTTACAGACAGAGCTCTTTTAAAGCATCCTATATGGTTCCATCCAAGATACAGCTATCAAGAATCTGCCAGTACCTATAGCATTCCACTCCCCATTCAGAGGAATACAATAATAGCAACTGTATAAATATTTGCTTAAAAATTCCATGGTATCTGGAAGACATAAGGTGTTACTTGAAACAATGTAAGTTGTCTGGTATGTTTTATACATCACACCAATGTCTGCACTCAGAGTCTAGAAAGCCAACTGCATCCTGAGCTGCACAAAAAGAAGCACAGCCAGCCAGCAGGTTGAGTGAGGTGGTTCTGCCCCTCTATTCTGCTCTGGTGAACATCCAGCTCTGGAGCCCTCAGTACAAGACAGACACAGACTTGTTGGAGTGGGTCGAGAGGAGGGCCACAAAGATGATCAGAGAGCTGGAGCACCTCTCCTGTGAAGACAGGCTGGCAGAGTTGGGGTTGTTCAGCCTGGAGAAGAGACGGCTCCAGGGAGACCTTACTGCAGCCTTCCAGTACTTGAAAGGGGCTTATAAGAAACATGGGGACAAACTTTTTAGTAGGTCCTATAACAACAGGATAAGGAGTAATGGTTTGAAACTAAAAGAAAATAGATTCAAACTAGATATAAAAGGAGTACGTTTTTATTAATTTTTTTTATGAGAACAATGAAACACCAGAACAGGTTGCCCAGAGAGGTGGTAGATGCCCCATCCCTGGAAACATTCAAGGTCGGGTTGGACGGGGCTCTGAGCAGCCTGGTCTGGCTGAAGATGTCCCTGCTCATGGCGGGGGAGCTTGGACTAGATGACCTCTAAAGGTCACCTCTAGCCCAAGCCATTCTATGATTCTATGAATTGACAAACCCATGCACCATCATACTATATTCTACACGTGCTCATCAAATGTCTAAAGCATTATTACTGCAGTCGAACTCAGACATATATATGTAACTGCAGCAGACTGCCAACCCATGCTTCAACAGATTCTATCACAGTTCCCTGGAAAGAGATACAGCAAAATCACAAGAAGCTGTAAGATCTTAGCAATCTATATAGGAGGTAGCAAGTATCAGCCGATAACACTTTGCTTCCCAATATAACCTAATGCTTCTTGACACGCCAAGTTCATGCATAGAGAGCATGCTGATTAAAAATTATAAATTATTAAAAGATAACTTGACTCATCTGAACACTGGAAACCTAACACAAGTCTATGAAGTTGGCCCAGCCTGGAAAAGGCAGAATGCACATTGATTTCAGTGAGCATGCACCACTGAAATCGCCATAAATACAATTTACCTTACATGTGATACCTATATCATATTCAGTTTGAGAAGCAAAGGGAAGCATTCCCAGCATTCAAGTGCTATGTTCTAAACCCCAAAATTCCAAGAGTCAAAATTTAACTCAGGTATGAATAGAAAAGCATTTGGGAAAAAGCAATTAGAGCAGCAGTTGGTGAGGAAGAAACAAGTGAGGACCAACAAGAAGATTCAGAACAAGAAGAACAAGAAAAATAAAGAGCTGCACACAAAGGGAGACAGGGTAAAGGAAAGTGTGATGAGTGAAATAATCAAAACAGACATGAATTATGCATAAAGCAGGAAAACAAGGACAAAAAAGGTAGAAAAAAACCAGTGGGTATAGTGACTTTAAAATAGCAGCTAGTTTCAGAGAAAAATTAAATCAGAGGCAAAGCAAAATACAATGGGTTTGAGGTGTTTTTTTTCCTCAAATCAACTCATTTGAGCCAACAGGTCAAATTACTTTTTTGACCACATTTCTAAAAGTGTACAAGCTGGAAAAATGGCTGACTGAACTGCTGCAACACAGATTGACCTGCTACGAACAGGATGCCCAAGAAAATTAAGTACAGACAAGGTGGAGCTAGATGGAAAATTCTCCCCATCACTGCAGATATAGCACTTAGCCATAAAAATCTTACCTCTTCCCTGATGTGTTCTACTTGCTCCTCCAGGAATTCATTTCTTTCTGTCAGTGATTTATTCTTCTTTAAGAGTGACTGGCCAATTCGAGCAGCTAATTCTAAGTCCCGTTCTTTCTGTGAAGGATTAAGAAGAGAAAGTTAATTTCAATTTTTTTATTCTCCAAAGGATCAGAAGGAGGGTAACAATTGTCATGAAAGGGAAGGAACAAGTACTTGAACAAAAAAAGACTTTTCTTCTGTGAGGATTTGTTTGGTTAGTTTTTTGTTAATTTTATTTTTCTATTCCTGCTTATTTACAGCAATGTTAATCAGAAAAGACTGACCCATACAAAGTTACTAAACCATACACATGAAAGCACAGCTTCAAGGTCTACAGTAGAACAACGTAAATGAAACCAGATCTGGTTCTTTATTACAGTTTTGTTCAAGAAATTACTGAAACTATTCCATCACCTTGTTACACCATTTGCAGAATGCAATCACAGTACTTCAGAGGTTACATTTTAAAGAATTCAGAAGCACCATGAAAATATGAAAGAACTTAGGCATTTCATTCAGTTTCCACTTGCTCAACCTTTAAATCAAACGCTGTAAGCTGAGCAGGAGCAGAAGCAGAAGCAGATTCCACCACAACAAATACTCGGCTCCTGTCTTGGTCTATATATATCCATTAGTGCTTTTGTATAAAACCAAATCCTATCCCTTTCCTTTTTGCACATGCCTAAATCTATGCTAAGTGGTTACTCTCATGCCATGCTTGGCCCTTCTTTCCCCCTCCTCTATAAGCACAGAATGGGAAATAACCAGTCCTAGACAGTTTACTACACGCACCAATAAAACTTAGAAGCTTATCCTGTTGGTGACATGTACCTATACGTGTCTCAGCTTCTGCAAAGCTGAGACATGGGGTTGTAATCTGCCTGTGAAAGGATGTGTAAAACTCTGTGCTGTTCATTAAGCATTTCTATTTATCATGTTCTTATTCAGCTACTAGATCTTTAAAACAGGGGGGAAATGGCACAACAGTTAATTCCCCACTTACCTTTAGTTCAACACCATCTGAGGAAGAGTTTTCTCCCTCTCACTGAAAATACGGTTTGGTGTTTATACTGCCCCTGACAGCCATTCAAATTTTATGACTAAAAGCTACCTTATTTCATGCAGACATTAATGACAAAACCTACAAAACTCTACAGCTACTGAGTGCATGGATTTGAAGTCAATGAATTTGAATGAAGAGGCTTTCATAGTGGAAAAAAAAAGTAGTTATGTCATAATCAGTAAATAAAACAGAGAGGTTATTGATCACTGCTGTATCTACAAATAGCATTTTCCAAATGCCTTCTGAAGGTCAGGCTTATATTTGCATCGAAAGCTACTGGCATTATCTAGCCATAAATTCTTTATATAATCTTACGTAAAATCTTTCAGAACAATAGGTCCCACAAAGTTATCCAACAAACATTTGCTTTACGTATCAAGCCAACTTATTGTTCAGTGATTTGGCTCACTTCATAAATACGAGTGGAAAAAATATATTGTTGCAGCTTTGACTCTACACAGGAAGAGCTATCTAGCAGCAAGGTTTCTAAACTCAGATTTGAGGAATGTAAGTGTATTTCCAGGCTCATTAATTAACCTCCCTAGGCTGCCTACGCAATTTTTAGCAATTCAGCTCTAAATCTCAGTGTGGGGTTAGGCCTCTTACTCATAGTGATAAGGATCTGATTTATTACAGAAATATGTAAAAAAACATCCTGAAGCCGGACACATTTACACTATTATTAGAAAGGGCTGAGAAAGCAGGTTCACAGAGGAATCTACTCCTGTTCTTACTATATACCCAGGCAGGCCTGGTGTTGCTCCCTTTGCTTAGTTTCAGGGCAACAGGCACAGATTTTCAAAATATCTGCACAGATACTGTTCTGAGATCTTATCTTTCCTATCCTCCCCCCAAAATGCAACACCTTTCAACCTGCCAACTTCATAATGCAATAATTTGAAGCTTGCCAACAAGGACAGCCAAGGGGTAGTTTTGGGGTTTTTTTTCTTGCTTCTGTGTGTCAAGGTTCCAGAAGGAGTTACACCTTAAATTCTGCAAATGGATGTGTCTTGTAATAACCACATTTGGAAAACAGAGAAAGGAGCTGTAAGTGCACATCTGCCAAGGAATGGAGCGATTCAATCAGAAAAGATGGCCAAATAAAAGGGAAAAGGCACACTGAAAGTACTTGTTTTATTAAAGGTTCACTTAATACACACTCCCCTGTTTTTTCTTTGCTATCATCCAGATAAAGTACACCAGAAATTTTAAAACATCGGCTCAGCAAGTCATTCTGGCATTGCTCCCATGAGTGTGATGTCTGGATCTATAGATGTTTGGCTATGTGGACTCAGGGGAGGCAACAGTTTGGCAGAATGCTGCATCATTACTGGAAGGAGCTGTGGAACAAATGCAAGTAAATCTCAGCCAAACAATACAAAGGGAACAGGACACAAACAAGTAACAGACTGTTACTACAAATTAATGGATTATTCCAGGACAAGTCTTTTAGGTAAAGCATCAGTTTTTACTGATTTTCACAGACAGTTGTTTAAATGATTCATCTCAAAGCACAAAATGCAGGACTTAGATCTGTTTGCAGTACAATCAAGCATAGGTGGGAAATGTGAGCATTCCCGTGGTTGTTTCTTGGCAGAGCTAGGGGAGGAATAGACCACCCAACATATCTTAGACACAGAGACCCCATTTTTGACACTGCTACTGCAATAAACAAGCAAATAAATATGAACACTCAGCCATGAACCAATACAGTTGTAATAGTTTTCACCTAAAAAATTCTCCACAAACATTACTTGGAAACAGTGCTAAAGTTTACTGCAGAAAAGCAGCTGATTTCTGTCAAATAATTTATCATGTTTATTGAACATAAGCATTGTAGCTTGACAGTTGCTTTTTGACATTTCTTGAGTGCCAAGGATTAAAATAATAACAATTAACATAATAATGGTATTTAATATAAAAACCAAAAAATACCAACCCAAAACAACCAAATATAAGGCAAAAAAGAAAAGGTTTGGAGACAAATGGGATATTACACTTTTTTTTTTTTTTGTGTCAATGCACTTCTCTAGAAAGACATTATCTGAGCTAATGATTATGAATGTAAGACTATTTGTGAGCCTTTTTAAATTTATTTTTTAAAAAGACTAAATCCATCAATAATTATACTATTAGCTTTACATGTACTGTAAATGTGCATGTCATTTTAAAACAACTCCCTCCACTCTCCTCCTCCTCATTCGTTATGTCAATTATTTGACCATAGCAAGTTAAATGGCCTCAACTGAAAAATAAGCATAAGTAATGAATCTATATGACTGGGGTAAACAAATAACCTTTATTTAGAAAGAATATTTACCTTACCAATGAGATAAAGTGTACATACACTCAGAGCACTTATCCCTACTCACTAGAGGACAGTCTACCAACCATCTGTACTAGAGGTACCATATAATTTCTGTACTAGTGTCTCATACTGTGAATGGGTCCTTAAAGAGATGTAATACTTGCCTCTTCGAGAAGACGTGTAACAGCATCTATGTCATTGTATGTTTTAGTCATCTGGCCCACTCTTTCAGCACATAAAACTGTGAGGAAAAAATAAAACATTAATTATATTGGTAACACTGTTAAAGGGAAAATACTCTTAAGAGTTTGAGTTTGCATAAGTTTTCATCTTGAAAATACTTATCTCAACTTTTGGGTATGTATATCAAAAGCTTAAAAAAACCTCAGAAAAATAATCAAAGCTTCAAGTTAAACTGAGAATGCAAGTGTTTTTCTTTTGTAATCACTATTTGCTTTTTTCAGTGACAGAACAAACAGTTAAAATGTTAAATCTTTTGTCTGAAGGAGTATCTTGAGTTTATTAAAAAAAACATCAAGGAAGAAATGAAAATAGACATTCTTAAATACATGATTCAGTTTCTATCACATCACTTAGTCATTGTATTATGTGCAATAATTTTTTGTTACTCCATGAATAAATACGGTTAGTAACACTGTTCAACATGAAGATACTATGTCATATAAAGTTGATAAGAACTGGGTTCTACTGTATGAGACAGCAAAGTAAATACAGAAGGCATGCAAATAATATTCTTATAATACCCAGAACACACCACAGTGGCCACAATATTGCTCATGAGAGATATTTACTTGGACTGGATGAGTTGATTAATCACTAAGGTGGAACCACAAGTTTTTTATACTGAAGAAAGCAGGCAGAAGTTTAGTCTACCACCTTTAAGAAGCTATATTGACTTATTTAAAAGTTTGCAAGCTTTCTAAAAATCCACTAATGATCACAGGAGAAAAGAGCACTTTCTCCTCTACCCTTATATTCGTTCCATTTTCAGCTACACCTGTTTTTCAAACTCCATAGTTCTGGGAAAAAGGGATTGTTCATGAAGTTCCCTTGATCATATGTACTACGAGTTACCAGGCTGCCGTAGCACGAATTGCTATTTAGGGGATTTATCTTCAATGATGTCAGTTAAAGCTCCATCTGACAGATTAGCTGATGTTGCCCTAGCGTGCATTAAGGCTGTGGGGGGAGAGACAGATAAGGTCTAATAAGATTTAAATGGGGGGGGGGGGGGGCGGGAGGGTACTGAGTACAGTAACATTACCAGGAGACAGTTTGTCACACTAAGGAAACAACACTACCCAATTTATAAATAACAACCTACATATACACAAATGTACAGCTGATCACTTCTAAAGGCACACCCATAATGGACCAAATGCAACAGTACTTAGATACCTGTTGCAATGCTAGAGGTTGGGTTTTTTCCATACTTAAACATCAGAAAGTTCTTAAACTATGTCAACAAGGACAATGTTTATTTTCCTGTTTCTCAAATTTTATTTTTGAGGATCAAATCCTGAAAACATTTACAATATTTAGGGACATCAGCAGTGCCAGTGAACTCCAAAAGATGCCAATCAAAAGTATTCAAAAGATAATTACACTTATCCAAATAATTAAGTCTGAAAGGGATAACAGTAAAAACTCTTACGCTTTAAAGTAATAATCTGACATTACATACCAATATAAAAAATAGCTATACCACTGCACAGACAAAAATACAGTGCATCTGTAAACTACAAGCTATGTCAGTCAAAAGCAGACTAATCAGGATTCCACAGAAAAAAAATGAAGTAACTTGCAGAGAACATCAGCTATAATAAACAAAGAGGTTAAACAGAAGCTTTCCATAAAAACTTCACATGAAGACAGATGGTGACACATCCAGAAGACTATTCACAATACAAAAAAAACCCAAACAAACATTGCCATAAACCAAATTTTTTTAAGACATGGTAAGATCATAAATTGTGCCATAAAAGCATCTATCACAAGCCCTGACGCCAGCAAGTTATTTTCCAAAACAATGGTACACTAAATAGTTCCTTTGGTTACAGCATTCCCTTACTACTATAAAATAATGTTTGAGATTATCATTAGCAAGCTCACTTTAACTCTGTACCTAGCACTAATAATCACCACTGATTATGACTATGGCAACCACCATGCCATCCCAATTCAGGTGAACATATAAACTTCCTAACATCCAAACTGGTAAAAGGACAATGCTCCCACAGACAGAATAAAGTCACTCATCTAGGAAAGTGATAAAGGTTCATTTGCGTGGCTGCTCAGTTGGCTATTTCTTTGGACCTTGCTATTTAATCTTTAACCTGGCAGGCTAACACCACAGCCTTACCACAACAGACTTATTACTAGCAAAGCAGTAGCGACCTGGTCACCAATAGCTTTTATATCTCCAAGTTTCCATCACAATACTGTTGGCCATTATTTTTAAACAGAGGCCTTCATATATCACTCTGCCAACGTGGAAGGGTTTCAAAGCAGAAATGGTAACTTGTGTATCCTCTTCAACATCCAAGTGGAAACAAACTTCAACAGACTGCATATAATAAAATGCCTCCTTCACTCCACTACCTCCTTTGGGCACTAAACACAAAACACAGCAGAAGCGCAGTGCTACTAACTAAAAGGAAGGTTTTCCTTTTGGAAGGAGGGCAAACTTGCAAAGATGCCTTGCTCTCCATCACTCAGAAATCAATGCTTGTGGGAAAGAGAAGGTGAAAAGTGAGGGGAGAGAAAGCAATTGAGAAACAGCATTTAAAAAAACAACTTCAAAACACTGTCAAAGTATGTAATTATTCCTCCCCCACGGATTACAAGATAGCATTTGGTCAGTTGCTAGTGCAGCGATTTTTATTTCCTTAGTGTTCACAAAATCTACCAGTGAAAAAAGACACACTATTTTGAATAAACATTTTGAGCCCTGATCAGTGAAATATGGATGGGAAAAAAACCCCATCACATCTCTCATGGATTCTGCATAGTATGTTTCTAGCCTGCTGGAGTTTCCGATGAGTATGTGAGTGCGGTAACACTACTGTGAAGATAAAACAAGAGCAAATGAAGGGCAATGCTCTGTAATACAAAACCCACAGTGCCAATTTACTGACCTCTCTTCACTCACTTGCAAATCAGTAGTATGTTCGCCTGAGGGTGATAGGAAGAGCAGTGTCTAAACGCATGGGTACATGCAAACATTCAAATCAAATACACTTTGCACCTCTCAGTTTATGGAGAGGGCTGCTAGACAAAGAAAGGAAGAGTAACAATATTTTTCCAAAAAGCCTACCGCAAGTGGAACAACCATAGAATTCTAGAGACGCAGAGTTAGAAAACATGTTTTGGTAACTGCTTTGAAAGTAATGTCACAGATCCAAACCAGGAAACAAACAACAGAGAAAGCTTCTGTTACACTATTTTCATAACAGCATTAAATACATGCTATCAGGGACACATTTGCAGTTCAAAGTATTTGGTTTGGTGGTTGATTTTTTTTCCTAACAGACAAACTCAAATATGGATAAATGCAACAGAGATCAAGTATTTCCTCTAACTTTAAATACAAAGCACCATCCTCATACCCTCTTAAAGCCTGAAAATGTATGGGTACTCACATTCCTGTGTTTCCCAACGTGAGTATAGCTGAAAGGATGAGTATACTCTGGATTTCTCTCTCATCACCTATCTAATGCAGCACCTGATTGGAAGCTTCTTTCAGGCTCTGAGCACTGCACTGAAGAAAGCACCAATTCCCAAGCTGAAGATGCTCAGGGAGAAGAGAGGAAAGTATGTACCTTCCTGGATTGCTCCCCGAAAACTACACAGCCATTTAGCATGCTACTTAGAGAAAAATTGTTTCCAGGAACAGGAAACAGCCATAGAAGTGAAGGGAAGCAAGAATACCATTATTGGGAGCTGCTGCAGTGAGCCACCACCTACCGAACAGGGGATTCAGATGGAAGGGGCGGGGGGGGGGTGGTGTGTGGAAGATAATCACAGGAGCCAGCAGTCACAAGTGTTCTCAGCCCCTGCTCCCTGCATCCCTCCTTGAGGCATATCCCCCCATCATTTTTGAGACCTAGCAATCAGGACAAACTAAATAACTAAAAGAGAGCAGCCATGTCTGAAGAGGAAAGCCCAGCTCCCACTGCACCTCTTCCCATCTATTTTCAACTACTGGGAAACAGAAGGGGGATAAGATGTTACAGTAAAGTTTCAGGCTTTAGGCAGATAATACTGACCTGTATATAGAGTCTAACAGAGAAGGCCCTAGGGCATGGGGGTTTCCCTACTACCAAAATTTATTTTCTTGGAAACTACACCAGGATAAGGGAATACTCTTCATGGAGCACAGATCTCTGGCAATTTTAATACTGAAGCTTGTTACAGGCAAGGTGGCAGCGGGGGACATTCTCAACAGTGCCCTACCCAAAGCCTTTAACTATTGCAAGGCCTATATATTCTTGCTCAGTCATGAGAAGCCCTGCCTCAGGAACAGCTTGTGTCTGCCTCCTTGCTGCTCAGAGCTCTGCCCGAGCACTGGCAACACAGTGGCACGTTCCCTGCATGCTGAATGTCGCGCACTGGAGATGCACGGACCACGGGCAGTAACGCTGACTGGCCAGCCACGCTCCCCACTGCCAGGTACCACCTGGCAAACATCAGTAGTCAGGGACCCCGGCAGACTCCGACTCCTCAGCTCACAAGGGTTTCATTTCCAAAAGGCTACTTTTGCACTCTGAGGATAAAGCACTTGCTAAAATCACAGATTCAGTTCTAGAGCCACTGACAGCTATGCTCTGGCACTAGTTACTGCAAGCACTGCACCAACCTGAGCCAAGCGCATAAGGAATTCTGAAACTCTGCCATATTATATATATTCCCTTTCAAACAGACTTGGGAAAATGGTACCTAAAACATGCCATCAGCTCTGTTACTGGCCCAGAGTAGCAGGACTTTACATGTTCAAAGATTAAAATAGTAGCTTTTCCTCCACTGAAGAGGACCTTCTGGCAGCCCTGGCTAAGCTGGAGCAGAGGCTTCAGGCACGCTGTTGCCCCTCATGTCTGAGATGGCCCTAAGAGAACACATTCACCTGAAGAGCTGAAAAATTTTAAGTGACTGTTGTCACTGGAGTGTGAAAAATAAAATAAAATGTACTTTTGAGGCATGACTTGCTATAAGTCCAAATTTTGACCCAACACGCCAGCAGTTCCTCCAGCCACCCCCACTCCTCCAAGCACAGAGGCAGCCCAGTCCCTCCAGCAGGCAGATCTGGAGTTCAGCGGGTGGCTGTGACCCTGGTTACGGGGATAAAGAGTGGTCACAGCCTGCCAACTGCTTCACAACTGTCAAGTCACACTGTGGGCGAGATCCATGGAGGAGTCTGGAAGAACGCAAAGTTGTGAGCAATACATACTCCATCAGCAAGGCCATATTAGTGCGGTGAAAAATAACTACCTTAAGTTCAATAGATAATGCCAACAGATTTTTTTCTTTTCCTTTTTTTTTTTTTTTTTAAATGTTACAGCTTCACTTACTGTCATTTCAATGGCATAGTTTGCAAATTAATCTTTTACTATTAAGGTGCAGTTACTGATTCTTCTTGAAGAAGACATTTTATCTTGTCATTTAAGCTATGTTTTGAAGGGTGTTTGTTCACTACCATTTCTCTCACACAGTTAAAGCCTCACATACAAACCTACACTATTACTTAATCTCAGGTTCGGGAAAACATTTTGCTGTTCTTTCTTTTCTAAAGCTTATGTCAAATACACAGGTAGGCAGCCATTTCAAAGTACTTCCTCTAAGCAAGGCAAGAACTGCACCAAATTTTCTTGTGATGAATGAAGAATCAGGTTAAAGGCAATTTCATCAAGAACATCACACACTTGCTCCTTCTATTAGCATAAACACAGATCAAATGAGGTAACTTAGAAAATACAGCCACAAAGTGAAACCAAGGAGATAAGGAAAAGCACCCGGAGGGAACTCACCATCGCCTCAATGCAATGTTCACACCGTTCACTGATACAACTCAGCACAACTCTTCTGTTAAAAGTAAAACTTTTTGTGCAGGATTGCTGATTATTAGCCATTGAATTACTGTCTTGACATTCTCCTCCATCCATTTCCTGTCAAGACATGTCTGGACTGCAGTCCTTGCAACTAATAAATGGGTGTAAGGCTTAAATCAGGATCTGGACTGTAAATCTTTCTGCATGGTCTCCCTCATTTAAATACGTGACCTTTTCCTATTCCAACTCTTTGGGAGGGATTGGCTGTGCCAAAGTTTTCAAGAAATACTAGTCTCCATTTTCTTTGCTTCAGTGTTTGAAGATTCCAGAGCCCTGTATGGCCTCCATTCTACTCAATGTCTTTGTAAGACAAACCAAGCATTTTACTTTTCCTGCAAGTGAGACCCCAGAGTGCCTGAACTTGAGATTTAACTTTTTTCTTTTTCTTTTTTTTTTTTTTTTTAATTAAACTTCAGCTAGAGTCTTAGCCTGCATTTACCCAGTACTTTAGACAAGGACTTTTAATCTGTTACATTAGTAAATTGAAACAGTAATGGCTAGCTGCTATCATAGGTCCTAAACAGCTAATAGTCTTTTCCTGTCCCACCTGCAAAAGCAAGAATCAAAACACAGCCCAGTTTCAGAATTAGCTGACCCAAACAAATCACTAACCAAAGAAAACTGACAGGCTGTCCTTTCACAACTCAGATTCTTTTATGAACAAAACCTAAGGAGTCTATCAGCAGATATCCCTGCACAAAGTTTCACTGTAGGCAGCTCACAGACCAGCTTATCAAATGAAGAGTAAACATGTTGCTGTCAGGAGAACTTACAACTCCAAAGCAATGCACTAACTCTAGGACTGTTCTGTCTAGACCTTTATGAAGGTGCTCCCCATACTCATCAAGAGAACCGATTCTGCAACTCCGCCAAGTGTACAACACTAGTTCTGGGACAAAGGATCTCTAAACAGGACTGAGGGCAGTCACAGGACCTACATGTTGGGACAGGAAAAAAACCATCAAAATGACCACAGAAATAACAGACAAGTAGTGAGTACATGTTCTGCCTGTGGAATAGGCCAAACAATTAAAGAGTCTTAATCACACTATTTTTCCCCTTCTTTTCAATAAGTATAAATGATTAAAGTAAGCCATATTCTCAGATCGTCCATTCTGATACCAGATGTATAGCCAGATATAGCTAGAATGCTTCTTTTGTTCGGCAAGAAAAGGCTGGTGTTTCCATCTGCTCTACTTATAGAACGAATTACCTCATCCCCAAGAAAAATACTATCGTTCCTAAGTGCACCCACATGCAAAGATACACAGAAATACCATACATCATTTTCGTGCACCTGTATCACTACTACACTGACTGTGTAGGTGACCTGAATGTATAGGTGGAGGAGAGAAAGCATCTTTAGAAGGCATTTCAAATACATACTGAGCTTTTGAAGGGAAGGTACTGTAGAAGGACAGGGCTAAATTTATCCCAGATGGAACTAAGCTTTCTTTTTTTCTCTCCAAATCAACAAGAACAGCTTCAGACTACTTAGATCTGGACAAAAGGTAAAGTCAACAAGAAGAATAAGAACAGCATGATGTACATTTCAGCAACCATTTAATCACTAAAAAAACCCCAGGAATCAAATATGAAAGTGTTGGTTGGCCTCTCTTATAAGTTTCCTCCCCACTCCAATCCCTAGTTTTAAGTTTCCTTCTACCAGCATTCTCTCCAGCACCTTTCCACTTTGCAGAGGCACACAGGTTAGCTCAGCTTCCTTCAGAGACCCACAACAGGAGAGACGGATGGTTTATTGACCAAGTATGACTAAAATCCAGGTGGAATATGTGATTCTGAGGAGATCTTTACAGGAAAGACCTATGAAACAAGATTCAAAAAGCACATTTCATCCACTGGGGCTCTGGACACAGGAATTCTTTCCTATAAGGTACATAAGGGTATAAATGCACAGCACGTCACATCCTCTGCGCTGACAAATCTTTCAAAGTACCTTTACACCAGCTTTATGATAGTGTATTTGGAAGTAACAGTTCTCTAGCGTAAAGCTGCTATTTTCAAGCAAAATTTACAGCACATGAAATCATATAAACGGTACATTTAACTTTTGGCACCTGAAGCCCTGAAAAAGATGGCCAGACTGGTGGGAAGCAGCCAGTGCACAGCATACAGCAGGTGCACAGGAGGGTTTGCAATGCACATACACTCACACTCCCACCCCAACGGCCCAGTTGCCTGCAGAACGCAGATGTCCATTATTTCCACAAAGCAGGACAAGATTGTTCAGTTGCTTGTTTTGTTGCAAGATTAAATCACAAGACCCAAAACTTGGATTTTTTCTGTTTGTTCGCTTTCAAGTTCATGGACAAGCACAAAATTGTTGCTCTGTTTGCTCTACTCATTTTTAGAAGTACCTAATGACAACACACACAGCTTCATAACACACACACAAGATGTACATACAAAACCCGCGTACAATTCCAAAGAAAGATAATTTCCCAAATCCAGTTTCATTATTAGAAAGATATTGCATAGTCTATATCTTTTGATAATGTATTTATTCTTTAAAGTAGTGTATATAAATCAAGATCCATCCTGCTCATGAGTATCTTCTTAGTATTCCATCTGAACATACTGGCTACACATTTAAAAAAAAGTAAAATTTAGTAGATTTAAATCCACAAACATCACTCAAATAACTTATACGTTGCCATCTGCTACTACCGTAAAAGTTTAAAATCAAAAGGTGAAAAGTACCTTCTTCCAAGATATCAAGGCTCTGCCTGTTAAATGTGCCTTCTCTCCTACTTTCCTTTTCATAATCATATTCAAAGCTTTCCTCTTCCTTCACTGACATTGCTGAACTCGTCCCAAACAGACACGATATGATGCCTTAGTCTCACAGGAGATGGGAAGTCATTCCCCCGGAGGCTGTATTTTGGGGGAGAGCAAAGCGAGGTCTCCACAAAGCAGGATACCATCTTTCCTCACTCACATGCTCAGCCAGGGAGCTCCTGAGCAACTGAGTATTTGTCCTTAGCACAACAGCTTTCTGTTGTACAGATGGGGTGGAGGAGGGAAGAGACCATCTGTCTAATAATTGCTAGAAGATTTATGTTGTTCCTCATACCAGCTCTGAGGGCAGCCTGCTTCTGCTCAACAGCTCCACCAGCATATTCCAGACAAAGTAAGTGGGCTGAAAACCCCCGTCCTCGGAACTCCTCAGTCAACAAGGTTCTCCCTCCTCTGCCCCTGCTCGTCCAAGTGAAGTGGTAGCTTCCTGCAAGTGTCTCGGCAGCACAGCCCGACCCAGCCTCCGACTGTCACACCTAGTGAAGGGTGTGCACCTTCACGGAGTTTAATCACCTCTCAAGTTGCCCAATGCTGCAAGTAACAGATTTCAGGGCAGCAGCAAGCAGCCACAGCCTGCGCACATGGCCAATCCCACCCAGCAGAGAGGTCTCGAAGGCTGAGGCTCTTGCGCAGGAAGAGTCCGGCTCTTGCACAGCAGTCCAGCTGCACTGACACCGCTGTGCAAAGAATCAGGCTGGGGGGGAAGGGAGATTTTTTATTGCTTTTTCAAAAAAATACTATGGTTGTACCAAGCATTTAAATGACATATCACATCAGCTGTCAAACACGTTTTCCACAGTCGCCTTTACTGTGTGCTGTGGGGAAACGAAATACCTCAAGTCCACACAGGGCACCCTAATGCATTTTCAAGGGTGGACGTCTCTCTTTGTTCAACAACAAAGAAAACTCCCTCCTTGTGCTCAGACCTCTTGGTTTCCAACAGATTGTTTGCTAAACTTGACTACAGACATAGGGCAGGTTAACTTTCTTATTTAACTTTCTGCGGCTGTAGATATTTAATGTTTGCCAGGTTGCCTCCCTTACTTTTCAATGGCAAAGAGGTGCCCTTTGCTGCTTGCAGAAGGCATTCCTATGGCAGGCAAAATGGGGGCACCGCAAGCCAAGGGCAGCTCATCACCCCCCGAGGGGCCCTAACTGCTGGGGAGGAAGGGAGCCAAGCACCACAAACCAGCGGAACGTAACAGTTAGGATCACATAGAAACAATTTCTCGACTACCACCTCTCCAGTGGTGTGAGAGTACCAGGCACTACGAGATGGGAAAGAACTTGTTTTATACAATCACAACAAATTATTCTGGTTTATGTTTTAAACTCTTAATATTTATATACAAACACTGTACCAATGTTTATATTAAAAATAGCCAAAGGATATGAAATACATTAAGTGCTTGCTGAGGAAAGGAACACTCATTTCTGAATAAAGAAGGACCTTACTACTCCAACTTAACCTGACCTTTGCCAAAATTTACTGCAATATTCAGCAGCAGCAATAGCCTCAAGAACTCTTTGGGAAAAAATGGGATTGTCCCTTTCTCCACTTATCATGACATTAAAAGATGCAATTTTAATAACAATGTAATAGGGTTTACTTCTAGTTTCTGGCTCCTTAGAGCTTTCCTGTGTCTTCATTTCTCCCCTGTAACAGTGAATCAAAACTCTTTAAAATAAAATAAAATAAAAAAAGACAGTAAGAGTCTTAAGTACCTACTTGCCATCCAGTGTCAATTTATCACATTTTAGTAATAGCTAGAGAATGGAAGTTCAGAGAATAACCAAAACAAACTCATTTTAAAAAAAATGCCAGTAGCACCTTTTTAAACTTAGGGACAGAGGAGTCCACCCCTGCCAACTCTGTTGACATACTATGGGTTTAATATTGCTGGCAAGTGTTCACTATAGCTAACCAACTAGCTTACAAAGGAGAGCAGGGCAGTGGGTGATACACTGAAAACATGCACGTTGCTGTCCAAGATACATATAGCATCAGAATTGTTAAGGTGAAAAAGACCTTGAAGATCATCAAGTTCAACCATTAACCTAAGACTGCCAAGCCCACCACTAAACCACGTCCCTAAGTGCCACGTTTACTGGTCTTTTAAATACCTCCAGGGATGGTGACTCAACCACCTCCCTGGGCAGCCTGTTCCAATGCTTCACAACCCTTTTGGTGAAGAACTTTTTCCTAATATCCAGCCTAAACCTCCCCGGTGCTTCTTGAGACCGCTTCCTCTCCTCTCTACTATCCTGTCTTCTTTGTATCACTGGTCGCTTGGGAAAAGAGACCGACAGCCACCTCACTACAGCATCCTTACAGGTAGCTGTAGACAGTGGTAAGGTCTCCCCTGAGCCACCTTCTCTCCAGGCTAAATGACAATATAAGGAGAATAAATGAGTATTTCCACAAGCTGACTTCTGAACTGTGACTCATGTGAACTCATGCCACACAGGAGGACTCTGACATTCAAAAGCTGGAAGATAAGTGTTGCAATGCCCACTTTGATATCAGTGTATGAAAAATGCTGATGCAAATTACTAATGGGTGGAGAAGGAATGTGTACCCCACCCTTACACTATCAACTCATTTTCAGTGCTATTCTGCATTAAGTCCTTCTAATAGTGCAGGAATATTGACTTTCTAAAGACTAAGAGCCAGGTTTCCAACAGATACCAAACAATAAGCAGCTATGAAGGAGGGGAAAAGCTACATTGCATATGGTTCTGAAAATATACCTTCTAATCAGGAAAGAGTCAAAAGTGATTTTTAATATTTCCTATAAATACATACTCAGGAACTAGAAGAATATACCAGAATGAACACACATTTTTATGGGTTGCCACTGCAAAGTAAAATTGGCATATTTGCTGCAATCACTGCTCTGCATTAGCGGCGAAAGACATTTAACTTCCTTCAGGAAGCTTGCTAAGTGAGCTGCAATCCTTAAAGCACACAGATGCACATTCCTCATGCGAAGCTTGCACTAAGGTACAGATGGCCTTCAGCAACTTTGCAATCAAACGGCAAACACGCGAACTAGGAGCTCGTTTGAAGAAGGGTGAGGCTGGACACAACACAAACAAACCCTCATGTCCTGAGTCATTATTTCCAAGGAACTCCAATGTATTCAAATAATTCTAACCTTTCCTTATCAATAAAATTTTCCACAATTAACCACATTAATTTTGACCACAATTAACTAATAATAACAATGCTGCAAAGAGAGTCTCTGTAAGCAAACAAATCCTAAAAACAACACCTGAAACGGCAGCACTCGGATTTTAAATATGTTGAAGAAATGTGGGTGTTTTGGGGTGGGCTTTTCAGGGAGGGAAGATAAATTGGTCATTGAACATGTGCTTTGCTCAGTCAAGTAAAGTTAGCTTGTTAAATTTTCACAGGTTTTGCATGTTTCCCACTCTTTCAAAATCCCACCCAAATTATCTTCTGTCAACTCAACCAAAAGGACAGCATGTTACTTTTGCAAAAATGAAACAAAATGGGATGAAGTAGGAAAAAGCCTACCTGGAAATTCAGCAGGTGAGCAGAATAAAGAGGAAAGATACCTCCATACTGAAATACATAGAGGTAACATACAAGTACAAGTAGCTTAGGTCTGACTGAATAGAGAGTCAATGGAGGAATAAAGAACAAGAAGTGACATAGCAAAAAGCAGAAAACTAGGAAAATGGTATCAATGATTACATGAATATAAGCAAAATTCAACCATATTTATCAAGTATAGAGATACAGGACACAGAAGCAAAACAAGAACAACCTGAATGAGAATTTTAGCCCCATACCTATAGAGCAAGGGCTGTTTCAGAGGTTGGATGCAACAGGCATTTGTAAGATTCTCACAGATTTAGACAGCATTAGATGCCACAAGTCAGTATCCACCCAACACCCACAGTAACACCAGGGTTACTCTGTCCACAGGGCCAGAGACAAAAGAGGCTAATATATGAGGGAGACGATGATTCATCATAAATGCCCAACCGTCAGCTAAACTCCTGCTGTATGGGGTAAGATGTCATGGGAAGCGGATTTTAAGGAAAATGGTTGACTGTGCCACCCAAAGAGATGACAGAGGTGTGTTTGCAAGGTTACCCGTAATTAAGGTGCACAGAGAAGAAACATGGAGAACCAAGAACTCTTAAGAGCTGCAGCAGGGAATACAAAATATTCTTCTAATGCTACCTTAAAGGAGTGACTTAAAAAAAAAGGGAGTGGGGTGGTGGGGGGGGGAGCAGAGGGGAACCAGGACGCAGTCTTACATCTGTAAAGGCACAATATAGGCAAGGCAAGTAATCATTCTTACATTCTTAAAGTGGCTGAGAGGTCAAGGAGAACAAACCTTAACATTATTAATTATTGTTCAATGAAAAAGAAAGTTAGGGAGCTTGCTGATAATTATTTCAGTGCAGTGGAAAATAAAACAGAGAAAAGCTCCAAACAGTAACTGCAAACAGAACATGTGATCACGTGATGAAAAAATTTCAACGTGACCAGGAAGAAAATACAGGTAGGGGTTGAAAGTTAGAGAAGAGCAAAACCAGGATAAGGTGTGCTGGAATGACAAAGAGAGTGAGATAAAGTTGCTCAAGCAAACATAAAAGCAGTTAGAAGCTTCAGCATGTGTAACGAACAGGGCACACAGTGGGATTGGCAGGGAAAAAAGGAAAAAGCGCCATCTTCTCCACAAGAATTGCTGAAACTCAAGGCCCACAAAAGCAGGAGAAAAGAGCCAATTGCACATACACAAAGTCACCTGGAATTGTAGGCAATGAACTCTCAGGCATTAGCATGAAGTTGTTCAGCTAGAAATAAACGAGTAATGGAAGAAACCACAAGAAAAGTAATTTGAGCCAAAGTCAACCTGGACTTCTCTACAAAGCATTGTTCATTGAGAGGATTAAAAAAATGGCTAAAGAAAGAGGCAGGGGGAGAAGGCTATTCATAAAGATTTCTATGGGTATCTATTTATCTGTTTATTTAGTTGTTTGGTAGTTTGTGGGGGGGGGGGGGGTTTGCATTGTTTTTTTCATCCGAGTTGCATTACATGTGGGGTTTTTTAAGAATCTATTTGGTTTTGTCTAAAACACCCAAACATCTAGATGAACCTAGACTTTTATACTGCTTCCTTTCATGATAGATGTCTACAAAAGTTTTATCTTTTCTTCTTTTATCATTGGTTCTGTCAATCTCAAAGTCTGAGGTGAAAATAGCTACTTCCCTACCCAAGTACACACCCAGCTCTTTCCCCTTCGCATTCCACCTACGCAATATATTTAATTAATGCCAAGTAAGGTGACAACCGTTGCTCATATTATAAAATGTTATACTTGAAAATTATTTAAAAAGCACAGTGTAACAGTTGTTATTTACAGAAGTTTAATTTTATTGTAATGCTATTCAAACAGTATGACATTTTATTGTCTTATTTCCATCTACTCCTACCAAAAATAAACTCTGTAGGGGACCTTACCTAAAGGGATTAATTCATTACTCCAACCCTAGAAAGTCTTTGTAAAGATTTATAAATGGCAAATTTTGAGCATGTTAATTTTTTTGCAAGGTATTAAAAAAAAATAACTGCCACCAAACCCAATTTGAAGACATCATTACTCTGTTGGTTCATTAAATCTGAAGTAACAGTGAGAGTCACTTTTTTACCTATTAAGTTAAATGATAGCATTATAGCCTGATGTAATTTTAGAGGGCTTTTTTTCTCTGAAGAGCAAGAAACCACATGCTGCTGAAATAGTTATTAAAAAAAGGAAAACAGATGAAGTCACATCTTTTACATGGAAATCTGAGTCTCAGCAGCTCTGATAAAAAAATGTATGAACAAATTAATCAGAAAAATAATACTGTAGGATAGTATCTTGTGAGGTTTCCAATTAGTTTCAATGTACCACCAACTCTCCTCTGTTACATTTACCAAAAAGGGTGAACTGGGTGGGATTCACAAATTGAATGCATGCATACATCTGAGCTCCAGAGAGTTCATGTATAGCAGAGAAATGAGCTCTTTAACTATCTTCATCTTGTCCTAAAATAGATATTCAAAACAGGTCAGCTGAGCCGCAACTGCCTATCACTCTCTACAGAATATAAAAAGACTCTCAGGCAAATGACTCTGGTATTGACAAATACATGGCAGAAAAATCAAACATCAATCAAGAGACAGGCATCTCTTATAATATGCCATCTGCTCCAGGTTTTTGGAAAAGCTCCATTTTCTTCTATAAAAATTTCTTTTGTCTCCCACTACGATTAGAATACCTTTTTCCATCAACAGGAAAAAGGTCAATACCATTTCAAACCCAAGTTAATGTGCCAGTATTGAAGGCCAAAGACTGTGCCTTCCACTGCACCTCTCAAATCCTTTTCTTGTGTACTTCAACTGGGAGAAGCAAAAGAACATTAACCCCGTAAAGGCTCCAAGAAACCCTGGAGGGCTACCACTCACCTGAGAGGCTGAGACAGGACTGACAGCACTATGCTTCCATCATGTAAGAAGTAATATTTTAATAATTTTTAAAAAAATAGTAATTTTAAGAAAGTATTATGCCTTACCTACCGGAGAAATGGTTTCCCTATGAGACATTAAACGCTGCTTTCTCTTTGAGGAGACCTTCCCAAACACTTCAAGCAGCCAGCACGCACATACTCAGGTCTCAGGTCATGGAAGAAGTACGCTGGGTGGCGGCTCAGCGCTCACAGGAAAACTCGTAAGCCCAGAATCAGAGCAACCACTAGTGCTCCTGAGGCCCTGATCCCACAAAGGATTTAAATGCTTGCCTAACACCTGTTGCTTATTCCACTACCATGGAACTCCCATAGTTTCTCCAGTGCAGCACACACCTTAAGACAGAACTGATGAGCAGATCGGCTCTTCACTCAGACATTCAGGCATACCACACCTCTGCATAGCAACGCTTTGACCAGACAAAGGACCATAAAAATGAACAATAAAAAGGTTATCTGCATTTAACCTGGGGGGTGGGGGTGGGGGGGGGGGGGGCGGTGTAGAAATCAGCTACTGCTTTTAATGGCAGCATAACTGTTCTATTTCTAAAGCTTCTAAAACCAGGCCAACTCAGCTTGTTACATCATGCAGATTAATCAGATGCTACAGTATTTACTAGGGTTAAACCTAGGATAAAGGTTACATAATGGATTAAATCCAATTTAAAGTGGTCAGATCTTTCAAATAAATACACACCTTTCCTCTTTGAATACCTGGACTCCTGTAATCAATTAAACATAAGAGAAGTTTAACAAGTTTCTGAAATGGCATTCAGTTCCAAGATCTAGTACAGAGAAATAAATGGAAGCACATACCACTGAAAAGACCATAAAAACACATTCAAAATTTTGTCACAATTATCTTTACTCTTTACGTCCCCTCTGATACTGTTATCAAATCACTACAAAATATCTTTGTGTAACACATACTTACAACATCCCCATGGCCTACTCTCCTTTCTGCTCTTTGCTTCACTTTGATCTTGAACTTGTCTTGTTTAAACCAAGCTCTCCCACCAGAATAAAATCCATATATAACTACTGCTTTCCCAAAGGCTGCATTTTCTTTTACAGGTTATCACTGAATGCCATCAATGAGAAATCTTGATTTTTCCACTCTGCAGAGAATACAGTTTTAGCCATTCCCTATTCTTCCTCATGTGCCTTCTGTCAGAAGTCTGATGAAAACATTCAGTACTCTGATAAAGAAATAATCACCCAAGCAAACATTAGAAAAATTGGAGAAGGCCCAGAAGATAGTTTTCCAATTCAAAAAGTTAACCTGCTCACTTTTAGGAAACTCCAGTTTCAAACGTCTTTCACAGACAAATAACCAGTGAGAAAACACATACTGCCTATTAACACATTAAATATATACATATTACAGCATATTGGTAGTGCAGAAAAAACAGACTTAAAACTCAAACCAGTACAGAATCTTACAGTAAATGTATTTAATTTTAGCTCAATACATACAGTTATCATTTCAAATACCACTGCCCCTGCCCAAAGGTTGCTCATACAGTACATACACTCCTCTGCCACTCCCTTTGAAAAAAAGAAAGCTATACGGCTGAGTCTCTTGTAGCACGCTCACAAGAGATGTTCAGCTGCAACAGAAATGCAGGCATCTCCACTACACCAGGGTACCTTTTTCTAGGTATTTCATTTTTTAAACCCTTGAATAATGATGCTCCAATCTTACAAGCTCCAAATTCTGCAACAAGAGACTACAAATAAATATTTACCATCTGTGCATTCCTCATAATACCAGTCCAGTTCATAATAATCTGCTTCAATAAATTTCTGCATAGTCAGTATCCTTCAACAACATAGACGAGATTTGACTTCTCTGCTAAGGTCAAGTGAAATGCAGCCATGCCTTCCTGCCTTGGCGAAATACCACAGCGCAAGGAAGCTCACAGGAAGCTGAAAATAAGCTGCACATCTTCAACGAGGCAACTAAAATAAAAAGGGGGGTGCGGAGGGTGTATTTGGAAAATATAAAAATAAAATAAAAACCAGAAAAAGGATGCAGAAGGGAAAAGCAGATGCCCTGGCGGCTCCTCTAATAAAGAAGCTCTGCACAGGAGCCTTGGATGGGTGTTAACAAAATCATCCTATCGAAAGGCTGATGCGCTGACGTAGGGGACACACACCACCACCGCCTGGCTGATTCTAACTCATTCCTTTCCTCCCTAGTCTCCACATCTCTTTCAGTCTAACATGTTGCTATGGAGACGAGCTGGCACCAGAAGCAATGCAGAGATAAAGAAAATGCATTTTGCTTTTCTGGCTTTATGGACTAGAAGTACCCCTCCATGCTGGAAGCAAAAATCCTTGCTCAGAAAGATGATACAACTCTCTGCTGACTGCTCACTGAACAGCACCATCATGCCATCACAATTCACCGGTTACATGCAGTACATTAATAATGAAAATCTAGTCCATTACTACTCTCCTCCCCGATCTGATAAAAGCCTGCCTTCCCCATGGAAAATTAAGCTACGTTACAGCTTTGTTACGCTATTCTGGGCTGATATAATAGAATCCTTTATGCATCTTGTTATTGCAAAAGTGGTAAACAAAAAAATGAAAGAATCAGAAACATCAGGACAGCAATACATTTCCCTTTGCAATAAAGCTAATCTGTTTCTACTTTTGCCCTGTCCATGAACGACTGACCCTTTTTTGGGTTTGTGTTTTTTTTTCTTCCCAAGCATCTGAGCTTCACAGCTGAAAACAAGAGGTTAGGACAAACTTTCACTACTCTATTCCTAAAAATGTTGAAGACTGTCACACAGATTAGCTTAATGTCTGTATTCAGTGTTTTGGAAATGAAAGAGAAGACTTTATTTTTGCAGCACAAAATAGAATTGTTTAAGCTATTAGAAGAAAATCCGTCTGAGAAAGAGATGGTGTTAAATCATCACCAAACAGCGATTCAATAAGCATGTCTGAATCTGAGCAGGTACAGTTACCAAAGGCACTGACATCCATTTTGTACATAACAGCCACATAGTCTTCAGCCCTTTCTCCTCCTTTTTTAGGAAACTGTATTCCTTTATGAACACCAGTAGAATCACATATGTTAATAACACAAGGTAGTAGGCCATACTGGGTCTGAGTAAGGAGGTGTCTGCCCAGCCAAAGGCTCCATCTACAAGAACAGCCATGAGCGGGTAAAGGAGAACCAGCCAATACTTCCCTCAACTGCCCTCCCAACCTCCAATTTTTCCAGCTTCAGAGACAGCCTGATACAGATACAGTGTCTAGTTTTAGCAGTTCTTGATGGACTTTCCCTGTCTATTCTTGCGCCCGTATACATTTTCAGAACCTCCAACATCCTCTTGCAAGGAGTTCCACACATCTACTATTCATGATATAAGAAGCCCTCACCTTCTGCTTTGCAACTCAATTTTACTAACTTAATTCACTGCTTCCAGCTCTGAAATCTGAATGCTCAATCTCTCCTTTCCAATCACTCATGATTTCGCGGATTTCTATTAAGCTCACTCTCAGTCATGTCTTCTCTATGTTGTTACCACATATTTTACTCCCTGACTGGTACCACTTTGCTCTATGTAACAGCAATATTTAAGACATAGTCAAGCTATGCAAAGGAAAATACATACATTTCATGACCGCATTAGTATTTCAACTTTTCTGGTATAAAAATTAACACTGCAGTAATTCTGAGGTTGGGAATTGCTACATCCCTTTTATAGATTGATAGCTGAAGCACAGATTAACACATCGGTTCATGCATCTGCCAAACATTTTTCAGTGGCAGTTGAGCATGCTATTCACTCAGCTCCAAAGTTCCAGGTGACAGCCAAACTCAAATACACCTTTGTTTGCAGGCACATTACTTCCACTGGAAAATAACATGTTTCTAAGTCGGGGTGTGTCAGGGTGTCTGTGTGTCGGGGTGTAGAAATCCCTGTGTTCATCCTACAATATTGTAACCTATTTGGCAATATGCACAAGATTCCCCTCTACTCAGCACCGGTGAGGCCACACCTGGGGTACTATGTCTGGTTAGGGTTCCCCAGTGTTAAGAGAGAGATGGAGCTACTGGAGGCAGAGTCCAGCAAAGGGCCACAAAGGCCAAGGAATCAAAGCATCTCTCCTATGAGGAAAGGCTGAGGGAGCTGGGACTGTTCAGCCAGGAGATGAGAGCGCTCAGGGGGATCTTACCAATGTGTATAAATATCTGAACAGAGGCTGCAAAGATGACAGATGCAGGCTCTTTTCAGTGATGCCCAGAGGCATCTAGCACAAACTGAAACACAGGTGGGTCATGCTGCACATAAGAATTTGTGGTTGGTTTGTTGTTTTTTTTTTTTTTTTTTTTTTAAATAGAAGGGTGACTGAGCACTGTCACAGCCTGCTTAGGGGACACTCTTTGAGCAGGAGGATTGGACCAGATGACTTGCAGAGGTCACTTCCACGCTCAACCATTCTGCTCTTCTGTGATTTTGTAGTTCAAGGGCCTCCACCCATTTACTTAATTTTTTTAATTGCCACTGACTAAGATCTTTGAACTTTTTTCATTATACAAAACACTCATTTTTAACTTCCTAGGCAGTAGGAACAAGGGCACATGGTTTCAGACCACTGTGAACTTCAAAGCTTCATAGAGACTGGAAGTGCTAGAGCTCTTCCGCAAATACAGTTCCCCCTTGCCCCTGTGAGATGTTCTTGGCTGGGCAGCAAATTGAAGCCCATGTTTCTAAACCACTGGTTTTGTCCAACTTTATTTACTCTTAGGACCCTGTCTGTTCTCCTTCATAGGCCAGCATTAGGCACCTGGGGCCAAGGCCTGCAGCTCTCCTGCAGTCAGTCTCCAGATGAAGAGGTCTAATGTTGGTACTTCAGTTATTACTGGTGGTCAACTGAGTTGGTGTAATACCCAAATGAAGTCAGTCAACCTGCTCTAGGCTGGAAGCACTGTGATTCTTGGGTGGCTAATTCAAAGCTAAGAAGCACACCCTTAACCAAGGCACTGCCATATTTACTGGCGCTTCTCCCTCATTTACAGGATACCAAAATGCAAAGTCAACAAGAATTGAACAGTCTGCATCTGAGCTCTGGCTGCCACAGCTTTTGCCCCTCTGTACCCACCACAGGTCAGGAAATCTTAACGTCTTCTTAACTTCTACCCTTGTACATGAAAAGCGCAGAGATCATAATGATTTCCCCACAGAGGCTCCCCCTGTTACAATGCTTTTGCATCAAGCTAACCTTACCTCTTGAAATCTAGAGGCACACTGAAATAACAAGGGTCTGAAAAACAAAACTTATTTGCATTTTGACAGAGACTGTGTTATTTTTGGCTTTATTTTGCTGATCAGATTTTTGTTACACCCAATACTGATGTGAAAGCAACACAATAAGCATACATGAACTTCAAGTAGGTAAGTCACAAAGGATTATATAAAAGCCACTGAAAGCCTTTGGACAAAGTCATACAAATTATCTTTAAACAAATCACATTTCAAATAGCGCAACCTTTTTTGCCAAATGTGATCATTCTGCCGTCACAATGTGCCATCTTGAAACAGGAACGTGACAAGGCAATCCAGCCCTAGCTCAGTCTTGCCTTGTGAGTATGCATAACTGAAATTCTGCAAGAACTGCACACGCTATTAAACGCAATTAAGGCTACACTGTTAAAATACTGTCAGAGAAAAATAAAGGTTCCTATGGCAACATTAACTCAATTGCTCTGCATATAAGCTATTTGTTCCACTTGTATTATTTTTGTCCAAAAGGTAATTTCAGTCTGGTAATGCTATTAAACAAGCATTTAAAATACAAACACTGGCTACAAGCTTAAATTGCTGCAGGGACTCTCTCCTTTTTAATTCCTGACATTTTAAACAAAGGAAATCTTCAACACGACAGAATTTTCATCTTACTGTCTTCCCCCCGGCACACACCCCCCCTTTCCAATGAGACGGGATAGAAACAGCTCAAGGTGGGGGTTTGGGGCTTCTTGTTCATTTTAATGATATTTTTCTACAGATTTGATTGGAAACATTGGTATAATGCAGAAAGGCATTCTTCTTCTGTGAAGAAAATCACTTGTGTGGTCAAATGACTTCAGAACTCCTCAAGAGACTTGGAAATATGGGATAAGTGTATGGCCTTCCCAGCATGAAAACAGAAACCCTTGACAGACAGAATACTACATATCCAGATATCCACATGCAAGCATCCCTTCAATTATATAAGAAAGTGTAGCTTCATAAAGTGGGAGCTGGAAGGGTTGTCAAGTTGTCAACATGAAAGTCTGACCAGGCTGACAAATCAGTTGCATCCTTGCAGAACCTACTTTCAGCCTCTGCAGCCCTACTTTTCCTTCCTACAGCTATAAACCAGATTCACCTTATGTAAAACTTATCAGAACACATTTTTCTTTAGACTGCTTCTACCAACATTGAACCTCTGTGTATTCACATCTCCATATTACAACACTATTTCTGAGATTTTTATGTGTTTTTTTTACTTACCTAAACATTCATATAAAACTTAAGGTTAAGAAAGATTTCAGATAATAGATTTGTGACTAAAAGGAATCTGCTTTTTCCTATTCCAAAGCTAAATACAGTTGTTCACATGCATTCAACATTCTCTTCCAGCTGCTAGATTTTGCTCCATTTTTTCTATGGTTAATTTCAAAGCAAGCAAACAAACAAAAACCCACCACTTTTACTTGTTCTCCACAGAGCAAAATATGCAGACTGATAAAAAATTCTGGTAGCCAACTGTGATCACCTAGACTGAGCACTCCTCAAGTTTGCAGTTACAAAGGGGTTTTATTAAGCAGAAAAGTTGGCTTGAAAAAGCTTTTAAGCCCTCTCCTCCTTCCTTTTTGCTAGAATAAATCCATACCATAGGTTAACACTGATCTGCCTAAATTAACCAGGCTACAAAATTCACACAATTCCTTTCCCTTGTTTGAAGAGAATTTTTGACTAAGGTAATTGCAACTACCTCATTTATAAACATGGCCTCTCAAGAAAGTTGGAGGAGAACACTCGAGGATGCAGCGAACCATGTTGCAAGGGTGCAAAGCAGCAGCAAGTCATCTCTGCTAGCAAATAAAGTATACAAAGAGTGTCACTGCAAACTATGTCACTATAAATCATGAGTTCCCATGCTTGGTCATTCTCAGCTTTCTCCTCCAAACCTTTTCCAGTTCCAGGAGGATCCTCTGAAACTGAACACCAGAGCTGGATGGAGTATTTCCCTGACAGCTGCAACAGTGCATTACCTCCCATTTGATTAACTCTGGGTCACATTTCTTCTTTTGGCTGCAGCATCACATCAGGATGTTCAGATAATTAAACACCATATCCTTTCATTATTTTCTACAGTTGCCACCACTCAGGATAAAGTTGTCCATTAACATCACCTGGAGCCCTTTCCATCAGAGGAGCAGCTGTACAGACCATCACTATGCAATGCATATTGTTAACAGTCAGGGTTGCCATAATACTTACTTTGCAAATTGACATTTTTAACTGACTTTAAAAAACAAGTAAGTTAAAGAACATTAGAAAGGAAAGCAAGCATATTTACAAGTCCAAATGATTTTCAAGGACAGGCTGGCATGCTGTTCTTTCTAAACTGGAATCTCATTTACTGAAGTGAAGAGTTACTGGTGTTTCACCTTCTAAAAGAACAGTTGAACAGCAGTCATTCTGTGACTTGCACACTTAGTCAGAGCAACAACTCTGCAACTTTAGACAGAGACTCCTCCACTATAGTTATTTTGCTTAGCAAGATGTCACTGTGGCTTGCTCAATCTGAAAAGTGGAACCAGAGCAGTGAAAAGCATTGTTATCAGCAGCTTTCAGAATTGGTATTTAGAAAAATGGGTGCTTCAGATTTGATCAACTCTCCTTTGTCAAAATGGAATTGCTATTCAGGGCTTCAAAATGGTACTAGTACTTCCTGCCGATGGGACAGAGCTGGTCCCTTCCAACACCATAAGGGTGTTTAAACACTGACCTCACCTGGTAGACAAAAGACCCTTCTGATGCAGAGAAGAATCTAACTTCTCCCACTGAAACAAAATGATTTAACATGAGACATGGGCAGACAGATGAAATGAAGTTACTTAAGGACAAAAACCTATTTTCCACATGAGAAGATTATTTCTCCCTTCCCCCAAATTATTACTGAGGAGTACTATATTTGCACGTGTATAAAATCAAAATAGATATGGTCTTCAGCAACCTACCTGCAAAACCAGCTGCACAGGTTAATTAAGGTATCACTGGGCATACTCAAATGCTCTAAATGAGACCATGACAGCGAGAAACAGACATTTAAGAGAATACACCCCTATCCAGCATAAAGCAAACGAAGAATAAAGCTTTAAAGAATCAAATTTGTAAACTGTTCACCATTTAGAAATAATGTAAACTACAATCTCTGATTTCTGTTGTTATATTTCTCCTGGAGACAACAAGAATATTTGTTGAGCTTAACATCACTCTTGATTGGATAGACTAAAATATTACAGCAGCATGGTTATGACCTATTTTTCTAACAAGGAGGTGAAAAAAGCCGCTGACAGTCATGATTGCAGCTTCCTGGGAGAGGAAAGGAATGCAAGTTGCATTACACTGAAGGAATACAGAATCAGGGAGCCCAGAACCGGACCCAGCACTCCAGGTGTGACCCCACCAGTACCAAGTAGAGAGGAACAGTCACCTCCCTCCACCTGCTAGCAACACTCCTCCTAATACAAGATACCATTAGCCGCCTTTGCAGCACGGGCATGTTGCTGGCTCATGTTCCACTTGATGTCCACCAGGCCCTTTTCTGCAAGGCTGCCTTCCAGCCAGGCACACACCGTGCATGGCGTTGCTCCTCCCCAGATGCAGGACTTGGCACCTCCCTCTGCTGACTTGCACAAGCTCTTACTGACTCACCTCTCCAGCTCATCAAGGTCCCTGGAGTCACTTCTCTGGAGTGTCTCAGCAGCTCCTCGGGGATCCTGTCTAGGTCTCTCAACCCCCCTAATGCTGCGCAGCCTGCTGAATTCCTCTCAGCTTCTCTGCCTGGAGATAGCTCTTCACCTGCAGCAAGCCTCCTGTGTAAAAGGCGGCCATCTCTCCCTACCTCAGGGAGAGGCCCCAGGCACTCCCAGCAGCCTGGGACTTGCAGGGCTGCATCCACCATCTGAAGTTCTGTCTGGGTTCCAGTATCTGCCCTGGCAGGGACAGGTGGTCCAAAACCTGTGGAATGCACCCTGTGGCACAACGCCACCATACCTGAAAGTTTAGGCTGTTCATCACTCAATGAGGGCCCCTTCTTTGCACCTTCCACACAAAGCGCTGCATGCTAGCTGCACTCCGGGCCTGGCTGCCACCTAGGGCTCTCCCAAGCACCACCTAAAAGGGTGACTGACCATCCCTAACCAGCAGCAGCTGCAATGAAGGCTCCGAGCACCCCTGGATCAAGGGCACCTGACAGTTCCTCGGGCCCATATCCCCGTGGCTCCACATACCTTGGGCAGCAGCAGGCACCCTCAAGTATCTCAGAGGGTTCCCAGATGATCCTGGGCCCTGTCCTCATAAGCTGCCAAGGCAGAACCCAGACTCAGGCAAGCTGCTGTGTCTGGTGGCTGTGCCTGGAAAGCTGTGCCCTAGGCCTGGCTCTTACAGACCTCTCCCCAGCCGCCAGCTGAAAGCGTGCCCTAAGCTGGGGGCGGGGAGATGGAGCATCACTTTGCTGTATCATATATTTGTGCAGCTTTATTTTAAACTGCCTTAAAAGGCACTCCGCCTCCAGAGTTTAATGAGACTGGTGAGGTAACATTTGATTTATTTGATTATGCTTTAGGTCAGATCAGCTTTATTTTGTTAATTTTGTAGGGGCTGGCTCAGCCTTCTGTCTGAAGCATATAAAGAAAATGAAAAAGATGTGCTTTGGAATTTCAGAATGTAAAAGAACAGCTACAGCACTAATACACTGTTCAGCTCCTCCCAAAAGTTATCTTCATCCAAGTGTGAAGACTCCATTTCCCAACTGCCATTGTTGGGAATTTTCATTTCATTTTATTATATATATTAAATTTTAAGAACTAATTCTCTAGATTGCCTATTCCCAGGTTATAGCTTAAGTTCCCCCCAAAAGTTGCTAAAAAATTAAAACGCTTGGATATTTAAATATTCCTCTTTCCACCACCAATATCCTCAAAAATTAGCTGAAAAGGAGGTCTAAGTAGCCTTGTGTCCATGCTCAAATGACACTGCTCAGCAGATTCTGTGACTGCTGGCCTTTGCGGTTGGGGACTGAACTCAGGATCTCAAAAACAAAAAGGAACAGGAAGACAGAAAATCTGCTCTAACAAGCCACGGCAGTATAGCTAAGGGTCACTGTTGACTGTTATCCTGCATGGATCAACACAGAAGGAAACTCATCACATTTCCACCAGCTGGTTATAAACCAGCATTAATCTTAGCATGTAGTCCAGAAATTGCAAGGACATTCTTCATAAGTCATTCAGGAATCAAATGCCCTTCTTTATTGCTCAGATTTCAAACCTCGCATATTCATACCGAACAGTTACAATGACAATATTCAGTATGTAATCTTCATGAAGCTTAAGAGAATACTATTAAAAGTCAAAAGCTAGGTTTTAAAATTCAAAGCATAACTTCTGTTGTAAAGTCATCTGAATTCCAATCAAAATCAGCGAGTTGTCTAAAAGGAATCCCGTAGGAATGACATAGCCAGCTGTAATCAGTATTTGGCCTAAAAGTTTTGATGTAGGTTGTGGAGGAAGATTTAAGACAAAGGATCCAAACATTCCTCTGGCGCATAGTCTTCTTTTCCACTACAGAGAAATCAACTCAATTTACATTAGGCGAGATCACCACTGCTCGTGTTGTATCTTCTGATGCACATCCTTCATTCTGTTAAAAGGAGTTCAGGCAGTATAACACCTTGCTGGAAATGGCAGACCATTACTAGACTCAGCATAAGGTTGTAGACATTTTTACTTAAACAAAGTTTTCTTTCTTCAGTGAAAAGAGTATGAAGACTCAGGGTTCTACTAATAATGACAGAACAGTCCTCATTACTGTAAAATATCACAAAAGCAACAATTAATGTTTTTTCAGAACTCAATGCTTTGCAATTGTAAAGACTAAAATATCATCCAAGTATCACAAAGAATTTAAGAAATATGAAGGTGGCACTGAAAAAGTGATTTTAGCTCACATAGCTCTGCAGCATTATTACTGGATTTACCTTGTATCACAATTTACACATCTGTATAAGCCTATGAGAACAGGGCTATTAAAAAAATACTAAGAAAAACCAGTTTGTAAGTTTGTTTTACTGACAGAGAACAGAGAGGTGCTCAACAGACAACCTAGGTTTTCAGTAATTACTGAAGTCACCATATGCACACACACATCCACATCACTCAAATCTCATTGCTTTTTTATTTTCATAGGTCATATCTTGACTCAGTTGTAACCACTACACATGGTCAGAAGATCAAGCAGAACAAGTTCAGCAGACCGGCGAACCAAAATAGAGTCAGTATTAAATACACATCACTGGCATATAGCACTCAGGCGTACAAGAATAGCACAAATACTTGCTCTGTATAGACTTTCATATGACAAGTCTTGCTAGTCTGGAACTCAGTAATCAAAGCAGTTTAATGTATAGTTTCTTATTATACACAAGCTGCAAAAGATACTTAATTTTACTGAAAACCCACCCAGACCACAGTCACTTCCTACTCTTATCTTTGCATTGAAGCTCGCTCTTTATCCATCCACCCTTGTGTTTACCTTTTAGTACATGATCAATGCTTATTTTCATATTTTAAGGAGAAATAACAATACTAGAACAGATGGCATTTTGTGATTATCAAGTTACTTTTGAGAACAGCTGTACTCCATGCATCCTTTACAGTAGGGTCTAATATGTCATTTTCACTCAAAAATTATTGTTTCCCTACATCCAAGTGTTCTCTTGTGATATGCTTCCTATGATAAACATAAAACACAGCCCCCTCTGTCCCTTGAAACGGTACCTGTGCAGTCAGTGTGAAACAAGCGTGTGTGAGCACTACTAGCTAATCTGCTTTTTAACTAAATGAAAATGCATCTGTATACTTTAAAAGCTTGACTACACCACTCCAACACCCATCAGCTATTCAGAAAACTCAATCATTTCAGTGCTTCTACTGCAAAGGGCAGCAATGCAGCTGCCAGTTACCTTATATGCTGAATCACTCCTAGAAATTATATTTCCCATGGATTCTCTCCTGGGAGCAAATGCAAACACAGATTAACTCCAACTAGAGAATACTGTCACTACAATTAATTTCGATTCTTTCACAAATAATGGTCTTTAGAGACACCTGAATCTATCTGAACCACGACAGAGCCTCTCTTATTAAATATAAAGGTATTATTCAGAAAAATCACAAAAAGGTATGCAGTATCACAAGTTCCCTCTTAACAAGTCTGGTTTATAGAAAAGGTGGATAATGAGAACAAATTATAAACAAATAATAAAATGTGCAATGGGTATATGTGAACATGTAAGTGCATATGCTCAATACAGAAATCATGTACTGTAACTCATAAAAATGACATTTTAAACAGCAAACAAATTATTTGGAAGTGCAGTTCTCTAAGATAGTCCTTGAGAGCACTGTTTTCTGAATGCAGTTTTAAATTTGGGTTTGGGGTTGCAAATCAGTTAGAGCTTTTTATATAACCTTTTTGACAAGCAAGTTTTCTGCCTTCCATGTTGCCATTCTAAAACAGGAACAAATGAAGATGATAGTACAGTTTAAAAGCTATTTATTCACTTTACAAGACTTAACTAAAAATGCACTTGAGGAATTATTTTAATTTTCAGTAGAGATTTAAGATCTGGTCACTGTATTTTAAAGTTCTTTCAAAAGGATACCTACAAATCCAATTGTACTTCAATACACATATACTAGATATTTATTATTTATGCATACAAAACCACATGTTTGTATATTTATATATAAATATATACATACATCTAGAACACCCCACTCTCCTACTTCTGTGGACCTCAAATTATTTTTAAGTAATTCAGTACTGAGGTTCAAACGTTCAGACATCCATCTAGTTCAAAACTTACATAATTAGTTGAACCAGAGCTGAAGACAGGGATCACAATCAAGAGAGGTTAAAGAGTCACTGAATATGGTAACTGGTCACAAACGCATTCAAAACCTACAGCAGAAGGAAGGAAAAAAGCTGCTCTAAATTACCACCCCCCAAAAATCAACCTCCACTGCACTTGGATGGAGGAGTAGGAGTGCAATTACAACCACCGGAAAAACAGAAGTGTTCCCCTTCCCTAATTCCAGTTGTTCACAGTAGGTACCCGAACATCATTAAAGCAATGAGTTACAGCGCAAGACTGTCACTGTTGAGTTACCATTCAGACTATTTCCAACCCACGTAGTTACACTTTTAACTGGTGTGGTGAGAGGTTATGAAATGTTGCTCTTCCCGATAAGCTCTCTCCCTATGTAACAGGAAGCCTTACAAAAGACATCATACTTATATGTATTAACATTGCACCATATTTACATATATTAAAACATGTCCAAACATCCTTCTCGCTGTCCAGTATTTCTGTGTGTCAACATCTCCCAAATAAAGCCACAACATACCCCTTCCTCTACAACCTGGTCATTTATTCATGTAACATCCTGGTTTCAAAGCTCATCGACACTACACCACCAGGAACAATAAGCAAAGACTTAATTTCACACCTAAAAATATTCTGCACCAGCTCAAGTTACAGCATCAGTATTATTTTAATTATCTTGAGTATCTCTAAGATGTTTGAAGAAGGTATAACAAAAATCTGTGTGTAGCACATTTAGTTCTGATAAAAGTTTTTATTTTGCAGCAAATCCTTTTGTGCTGCTGCAAAAATAGATGAGTTCTTCCTTCAGTTAATGAAAACTGTGATTTTGAAATTTCATTTTTGTTTATTTAACTAGATCCATAGAAATCTCAGACCACAAAGGATACCATTTTGAAAATAAGTGTAAATTTGTAAGATTATACTAAAACTTTCTAAAAGACAAGTTACATATTTGCTTACCCCCTTCCCGAGGTTTTTAAACAACTTAAACTGGTAGAGAAGGAGTGCCTTAATTGCTGCACTGAAAATGAGTCATTGTGCAAGCAGCTACAACCTGGAAAACACTCTCCAAATTGATGTATAACTCACAGGACTTTTCTGCCAACTCATTTAATATTTTTATTTTGACAATTATTTTTTTCATAAACCAATGTTTATAATCAGTCCCATGATTTCCAAACATGCCAAAGTTTTCTGATCTTGCATTCTCATGTATAGATGCATTATATGGCTTGTCCACAAAAACCGAACAAGGGTAAAGTCAGAGATCTCAGTTTCCAGGGTATCGGTCGAAGACGCAATCCAAATTTGTTTAAACGTCTTAAATTACTATCTATACACAAGTACCTGCATATAAATATTAAGGACTAAACTTTTATTGATGGAAGTTCTCCTTGCTTCGTTCCTCTTCTTTAAGCAGTTATTTCCCAATAAAAGGAGAAAACATACGCTGTGGCAGGAATTACACTCTATTTTTTTTCGTTCAAGCCAGTTGATTGGCTGAAATGTTCAATCACAGCAACATGGTAAAGTTGCAGTCATCGTGCTTGTAAGCTGGAAACTGGATAAATTGTTTAACTACTCACAGTTCCAGGCAGCTACCGCTACCCCATTCCTCTGTTGTACATAGCTTTGTTTTGTATCCATCTCCAACAGCCATGCACCATTGCAAGGGACATGCCCTGCCAGCAACTCTGCTGGGAGAATTAGGATGCTTCCACATGGATTTTTTACTTCCTTGCTCCACTAGCAAAACATCTCTCCATGGTTACTGCAACAGTCCACCCACACAGACAATCTGATTTGTGAGACAGGACCAATCCAGTTACTAAAGACTTTGGAAACCTGGCATTTCAAAACATTTCATTAAGCCAACTTCTGCCATCATTATAACAGCACTAACGGACTGATACAAAGGGAGGAGTTGTAGTACAACCGATTCCACAGATCAGCTTCAGCTTGCCTCCTCCCCCTTCCCACTGACTGGAGGGAGGTGAAGAGCATATCTAAGCTCTCTAGTGAAATACTTAATGTTTTCTATTGAAGCATTAAAAGTCAGAAACTCAGTTCTTCATATTCTTAATGCTTTTCCTTACCAGCCTGTCTCCTTATAAAGGGAATTGTCCAGGTGCTTCAAAATGCAATGAAGCCATCTTTGCAAAGGTTTGTATTGAGCCCTGTAACTCACCTCTTTGCTGCACAGTGCCTCAGTAAGTATATCTAAATCTGTCAGCTACTGTAACATCTGTAACTCCACTACTGGTTAAGTCTTAACTACCATATCGTTATCATAGTACCTATTGGCTCGATGCTCTGCACACTATTTTAATGTGCAACATATTCAGAAGAGCAACACAATTGCATTTCCATGTTGAAATCATAGGGGGGTGGGGTGGGGAAAGATTCATTTAATCATAAACTACTCTATTAATCTGCAACTAGTGGCTGAATTCTTCTCTAATTGTATAGCAAAGTCAATACCCACAGTGGAAGAACCCAGAGAGACATGAATCTATTCACCACGATAAAAACATCTACAGGCTCAAACAAAAGAATGAAAACCCAAGAAGGTCACAACTCTGCACACTTGCCCTTCAGGCACAGAAGGTACCTTTTTGTCAAACAGTATGAATACGAACAAAAGGACAAAGGCACAAACCATCTTAACCAATTGCTCAGTTTGGTTCTTGACAAGTTTTTCCTGCAAGTTTAAGCTGCAGAAAATTATTTGATGTCATGCCGTGATGCTGGCACACAGTACCATCAGACAACGTTGCAATGTGTCAGAGAATATAGTCAAAAAAAGCAAATATGGAAACATATTTGTCTCAGCTTTCTATGTTGTACAGATAGATAAATTTCAGTCTCTTGCCAGAGAGATCACAAGCAAAAAGAAGTATTTCTGTTTCATCAATATTTGCTAACGTGAAGAGAAGCACACAAAAATTACAAATGCAACTGCTGTTCCTGATTAAATGTTTCCTTTGTTTTCTATCTACCACAAACTTGAAGACCAAAGCAATAAATCACAGACAGCTCTCTTGCTTTCACAGTCGTAACAGAATTGCACAGATACTTTGGAGAAAATAACAAAGATAGCACTATTTTATTTGTTCCCCAGTATAATTTCTGAAGTTTTGACTTACGGAAGTATTTCAAGGTCTCTTCTATTTGCTCAGTTGTTAAGTCAATATTCACATCAGGAGAAATGAGAGGTGTATGAAGCCAGTCGTCGTGGTCATAACCATAGATTGTATCTGCTCTTAGCTTATAATGAGGCAGCTGCTCTTCCAGTAGACTGATGATTTCAACTTCAGGAAGATTGGTACTATTGCACACATCTGTAAGAGAAAGACGACAATCTCTGTTAGCTACCTTAAATTGAGTACCATACATACAAGCTAGAAAGATGTCAGTTTGTTTTGATATCGCCAAGATTCTTCTACATGTAAAGAACAGCTAGACACTAATCTGTTTAGAAGTTACAACTAGTACAAATTATCCCCAAATAACGTATTTACTAGCAGAAAATACAAAGGCACGCTCTCAGGGACAAAAAAGCCCAACCTCTAGAAGAAGGGACTCTTCTATTGAAGCAGAGGGCTGCGGAGGGGAGCAGATGGGCAGGGGGAGAGTAAAGAGCAAGTGAGCTTTGACCAAGACAGGGTAATTACAACCAGGGTGTGGATAAAGAATTAGTGCATATAGGGATTTTCATTTTTCATGTTCTACTTCACATATTTTTAGCTTGCAAGCTTTACATACCTCCTTAACTTGGTCTTTGACCATAGTTCAGTACCACTACTTTTTTTGCCTTTGCTACTGGCAGATTTTTCTCAAGAAAAATCCAGGATTGCAATAGCAAACAGGGTCACTGTTGACACCTAAGATGCATTGGTAAAGTTGGCTGCAAGAACTTTTAGGGCACCTTTTGACACTATCTCGACCTGTATTTTGTGACATCAGTCCCTTGTGTTCACAAGTATATCAAGTTTGCACACAGTTTTAAAAACAGATACCAACAACCATCAACAACTACAACTATGATGCAATTAAAGTTAGAGATTGAAATTCAGGACAAGAGGCAGCCGAGAAGTTTTAACACTAAAACTCCAACATAAAAACTTCTACAGCATGAGGATGGTCAAACATGGGAACAGGGGTGCAGAGGCTAGGAAATTTGCCATCTTCGGAAAGACTGGCTACTCATCTACATGAGGCCAAGAGCACTCTCTTTAAAAGACCTGATCTAAGTCAGAACAGATAACCTCCAGAGGTACCTTCCAACCTATATTATTCCATAATGAAGAATTTTGTGTGTCTCTGTGTCAATACCCAAAAAAGGCACGATAATTTTAAATATACATCTTAATCACCATATAAAATTAACTACAGTGTCTTACTAAATAACTATTAAGAAACAGAGCAACACGTGGTTCATTTTCCATCAATACTTAGTGCATCAATCTACCCATTTCCATGCCAGGACAAAAAGAAAAGAACACCACTACCCACCCTCACCCACCCCTTAAAATAAGAAAGAGCTATCTAAGCCTATTTTGGAAGGGCAAGCACTGAGGAAGGCTGCTCACATGCTGTGCAATGCAGCTCCATCTTTAACCAGTGCCCTAACTCTTGCACCTGTTGCTACAACTCACACCACAGTAAATAACAAAGACCACGAAGGCCCTGAGTGCACCCGTTGGCCTTTATTGCTCTGACCAGGCTTGTCAGGACCCCACGCAGCACCCTCTGCCCAGTGGCCCAGGTGCCCCATTTAAACCCAAGCCCCCCTGTCTTCCCCTGTGCAGCACTGCTGGGGAGGTCTGTGCCCAGCTCTGTCCCCCACCGAGACCGACTCATTGCCTGGCCTTCCTGGATTGACTACAGACCAGCTCGGTACCTGACATTTGCCTGATGATCACCAGAGAGTCAGTTTACTCAGGAACAAAAGAGACTGGGCTCTGCCAACAAGGATCCTGCCCTTCCCTCCCCGTGGTCACACTCAGCTGCCGGCAAGGCGGTAAGGCAGCCCTGCTCTTGCTGTTCCCTGACAATGACACCTGTTTTCATAAGGGAGAAACTCATTATCACAGGACTGATGTACAGTTGCAAGTGAAACTCACCTCTGCCAGGGGAGGAGGAGGAGAGGGGAATGGGGAAGTAACACATACTTTTCTATAAGCCACCAATTACCTCTTCTTTTTTAATCTTCCTAATCCAGAAATCGCATTGTCATAAGCATCATCCCAAGCACTAAAGACAGCAAGAATGTTACTATTCTATCAGACAACAGGGCAGCAGATACAAAGATGAAATCATACTGTTAATTTCCTGCCTATACCCTTTATTGATTACAACTAAAATTCATCTGGGAAAGTTGCATCATACCTTATGACTCGAGGAGTCTGCTATTACCTATCAGAAAGTATTCTCCTCTGCTTTCATCCTGGCCATTCTGCTAACTTGTACATCTCTAAGTGTTCTCCAAACATCACTGCAGAATTGGATGTGCAAAAGTCAGTAGGATTAGGTACCCACACGTGCAGCAATGCTATTTTTATGGAGTCCATGCAATACAAGTGTCAGCCTGCACACATCATTTTAAAAAGTCCTTGCAGCCCCCTTGGAGAATTACTAGCTTACACAGAGAAACAAGACCCATTTCTCAGGTTTTAAAAGCCAAGAGCAAACCTCTAACTACAAACCTTTCTTCCTCCCTGGCTACCTTTTTAACTGCTGACAAAACCCATCTGAGTTGCCTGCAACCATCTGAGTTCAGAAAAGCCAGCTGATCTTCTAAACACCACCCACTGATGTCAGCTAAACAAGCAGAGACATTTGTGTGCACGCATACACAAATATATATATTTTAAAATATATTTATCTCTAGATTACCTAATTGCTCTCACTGTCAAGAATATGGGGTTGTTTTTTCATTGGGGTTGTTGGCGTGTGTGCACATGTCTGAAATGTTATTCGTTCTCCTCTTGTGAAAAACTGGTAAGAGTCTACACAGCCTGACTGAAGTGGTCTTCTTGGAAACAAGGAAATAAAAAATTTGAGAAAGTTCAAACCTTTAGTGTCTTTCTGCTTTTAATTAGTATTTCAAAAGAATTTAACTGACTTTATAGATGAAAAGAGAAAGTTGCAGGCAAGTAACTGTGCACAGAAGCAAACTGGTTTGCTGTATCACAAAAAGTAACAAAAAATGGAATGCAAAAGAAGTTACCAATAAAATTTGAGGAGGAAAGAAAACCACACATGCACACACACAAAGGAAACCCATACAGTTTTATTGTGGAGAAGAAATCCACTGGAACATAAAGGACAGAAAGCAAAGAAATAAAAATTAACATGGAATACAAGTCAACCAAGACAATTTTTCTACTTTACCATATAATAAATTCTGAGTGTTTGTGAGCAATTCAAAAGGCCTAACAACTGGAAAAGATATTAACGAGTAACTGGAAAGGCAACTCATTATGACGCTATTGTCATTAACTTCTATTGCAATTTTAAAATCAGTATACCAACAGGAAATAGGAGCAGGGTCTGATGTAATTGCCTATTTGGAAAAACAGGACACTGTGATTACACTTGTGTGTGACTAAACCTTAGTTCACCATTTAAATCACAGCAATATTCTCAGTACAATTACACAGCCTTCCCCTTCACTTTTCCTCCCTTACTTTTTCTGAGGTGCAGGCACTTGTTATGAGAAGGTACGCAGACTAACGCCATCCCTGATCCCAAAATACCAGTCTTATTTTTATAAAGACCCTGACTGTGCTTCTAGATACTTTTTATTACTATTTCTGATTAAAACTGCAAAACAACTAAGATAAATAACTTCTCTACTAAGAACATCTAAGGCATCATTTGTGGTTTATGATTAAGTTAACCGATGTCCAACAAACAAAACTGTTGCACTTCCTCTTGTCCTAAGTGGTACCTTCATTTTACTGAGTTAAATATAACTTAAGCTTAAGACTATAAGCTTAAGACAATTAATTGAAGATTAATGAAAAATGATACAACAAAATATAATTGACATATCCTTTTAAGTTGCTTTGTTAAGGATTTTGTTCTTTGTAGCCTAAGCAATTTTAAACTTGCAGTTTTCTGGACATCCTTAGCAAACAGGAACTTCTACAAGCAAATTGCAACTAACTTAAATAGCTAAATGAATTATGAACTCATGATTCTTGCTAAAGCGTGGGTCATTCCAGGTTCCACTTTTGAAAGAAAAGTTAGGAAGAAAGATTTGCAGAACTCTGCAGCTTTCACCACTGTACAGAAATAATTATATATAAACAAGAAAAAATTGGTAATTTTTTTCCACACTTTTTTTTGCGAGTAACACATTCCACTGCTTTGCTGTCTTCTCAGCTTACATGCAGCACATGCACAAACACCTCACCTCACCTATTCCAGTGCAAAAATATGTTTCTCTATGCCCTTGTTCCTCCAGAAATAAAGTTAGTCGGTCTGCTTTGCAGGATTTTTTTACATTATTTTTCCTCATCCTCGCTATGTTTTCTAAATGAGATGTTCAAATAATCGAGTTCTTTGAAAGACTTCTGTGCTGATTATTTTGTGGCTTCAGACTGTAATCTTCTCTTTCAGTAAAGATGACAAAACTGGTCAGAACACTTCAGCTGAGTGTCCTGGATTTTTCTATTCCTATCTCAATAGTTAGCCATGGAATACTTATTAGCTAGTTCCATGTCTTTTCATACATTGGGTTTTGACTGATTGGCATATTTTCACTTCTCTGGACTTCAATTTTTCCGCCACCTCCCGCCCAACTTAAAGACAGCCACTAAAGTTTCACTGGTTGTTTCATGTTGCTTACATTTCCTTAGAGGAATTTTTATTAGACTTGCTGATCTGGATACCTTAGACTATTTTGTCAGTTCGCTTTCTCCAGAAGCCAACACCTCTATCCATACAGAATGCCCTAAGCATAGTAAATTAACTTTTCATTGTGGAGATTGAAGCGAGGGTAATTTTTTAATATTTTTTAATTTATTTTTGGGGTGGGAAGAGGCATAGTTTTTAGGACAACCACATGATGATAACAGCTTATTTTTGGTGTACACTTACACCACTCCTCTGCTGACAAGTGAGCAAGGTGCTGATCAAACAGAAAATGGAGTGAAAGGTCTAAAACAAGAGGAGCTGACTGTACTGAAAGGGCACCTCAAGGACTGCCAGTCCCCCTCTGTGCACATAACATCACACAGATCATGTGGCATTGTGTAGGGTGCTGCCACCCACTGTCGTTTTCATCTTGCACTCATGCAGCCGTGCAATGCATTAGGTCACTTCCCATACAGTGTTAAATATACATTTAGCTGTCATGCTGTTTGGACGGGTAGAACTATGCCAGCACCTCATGACCCAGCAATTCAGCCTCGATTGAACTAATCGCCAACTCAAGTGAAGTTCAACATGAACCACAGGCAGCCACATTTGAAGATCACATTCCAAACAACATGGTCACCTAGAGCAGCTCACCTCTGAAACTCCATTCCCTACCAGGCTTGTGTGTCTCACTTGTTTTCAGCTGTGGCTGAATAGCCATATCCGAGTGTCAAAATTAAACCTAGCTGGATCAGTAAAGGACCACCTATTCAATTTCAGCATCAACTTCACATAAAAAGTAGTGACAAATTCAGAAAAAAAGAAAAAGAGGAAGGGGGACGACAAGCAAAAGAAAATCCCTACAATGTACACAAAACACATACACAGAGAAAAGAAACTCTACAAATCTAAAATCCTGGTATCTGCAGGAGTTTTTAGAAACACAATACAACACAGCTTATCAGTACAGTCATTGCATGGACATAAAATATTTAGTTTCGTCCTCTCCAAATTCCGGTCCTAACCAAGCTCGATCTTTATGGTTTTATCGGTTTGTTTCCAAGCACGGGGTCCCCTTTCAAGGTTAAAACCTGCTGGCAGCGGATGCTGCCACCTGGCGCAAGAAGCGCCTTATTACCCGAGACCCTAAACCCAAATGGCATCGGCAGCCCGTTTCTCCTTCACAGCCCCTTGCTGCAAAAGGAGCAGAACAATTTCTCATCAACTCAACCCTGCCATGCACCACGTTAGGGTCAGGTTTGTGCTCAAGACGGGCCAGGCCAGAACACACAAGTCAAGTCAAGACAAGGAAGATCACAACATAACTACCCAGAGACAGCGTCATTCTCAGAGCACCGTGCGCCAGAGTCATGGCCCGGACGGAGGCCAACACCTTGCAAATGGCTCAAGGCAGCTGTGCTACCCTGAAGAGCCTCCTCTGAGAAAAGGGAAACAAACCACTGCTGCACAGAAGCGGTGTGTTCAGCACAACTACGCTCCAGGTGTGGCCATGGGCAACTGCCAGGCTGCTCAGCAACTCTCAAAACACAAGCTTTGGTGATCAGGTTGTGTCACCCACCCACGCTGACCATCTTCCAGGAGACTCCACTGCATCACCACCCAGCAGCTGGTGCTCAGCCTGCCCCTTCCTGGTGTGGGCTAAATAACCCTCTCCTTAAAAAAACAAACCAAACCAAACCGGTCTCTGTTGTCACTCTTGGGCAAATTCTTTCATTTCCCGTAACAGAATTAAGGCATCGTAACGTGTCCCAACCTTTTGAGGCAGTTGAGGAAACAGAAGTAGGTAAGAGCACAGTAACAAAAATAGATGAGAGAAACAAAGAAACTCTCTGAGTAAAGGAGGAATGAAGAAGTCTACTACTCCATGAAGCCACCTATTCCTCGCTGTCTGCTTTTCAGCTCCATCCCATTTCCCACACACATATTACACTTAGCCTTGACATTTAGCTCTCTGAAGTTTAAAACAGAGAGACTTGGGGGGAAAAAAACCTTCGAAAATGGCTGGTCAATACATAACAATTTATATCGGGGGAAAAAAGCACACAGTACCTGAAAGGATCAATTCCCGTGCTGGCTCCCTACTAGTTAAGTGAAGGCAAGGTTCTCTGCAGAACAGCTCTGCCACATGGAGGCTAAAGTCCAGCCACATGTAATGCAAGAAATTAGAGTTCATCAGCTTGAGGTTATTCTGTGCTAAATATTAGTGAATCTTTTTTTTTACTTCATTTTTGATGCATATTTTGATGCATAATACATTCATGATTTTTACTTCATGTGATGCATAAACAAACTGAGAAAGTCTGAAAGCCTTACTAGAAACCGAGGATCAGCAAGCACTGGACAAATTTTGTATCCCTGTATGTAAAATTACACAAAATTCTGTAGTACATGTACTGTCACACAAGAGCAGTTTTTAAGCAGGAAGTGCCCTGTTTAAAATTGTCAGTGTATTCAGTATCTCCCTCATCTTTAAAATAGTGAAAAAAATATGCAACTCCATAATGTGAAAAGTCATCCCATTCCATTGGGCTGAGAAAATTCTGGAAACTCCTTCTGAGAAAAGTCTCCTAACCTAGCTTGGCAAGCAGCCAAGAAACCATGACTACATTAGGTTTTGCCTTTCTCAGCAAACCACAAGCCTAAAGCCTAATCATATCCCAGGGAAGGAAGCAAGAGAGAAGGTCTTTCTCTAAATGCTTTTCCAACAGGTACTTGCTGTTTGAAGCAACTCAATAGCCTCATTTTCCCAATGTTTTCTGTCCATTTAGACAATAATGGAGAGGTGTGAACTAGGCATTGCCCTTGTGAAGAGTTCTACATAAAAATGAAAAGCCAAAGGGTAAATGAGAAGCTTCAACTCCACAATCAGGCTGCTAGCTAGTCTACTGAACAGAGAAATATAGCCTGTAGTCATCCATTATCTGAGCTCTCCAGGCCCCCACCCACACACTGGCATTATGTACTAACTGGGGTCCAGAATTACAAGTATTTTTGGAACATTATTTAACAGTTACTCTACACATGTACCTGCAATAGGCAAAATACCAGAACCCACCATATCCCTATTTAATTTCAGTTCCAGGATGCCCACAATGTGGCTAATTATACTGAAGTCTTATAAATACTACTGCTGAACTCAGGACTGCATATACACAATATGTGTGTTTTAATAAGTGTGTGATCAGATTGTAGGGCAAAAAATTACTTCTAATAAAAAGAAAACTCACCACCCTTTCAACTCACTGACTTGCCCAAAGGGAAAGACAGCCTTAGCATCCTACATATCTGAAGTCTCAATGCTGGCTGCAAAGTCAAACTGCTGGAGCAAAAGCTTTTCAACAAGAATGCTGTCTCATACCCTTAAAAATCAAGATTCCGCAAACAGCCCATGGCAACTTCTGTAACTTGACTGGCATGACACAATTTTGGAATTCCAAGTCCTGCCACACCTTTAATCAAAGTTGTTTAAGTAGTGGTTCTTCTGCCTCTAAACATGGAAAACACTGCACAAAATCCAGTCTTCCATGGGAAAAGAAAAGACGCCATGCTAACCTCGGGTATTCCCATTCTGGGCTGCCACAGCAAGGTTTCAGCTGGCCTGTAACTCAGTACTGCCCACAGCGCTTCCTCTCTTGCACGCACAGATCTCAACTGGCCTTCCCACCTTGCGCAGGTGGGGCACCACAGGAAAGGCAGCTAGCTGTGGTAGCCAAGTGGGCACAGTGAATCACGGCAAAGGAATTCTGGATGGTAAGTCCAGCCCATGGAGAAGAATGAAGCACTAACAGGGATTCTCACCATATTATCTATATAATACCATGCGTCACTTCAGTTGTCTGCCATTTGATATTTTAATTCATACAAACATGCATTTATAAGAGCAAGAATAGCAGTAGGAAGGAAAAAGACTTCCAAGACTTTGCTTTTCTTCCCCACACCGACTCCCATCGCCTTTCCTCTGAACAAATCCAGCTTCATTACTGGGAAGAAGTCTCTTCTCCTCAAAAAGTTTTAAAGGATTTATGCAAGGGTGAGAAAGCTGCACAGAACATAATCACAGTTCTTCCTTTGCTACCAAGTAGAATAGGTATGAAGGATCAGATCATTCAATATTATCCAAAAGAATACTGTTGTGAGGGAAAAAATCATTACATTGACCAGGCTGCCAGCTGAAGTGGAAGAAAAAAAAAAATAAAATGCTGTTCCTTCAGTTCTGCCACACCAGGCACCGGCCAAACCTGTCTGTGGGTGCACAACCCATGGAACTGTCTTCCCATATAGGTCACTGGACTCAGCCTACATCTGCATACTTGGGAGAATAAAGCACTGTTTCCACCATGTAACCTTCCTTGGTAGGAAACTACTTAAATTTGGCAGCTGAAAGCATATTGAAGAAATAAGCTGGAAGAAAACTTGGCTTAGTCAAACACACCAAATAAAGCCTGGGATAAAGCTGGGAACGTCAAAGCTAACAAAGATCAAACTATTGGGAAGCGTGATTCCAATGTGAGAAATATCATTGTTTACTAGGTTAATGTCTCCCTGCTTTGATTTCATCCTACACACACATTCCTACTGGGTACAAAAGGTGAGACAGATCTGGGTGATGAGAGACCATTAAACTATTAGACCCCCTACTGTACATTATGCCATAAATTTAAGTGAGCTTTGCTTCAGTATGGAGACGTTTTTCTTTGTAGATAAATGCAGCCATACTCATGCTTTTATTTTTACATTAAACAGAAAATAAAAGGAAACTCCACCACCATGGCTATTCTTTTAGAGCAAGAACAAAAGCTATTCATGTGTCAAATGCATGCTGGCAACGCACTGTTCAGCAGCAGAAAGAATAAACACATCCATTAACCATTAGGATCTTCCAGCTTCCAAGACAGACTGAGAACGTCTCAAAAACACATTGATAAATCACTGAGTACGGAAAACCCTGAAAAGCAATTGTCCTGCCTTTGCTTGTTGTTCAGCCCAGCTACAAAATGTGCTAGCCCCTGAACAATGGATGTCAATGAAGCTTTAGAATCACAACCAAACATAAGAATTAATCCTTGTGTAGCTTGGTTTTTACAGTTGTTGACTTTAAAAGGATTTTTTTTTTTGTTTTGGGATGGACACATACATGTACATTGAGGGAGAAAGATAAAGCTGCACTCAGCATGTTATGGAGGCAAATTTAAATATGTCAAAATACTTGTATTCCGTAATACGCCAATAACCAAATGTAGCTTTTTAGTCTTCCATTACTACTCAAGTGCACCACAATGGGAAAAAAAAAACCACCTCCCAAAAAAATCTACCAAGTACTTGCTTTCAAGAGTTGTTTCTCCAAAGAACACAGAACACTGACGAACACTTACTGTTCTCACACATCCCTACCTCAAATGAAGTCAATATTTAGCAATGACAAGTGCTTCCCAAAATAAGGGAAAATCTAGAAACAAATTTAATAAGTCACACTGGATTTCAGTAATTCCTGTGGTTGCTTTCACAGTGACTCTAGAATTGACAGTTTACACTAAAACCCATGTATCCTCCTACTAGGAGGAGGAGTATAAGTAGGAGGGCTGCATAAGGAGCATAGCAGTAGCCCACAACTCTGCTTGGGGAAAAAACAAATAAACAAACCAACCCCACCAAAGCACAAAAACATCATCCTTGAAAGAAAAAAAAAAAGTGTGTCTGGGATACAGACTAAGAGGTAGTAGCATTAACAGCCTGTCACAGGAGAGGAATCAGGAAAAAGAACAAGTTGTTGGCAAAGAGCAAGAGCTGGAAAACAACTGACAGGAAGCCAGGGTGGTGGGGAAGGGAGGGGTAGGAGAAGCTGCATGAAGTTGAATGAGAATCCACCAAAAGCCAGCCAGAAAATTCAAACAGATGCAATGATGCAGCAGGCACAGAGAGTATGATCATTTTGGTAGAGTATGCTAGACAGAACTAAAGTCAGCGCCACAGAACAGTTCCACTCATGCTGAGAGAGTTATCTCATGTTAATAGGATAAGCATTTTTTGCGTGACTTAGAGAAAGAAAGAGTGCTCAGAATTTAGCAATAACTGCTTACAGGAAGGGTCAGGAAAGAAGAGGGAGAAGAGACCAAAACTAGATCCAACTTACAGTATGGGACTAGTGACAGCAACAGCAAAGTAAAAGGACTGAGGTAAGAGCTGACATGCTTGAAGTTTTGCTTAAAGGACAGACTAAGAAAGCTGGGAAAGGAGCAGGCCAGGGTGTGAAAGCGATGGAGATTTTTCAAATATCACAAAGATAAAAACATAAGGGGAATAAAAAACCTGACATTCACTACATCCTACATAACAACAACACATACTGACAGCAACCAGTGCAAGACTGGTATAAGTACCACTGCACACAGCCAATAAAAGCCATGAACTACCACGGTAACACAATCAGCAGATTCAGAAAGGTTTTAAAGTCATGGACAGGGTCCAACACCAAATAGACACTATAAGAGCTAGGCAGGGATGTAGTGTCTATATCCCTAGTACAACAGTTCTGCTAGATGGGGTACTTACGCTGAGAACATGCTGCTAAGAGTGGCTGAGCACGTACTTTCCATACCCAGCATCTGCTGCTGCTGCTGGAGTCAGGAACACAGTTGTGAACCAGGTGGTCCAACCCAGGAGAGCATTTCTTATGTTCTTTATTTGAATTCCAGCTCCACCAAACACCATCTTAGACCTTTTCTCTCATATCAATGAAACCAAGAAAAACCACAAAAGTATCCCAAAACAGGAGCTGAAAAAGCATAAAGTGCTAGAGCAAGTTTTTGCTGTGTAGGGAACAACCACTAAAAGAGAAAGCTAACCATAACAGAACTCAAAGAGGTTCAGATAGAGAGAAGCAATTCAAAACTGTTATTATTTTATCAATACTTTTGTAACTTAGAGGACAACCACCCAGCCTTTAACAGGTACCAAACAACCACAGCACCCTGTTCAACTGCCTCAGATTAGCAACTATGCAAGGTCTGATGGTATCTCATGCACCCAAAACAGGACGGCCATGGATACAGTATTTTCCCATCTCCTGCATGACAGGAGTAAAGCAGTCTAGTAACAACCTGTATTAGCAAAATCTTAAGGAGTTACGTTGGGGCAGTCATGCTTTGTCAGGCTTGGAACAGAAGGAATAGAAATTCAGCCTTCCAAACAAAAACATGCACCTCGGCGGGGCACAGACAGACACGACACATGACCACAGGTGACTGGAATGGAAATTCCACAGGCCCTAGGCATGCCTTGTCAAATCAACTGACTACAGAAAAAAAAAAAAAAATGGTCAGAATTACACCAGCTATCTGTAGGATCAGTCAGTCATCAAAACTGCTTGATGTTGCCATGAGGAATGAAGAGTGGTAACAGCTGGTGGAAAGAACAGAAGCTCTGTTTCATATGAGAACACAATTATAGCCTCAATAACAAGAGAGGCAGAATGAAAATCCAGAGAAAACTTTCTGCACCCAAATGTCTTTGTTGCTAGGAGATTGTGAAAGGCCTGAGAGCAGGAGAAAGTCGGTTTCTCTGGACATCAGGACTACCCACCATTGCAGTAAGTTAGAAGTTACACCCTGCAAGGTCAAAAAATACCAACTCTTCTCAGAGATACCTCCCAGCTGAGAGAAAAAGATTTCATGGCTTGACCCATCCAGTAATGTAACTTTATTTTAAAATAAACAAATCTACTTGTGTTAATTACAAAGTAACATACAGAACAGGTTATCACCACAAAGAATTTCCCAAGAACCCTCAGGAAATTGCCCCTAACATGACAGCCAGAGAACACACTCTGACGTGCATTTGGAAAGAGTAATTAGTACAATGAACAAATGAATCATGCAAATTAATGAAGGAGCTAGGCAATTTAAATCACAGCCCATTCATTCTCTCCTTTTTCAGAGAAGGATGAAGGAAACCTACATGGCATATTAAGCAGTCAGCTCTTGAATTGCAAAGTATATCATGCCAAAATCATTGGAAATAGCAAGTCTTCAGACATGAGAAAGCAGACTGAAAATTAACTTACTGAAGATGGCCAACAATACTGTTATGCATATTTATAGAGAAACTAAGGGGCAAAAAAACCCAAACCACTGCAAAAAAAAAAAAAAAAAAACCAAAAAAAAACCCCAAACACAAAACCACCGACAGCTAAACATCTGTCAAAAGATTAAATCTATACTACAATGGTGTTTCAGGCTTTCACCCCCACTGTACTCTCCATTTCCAAAAGGACAGGATTTGTCTGATAGCAGCTGACAGACAAAGAAGAAAAGCAATCACACTATTGAGCAACTTAGTGGCACTGTGCTTTATGATGTCACAATTACAGCCCTTCCTGCTTTGCAAAAAATGGGGCAGGGGGTGTACAACAGAGAAGAAAGCCCCTGTTTCCATCAACACCTGACTGGAAGCATCCAGGTCTGTGCTGCAATTAACAGGACAGACAGACACACCTTTAAAAGCACTTCGATTCCATTTCCAGCAAAAGGAACACTAGATGGTGCTACATCCGTATTCCTACCTTTACACTCTCAGATGAACGGTATCCGCAAGAAAAAGAAAAGTTCAAAGGAAAAAACCAACTAGGACAAGACCGGTGCCCCACATATGTAGTAGCAGCACACCACCTTATGTCATGCAGTGCTGCCCCACTGTCCACCAGCCTCGGGATATGAATCTCCTTCCCCCTATTTACCTACAGAGGTTCCTCAAGTGGTAGCAGTAAAAACCCTCTAAGTCAGACTACATCCAACTCTTCTCTTAAATCTTACCAAAACCCAAAATGAAGTAATAATTAAAAAAAAAAAAAAAATCTGCTAAAACAGCTACTGAATCCATTTTCAGGCTTAATACTACCGGCGTTTAGAAAAAACGTGCACTACCAGTAACATTTTTTTAGTAACTCTTAAAACATTCACAACTATTTTTTTTTAAAACTGGATAAATTATCTATTTCATATTCCCTTCTATGCTCAAATTAGCACAGATTCAGAAGTGTCTACTTGTATAACACTTCAATTATAGCAACTATGACTTTTGGATCGCTTTACTACCAAATTCAGTGGGAAAGCAGTAGTCTTTTACGGTGCTATCCCCAACTCTGAGGTAACACTGGCTTAGGGAATCTTTTAATCTCACCTTTTTTTGTCACCCAGGCCCACCCCTGCAGCGCTCATTCCATGGGTTACGCCAGCATAACTGCTTTTAGGCCACATAGTTACACAGATCAGAGGTGTGACCTAGCTAGAGAGTAACTCATCTCCCCTCTGCCACAAAAACAGAACAGGGATTCTATCCAGACCAGTTGCCTAAACTGCCTCCAGCTGCACTCCCGCAGGAATCTGCACAAGCACTATCATTCTGAGGTGCTTTGGGGACAGGAAACATTGAAGCCAACCCTCTGTCCAAGAAAACATGCTTAGCACAATCAGAATGTGCAATGCACCCTCAGCTACGTTGCATCTGCTCTTAGGTCCCAGGCAGGATAGATCATGCTGCTGGCAGAGAATGCCCAAGTGCTCCTCTCCAGCAAAGAGAATAGGGGAGGGAAAAGAAAAGAAAAAAAGTAGCAAGAATTTAAAATTCTTTGAGCACCAATGGGCTTCTTGAAAAGTTAAATAGCAAGATGTGCACGTCATATAATTTAAGCCTAAGAACAAATTGTATCAGCCAACTCTAATTACATTACTATTAACTAGTTGGTTTCAGAAAGCATCACTACACAGCACTGTGACTCAGTTTCAGGGTTTTTTTAACTCTGTTCAAGCCTTTACTTGCAAGAATTTTTGCAGATGTCTTTTACAATAGGCTTTAGCTCTTAGTCTCAGACTACAAGAAAACAGATTGTCCTGATTGCTAAATTTGAACATGCCAGCTCTAGGATGAGGCAATGCTTGGCATCAGAAGAAAAATTATGGTATATGCAGACTTGATATGAGCAATTTCTTTCCCACTAAACAGTTTTAAAGTGTAAATAGCACTAACCTGTCAGTAAGACCTACATAAAGTTTTGTGTCGAAGTCTCTGACAATCCTTATTCCTCTGCAAGGATTTTACTGCTTGTTTCAAGGGTATACGCTGCACACCAGCACATACTACTGACACCACAGATATTTTACAGAGCAAGTATGAGACCAATTCCTAAACCCCAGTCTATGTCCATTGAGACCCGTAAGAAGCACAGCAAACAGCCATTTAAAAAGAAAAAAACCCACCCTAAAAACCCAAAACTAAACAACTAACCAAAACTACACACCACTATTTCTACTGCAAGTCCTATTATGTTGTCTCCGGGTCACAAGCAATAAAAATGTGCTGCTGCAGAACAGCTAATCCATAAAGAAAGCATTACAGGATCAATCAGTAAACCACACTTGGCTGACAACTAAGCAAGAAGAAAGAAATTCAGAAACTGAACCACCTTTGAAAGAGTGTCAGGTAGGAAAACATGCACTGACCTCCACTTAACAAAAGCTACTTTTAAAAATTAAAAAAGGAAGAGTTTATCTTGCCTTTCAAGGAACCATAACCAAGAAAGCATCTTGGTTCATGAAAAAAGTTCGTTGTCTGGGCTTGTAGTCAGAAACAGAAAAACGTAAAGTTAACATCTTCCTGTTAACAAGAGAGGGAAGGGAGAGGACACAGGATACAGCCAACAGAACAACCTGCAAAAAGAAATTATTCTAGAAGGGGCCTGGAAAAGTTATGCTACTAGCAACGCATTTATGTAATGTATAGAGTTTTTAGGCTACCTAGCAAGCTAATATCTACATGGCAGTCAAGAGTGACCCATTTATAAATGAACCAGTTAAAGAGCTCTAAACCCATGAACACAAGGGAGGAGGGATGGGGAGTAAGTTTCTGTTAACAAAATATTTATTGTATGTAGAATCATACCTGACTGAAACTGACATCACTGTAATCCTGCTGCTTGTCTTCTCAAGGGAATCACGATGGACTTGCAGAGCATCTCTCCCCTTCTATTTTCTTTTTTCAGAGTATCAACCCTTAGTAACTACACAGCAGCTGGGCTGAGCTAAGTTAGGGCGTACTACAAAAGTATCTGTTGACGGTCACCATTAACTAGTTCTCTGACCTTCAGACCATTCTAGAAAAGGCTGGAAGTAACTCAGGATAAACATACCTAGTAGTCAGTTAACAAGGCCCCAGTCTTATTTGTGTTTTTCTCAGCCCTCTCAATTATCCCTCCTGAAAACTCTGCTAGCTAACTTCTCAAACATTCCCAAAAGACCTTGGCACTGACAAGGTCACTTTAAGCTAAAAGGAAACCTCACAGCTCAGCCAACAAACCATGCATTTGGAATGGAAACTGCCTGTCATTTCATGGACACAACCATGACTAAACTGAATTACCGTGACTATTCAAACACAAAAAAATCAGGTCAGCTGACCACATCACTAAGAATCTAATTCTACTTAAAATACCATACTTAAACACATACTAATTTTTTTTGTATGAATTTATGATAAAAAGACATTTAACCTTTCATAAAAGCATGCAGAAGCCATTCCTTGTACACTTAACTATTATAGTCCCAGAACTGATGTGACAAAAATGGAATGGTTTGAAAAGCAGAAAGATGTACAGCCAAAATATGTTAGATACTACTTCTCTCATCCCCTTCTCCCACAAACTGATTCTCATATTAAGATAAAGATCTAAATTACGTTGAACATTGGGACAACCACTCCATGATTCCTTCCCCTCATCCCTGACTTGCAGTTGGCTTCTTTTCCAAACAAACTTCAAATGGTTCAACTTCCCAAGCACATTAGTTTCCTAGTTTCACAGCTGTCATTGGTCTAGACTATTTGCAAGAGCCTTAAACCTTACAAAAGTGCTTTCATTGAAAATTCAGGTGCTTGTGAAATCATTTCTTAAACAAGAAAAAAATGCGCAGAACATCAGCAGCCCTGTCCATGAATCGGATACCTCATCAACAGCTTAAGAACAGACGCTTAACTGTACATCTCCACATCCTTCCCAAGATAAAAGATCTGACTGCTTACCAGTAATGGTGCAGGCATCTCTGTACTCTCTGCAGTCTGGCACATCATCTTCTACTGCTTCACTTACATAGTGCTCTTCGTGAATGCCTGTGTCACAGGCTAGGACTGCATGATTTGACAGCTCCAAAGGAGGCACAGTGGCGGCCAAAGTGCAGTCGTGCAAAGCTGTGGCGTCCAGCTTGGCAGGTTTCACAGGGTTGTACAAATTGCCATCAGGGGGACCAGCACTGGAGACTGGGTCTGGCTGGCAGAAACAGAACTCTTTCTCTTTGCTAGAGTTGGCTTCAAGAAGTCTGCAATACACAAAGGAAACCAGTGCTCAATTCAAGACATTCCAAACGGCATAAATTGGAATAGATAATTTTATTATCCTTAAACATTGGTTTAACCTGACAAATCCAGCAAATGCTAAAACCCAAACACACTTCAGAGAGCGGCTGCCTATCTCTGCACCTTGCACGGTCATGTCAAGTAGGAAAGTGCTATTCCTTGGACAGTGTTATTTACCAACAGCTGATTAAGCATCTGGTTTTTTGCCTCATCCAACCTGGAGTAAGCACAGCCCATCCACCTTGGCTCATTCACCAGCTAACCTTCTCCCACACCAGCCAAGCAAAAGCTGTGTGTAACCCAGTGTGTTGTACGAGCCACGCTGCACAGACAGACTACGCACCACTAGGTGATTTACTGGTACTTTAACATCATCATTCAAAACTGACTGACAGCAAACAATACAGAAATTAATACCAGCTTAAACTACCCCTGCTAGACTTTCCTCTGCACTAGGCCACCCTGCACAGCTCAGCCCTTCACTGCCAGACTGCCAGCTGGCATCTTTGTTCCCTTTACAGAGTACATAGGAAACAGGACTCAAGCTGCACCGAGTTAAGAGGGTACCCACTTACCGTGGCTCGCCAGCGCTTCAGCATCAAACAGGGAGCAAAGTCCCTCAAAGACAGATACCGATGCCCCCAGCAAGATTAGAATGGCCAGAGAAGGAAGGAAGAACACCTTTATCCAAAAACTTGACTGAACCTTTCAAATAAGGGACTAAAGGCCCTGCAATAACTGGTGGCATGGTACTGTTTTTGGTTATTAACAGCATAAGGAAAGATGCAAATGCTCACTACTACGAGGAAAGGAAAATACAATCATGGGATTGTGGAAAACCAGTCTTCGGAAAGGACTTGAAGGACAGGGAAAAAAAAGACTATATATGTAGTAGTTACAAGACATAAGCAGCAGCTGAAGAACAGGACACACAAGAACACCCAGATTACATGGGAAAAGCAGAAAAACAGCCAGCAAGAAGACATAAATGCACTGGTCTGCAACCAGAAGATGTCGATACAATTCAATATGCATGTGCAGCAACAGAACATGGAATGTTCAGTCATTCATTGAGAACCAGAAATACAAGAGTTTTCTGGAGAATCCTATTAAATAGGTTCTCTTTAATCTCTAGGAACATGCCCAGATAATCCTATTTTGCCATTAAATTACACACAAGATTTTGACGTCTTATTTTCTGGCATTTGTAGTAGATAACATTATTGCTTCACCAAACCATGACAGTATTTCTAGAAAGTGATCACAAGACTTAAGCATCTGTCTCAACTGTCAAGACACAGATAATGCGTTCTAGACCTTCTGGGAGTAAGCTTCAGAGAAACCTTGCAACAAAGTTGTAATACAAAGAACACCACCATCTTTTCTCAACCCATTTTTCCCTGTCACCACAGGCATAAGAACAAAAAAAGCACAATTCTCTCCTCCTTCAGAGGGTCTCAACAAGGATGTGTTTACACTGAAATCAGAACACCACAACTGGAAAACAGATGGGCAATATTAACTGCAAAAAAACCCACCCTCATACACAAAACATTTTATTAAGTTCTCCTCAACTACATATACTTCTATATCTGCAGGGTATCATTTAACATGAAAATAGTTCTCACTCAGAGGCTCAAAACCTGTATTTTGTAATGATTTTAATAGCTACAGGAACATATTAAATCAAGTGATAACTTTAGGATACGTACTCTCATATAAATGGTACTATACTCTGGTAGCTTCAGGAAGGGAAAGTTTCCCTTGAGTGCTTTAACAGAAAACATTCTGGTTCCCCAGCAGAGCATCCATTATTCCTGAGCTATCACAGGACCTACTGGAAAGAACAATGGGGTCATTTGTACTGATTATTTTTAAAATGGTCCCACTTTCAAGTGGCTCTTTAGGAATAACAAGAGGAAGATTTACTGATATTAGAAATTAGTTGTTCAAATGAAGTTGGAATCAAAATGGAAATCTTTGTTTTCCACTCTGCATTGAAGATAGAAACAGCTTAAGCTATGAACAAGAAAATACACTGAAAATGCACAAACTGACTGATTAAAAGGGCTCCATTTTTGTCCTAGTTGCTACCACGCATTTGTGAATCACGTTTGTTTTGGGAAACTGTGAGCTGTCTGTTGTTGTGAACAAGGGTATGTCTGGGAGTAAGTAACTGAAAGCATCAACAGCACTCCAGCTTTTCTTGCTTTCTTCTCCATGCCCTGCCTCAGCAATTAGAGAAAGCCAACAACATACCAACACTACCAAATGCAATAACACTGATAATCAAAGCGCAATTTGTGTGTAAAAGTCTTCAAGTGAGTTTTGGGAATGTGAGATCTTGTAACTTTTCTGGACACACTGACATTCAACATCTGATGTACCTGATCACCTTAATTCGTTCACAACTTTATCTTCCACATAGTTCTGACCAAAAATACTTTTGCCCAGAACACAATATTCCAAGTTACGTTAGAAGTTTGTGCTGAATGAGCTTCACCTCTCTGCCTTCACCCAGTTTAACATTCACCCCACCGAGGTACCGTGGAATCCTGTAAGCTGCACTCCAACAGCTTCTGCCTTGTCACTGTTAAGAACAAGTAAATAGACACATTCAGAAACAAAAAGTCATCAATGCTTTTCCTTCACACAAGCTGTTTCATTGTTGGCACTTGCGGAAACTATGAGCAGAGCTTGGAAAAAAACCAAACAAGCAACAAAAACATCCCCAAAAAAATCCCCACAAGTCAGTCTGCCTGGTCTGCTGCAGAAATGCATTTAACACCTGCATGAGAAAGTCAAGTTCTGGATTAAGGGAGAGAATTTGCCTTGGTCTTAAAACCTTTTATCATGGAGGGAAGAAAGCAGGCATAAATGAGTATGCCTGCTTCCTTTCAGACTTATTCAATAGCTTCCATTTCCGTATACACAGTGGAAAAAAAATGTTGTTTTGACTATCAAATCTATAGAAGCACTGTCTCTATGGCCTCTCTTGCAAGGCAAATATTACCACCTAACGCAGGGGTGCACACTTTTCCTTTAAGCATTCATCTAAATCTTCCTGTTGCAGAAAAAAATCCAAAATACAGCTGAGCATTATTTACAAGATAGCTAGAGCAGCCCATGAAGAGAAACAGACATTGTAGCTACTAAACCCACGAAATACAAAACATTAATATTATTCTTTAGTCAGCCTCACCTGCATATATTGTATTTGTAATAAGAAGACTACACAAATTGTTATTGCAGTATCTTGTATTTACTCCTGACATCCAAACTTTGTGTACAATTTATAAGTCAGATGATTACTTTTCTTGATGAAAGTTCAATGCATTTCATTCTTTCTACTCTGTATGTCAACAGCAGCCTCCATACAGGATTCAAATAACTCATCTACCTAATACAATATAATTCAGCTTCTGCCTCAATAGCTGTATTGCACCATTTCTACCAGTCTAAATACAAAGACTGTTTGGGGCCAATAAACAGACCTGGATGTAAAGAAATATTTCATTTGCAATGTCTGAACTTCATTCTTCAGCGTAAAACTGTTTGCAGGAAGACCACAATTCCCTTAAGTTTATTACCTAAATCTTTTTAATCAGGCCATTTTACTCTGAAAAAAACCCCCACCCCTTACCTGTAAATATTTGTTAAAGGGACTCACTCAAATCTTGCACTTCATAAGAGCAATGACATAAGCACAAAGACTTGCTCCTGCACACCTCCTCCGTACTAAATCCAGATTTTGGACTAACCCAATACATGCTTAAAATGGAGTGTTTGCATGATTAATATATGATAAGCTTAAATTTTAAATACACCAAACATCGCTGTCATCTAATAGTACATCTGCACAATAGTTTGGACTATGACTGCAGCGTAGCTAAGTCCTGATCAGGAAGTACCTCGGGTACTGATTGCAGTATGCCTGTGGCAGGCCAGATTACAAAAGCCTGCTCCAAAACTGAGTTGTGGTTAGCCAGCACTGCATTCCACCTTTTTGTTAAAAAAAAGTTATCCAGCTGTAAGTACCTAGGCAATGCAGCTTAATGCTAACAGCCACATTCACATCAGAAAACAGCCAAGATTTGAGGGTTTTGAGGTAAAGAAAAATACATCAGTCAGCCATTTCTTGGTTCTGACCATTTTAAAAAAAGTTACATTCATTTTTTGTTTGCAGTGTGTTTTGGGGGGAAGGGGTTAAGTGTCATACAGCACAAGTTTCATACAAATAAAATAAACCACTTGCTGTTTCTCAGTCATTTGAGAAAGGTTTTCTGCATTCAGTATTAACACAATTTACCTCTGAATCTAAGGCAGAAATGAGTTAGTAAACCTTATTCCTCCCTCAAAAGCAGTAAAAGATACCGAGCTCTTCAGCCACATACCCATATCCCAGCAATGCCAGAAGATACATTATTTGTAACATTGCAATGTTATTCTCATCCCTATCTTGGGACTGCAGCAACAGCAGTATACTGTAGTCACAAAACATCTGGAACTCCTACAAACGTACCCAAATGTACAAATGCTACCCAAAACCCACATATTGCACCCTATGGTGATTATTAAGCTGTGAACAATTTTTAGCTACCTAGCTCACATTCTGTGCGCCACATAATACTTTTATTCATTAGTCCAAAATGGCTGCTTGACCACTGCAAACATTTGCGAACTTAAATGCTTCCTTAAAAGAGGGGGGGGAAATACCTTTCTAGGGCTTCCAAGTAAAATGTTCCTTTTGTTACAGGTCATCCTTTTGCTACGCATACTCTCATACTTAATTATTTAGTTTAGACCAGGAGCAGAGCTTTGAAGCAAAACCACGTACTGTGAGCTAGTGTACACATGAAAAACCAATTCCCTTTTGAGTAAGAGAACCTGAAAACTGTACTCCAAGAGTTGTACTTCAAATGCAGCCTGCTGCCAAACTGGGACTTCAAATAACCCTGAGGGCTGCATCAATGCAAGGGCATCTGACTTGTACCTACTGCATTTTTCTCCTTCAAGAAGCTTCAAACTGCACAGTTGAGTGGGGACATTCAGCCCAAGGTGCTAAGCTAAATCTAATATAAAGTAGCCCACCTGAATCAATAATGAGGATTTGAGATGCTTCAGTGCCAATAACTTTGATCTGCTCATCCATCCTTACTGACCAAAGCATTTGCTAATTTAGAGACAACCTCAGGGTGTCAAGGGATTGAGAGAGCTTTCCGCTCCTGGAATCTGCCTGGAGCTACAGAGCTCTGATCATGTAGTCTCATTTACTAACTACTAACTGATGGTTAAACACTTCAGAGGGTTCTAGGGTGTTGAAATACCTCCCTTTTATGCACTTGAAAGAGTCCCACCAGAAATGTTCTTCCCTGTTTTGTGTATCACTTAGTAAAACAGAGCCATTTAGTGGTTTTACAAAGTATGGCAAGTTTTACTAAATTCTTTAAAAAAAAAAAAACCTGAAGCTTCTTATTTACACAAAAGAAACCTAAATAATTTCTTCAGATGCAAAATGGCCCAAGTAGACACTGGAGCAAATCAAAGCCAGGTTATAGCCTGTCTAATCTGCGAAATAGATTAACATGCTGGCTCACCCTCAGTAATTCAGAATCCAGGCATAATCACTGAATTGACCAAAGCAACATAATAAGACTTGCTTCAAGCATTCAACTTGCTTATTTCTTTGCTAATTCACATCTTACATCATATTTTTTTTAATTTAAAAACAATTTCTTCACTGAGTGGGTGGGCTCAAGAGCCAGTCAAAATGCCTACTACTATTTTAATACACTTTGTCAGACCATATTGAAACAGCCATTTGCAATAGGTCTGGCTTTTACACACACATATACAAAATCACTACTTAACTTTTACATAAAGGCTGAATTTGATCCCAAATAATTTATTGAGTTGTTTTAAATCTGGCACTTTGATATACCCTCTTATAAACCATGAGGGTTTATTTTCTGCTCAGAAGCTACCTTCTAATAGGCATAATGTTGACTGCTTAGTTAAACCTCTAACAGGAGGCATATAAACAGAGTTTCATAGATTAGTGACAAAATATGACAAGCAGTTTATTTACCTTCAAACACTTTGCATAAAAACAAGTACAGCATTTCTCATGCTAGAAGAGGTCCATTGTTTTTACAGCAAATTAAAGGGACAGGCATCTTGGGCAACTCTAGACTACATCCTTATCTAAAGTTGAAAAGATTCTTTAATGGCTTTAAATCAAATTTCCTAGATAACCCTTGGGGAAACACCACTTCACTTTCTTAACAGCACTTTTGTGCCCAGTGATGCAGGCAGGCACACCAAAGCCATCTGCTACCCCAACATCACACAAATCCTTTTACTCAAGAAGCCCTATACTACAGTTTAACTATATTCCATGTTTGGTTTTGGGGTTTTTTTCTTTTTTCTTCATAGTTAGGGGTTAGGAACTCTTTGGCCTAGCCAAATGCAATCTTTTCACAGAAGTATCAACACTCAGGGGTTATGTCACATGCTATCAGGGATCTTCTCAGGTATATGCCTCCCAAGAGGGGCTCTTCTGCTTATGAAACCATTGAAGAATGTTTCTAAGCTAAAGAACTGAAAGGTTTCTAGAATCATTTATTATAAAGCCTCATAACCAGCAAGTATGAAGCAGACGAAGGCATCCAAAACCAGAACAATACTTGGTTAACTGCCAGTGGCATGGCTATGTCATTTAGAATAAATAAGTCAAGAACAAAAGCCAGAATAGCAGCAGCAATAACCAAAAAGATGTTTAAGTGACAGTATAAACTTGTAAAGCATACAGCCTTTCTCTCCAGGTCCCCAAAGCTGCTGCTGTGACCTTGTTTGGCCCTGTTTGACCATCAAGTCATCAATCAAGACAGAATAATGTTTTTCTCAAAAAGCAATGCCAGTCAGAACATCACAAATAAAAAGCCCCAAAAAGAAAAGGAGGAGGGAGAAGAAGGGAGAAAAAAAAGAAAAAAAAAAACCAAGAGAGAAAACCGCCCCACTGTTCTCCACAAACCAAACTTTCTCAGGACAGGGAACTGGCCTTCAGAAGGAGCCCGTCAGCCTGTTCCCCCCTCAGGCCAGCGGGGAGCGGGAGCATACTGTAGGCAAGACCTGGGTCTGACCTTCGCAGCTGTGGGTGCACAAGCGTGCTCTCACCCAGCTCTGTGTAACACTGCCCCTCGCCGCTCTGAAGTTCCTTGAGGCAAATATTGCAGCCTTTTATAAATAGTTCTTCCTTGTGTAAGGCTCGCATTACACTGGCAGCTTTTTACAGCTCCCTCTACTTTTATTTAATGTAGGCCACCAAAAGTGCCTCCCATCCCCCCTCCCCCCATGAACAAATAAAACTGAAAACAGTTAAAAATTAATGTGTTCCCTTTCCTACAATGCATCACACTACTGGCTGGGAGATCTTAGCTAGACATGCTGTGTACCTGCCTTGGAGAGAGAGAAAGCTGGTTGACCAACACTAGCACAGAGTGCATGAGAACTGCATGTGCAGTCAAAGGAGGAATTCATCAGGTAACAAAACCAAGCACAGAAGTACAGCAATGCAAACTACAAACACCTCAAACGTTCTTTCTGTTCAGTCATGTACATGCAAGGTGTTCACTGAGGTAGATCAAGACAAGATGGACACAAGGGGCATGGTCCAATACTTGCTGAAGAGAAGGAAAGCATCTAATGACTTAAAACAAAAACCAAATCACCAAATCATTTGGGATTAGGCTGCTGTTGTATTTAGCATGTATGAACTCCTGACTCATACACAGCTGATACACAAGCTAAACTACAGGAACGTACACTTTGGTACATTAACACATACGCTACCTACCAGCACATCTCCTCGTACCGCTATTAAAAAAAAAGCGGGTATCAAAGATTTCTCAAACAGTTCAGGTATGGGGGAAACTATACACCAGCAGCAAACCAGATCCTCAAACAGTATGAATGGGAGCAGTGATACCAGAAACCTGAAAAGCGTTATTTGTTTATACACCACAAGAGCATGAAACTCCTGACTTCTTCACTTTGCCATAAGTCTCAAAGACTTTCAAAAGATAGGCAAGTATTTGGTAGTGCTTTTCCACTAGCTGGGATGAGCTGTGGGATGACCACAATTTCTCTAAAATGCTGCAGGGGAGATAACACCACTGTGTCTGCTCGAGTCCTCAGCTCCTTTCCCATCCACAGGAGAACCAGCAAGAGCACTTGACCAGAAGCAGAACAGAGAAGAAAGGCATAAATGCACCAGACACACATGAATTAGCTACTAGTAAAAGGGAAAACACAACAAAGAAAACCCCAACAACCCTACCGAACAGTGCCTGGACCTAGGACAGCATGCAGTAGGTAAAGGTATTCAAATGAAAATGTTACCATTCCAAGCCAAAACCCTGATTAGCGAGCCAAGCCCTATCTTCTTCTTCAGGACAACACTAAAGGGCAAGGGAAAGTAGTGAGAACAGCTGAAAGACCATGCTAGAATGGTGGTTCCCCACTGCCTACTACTACTGTTTAAACAAAGATACAATTAACCTAATTGCCAACAACTTAGGGCCAAGAGTTTTAGTCAACTAACCCTAAACAAAGAATAGACTGACTCAAACCAGATATTCATCACTATTTAAAACTGGGGGGGTGGGGGGTGTAATCTTGTTTTGCATTATTTTTTTAAAATTTCTCACACTTCACAATGACTTTTAAGAGTCTACATGGAGATGGTACAATTTAAATTTTAAAAATAAGCTTGTTCACAGGATTGGAGAAATGTCATCATTTCACATTTTAATAGCTGTCCTGAAAACATTTATACAAAATATCACATAACAGAACTAAGAAGAGTACTGCTTTTCTTTACTATTTCTTATTAACAGAGACAGTGAGAGCAGGGGTAAACCAAACCAGATCACAGAAAAAAAAGAAACAAAATGCCTTACAAACTGCCCCAAAACAAACAACAAAAACCAACACAAAACCCAGAAAAACCCCCACACCACACCTGCTGTGTCCTGATCCACTTACTTTCAGACTGAGTTTATTGCTTTAGACCAAGTTGAATAATCATTTAAAAAGATGTTTAAGAAAAAAAAAAAATAATCACCAAACAGACCAAACCCAACCTGTTCAGTAAGAACATCCCCTCCCTTCCTCCCTTTTTCCTTTTTCTCTCCCTAGAAAGTAAGAACTTAGTAACTTAGTTTCCTATTGCTGCTACAAGTAATTTTAAAGACAGCTATTAGGAAGCTTACCTTCAAGGACAGTCAGACCACCGAGTAAGATGCTAAGAGGACAGGCTTTGGCTCACTAGCACCACTGGCACTCGCTCCCCGGCAGCAAGCCTTCCCACGTGCTTCAGCAACCAGCACAATCCAGCGAGAACCTCCCTCACTCTTCAAGGTTGTCTTACAACCCTGAACATGCACAGAGTTCCTCAAAACCCACCCCACAACATCTTAACTGGCGGTTAACACCCCTGGGCCTCATATCAATTTTCTTTTGTCATCTTTAAGTAGTTATGTATGGAACACTTTCAACCGTATACTGCTATGTTTGAGAGGACATGAGTGAACTGAACGCAGCTCTGTCACAAGCTCCATAATTATAGCCCTTCTCCAAAGCTTTGGGCTGTAGGGAATGTAGATTACAGCCTCTGCACCAAAAAGAAAGCTAGACCTCCAACACTTGTGGGCACCCAGGCCTTACAAGTCACTTAAGGTACCAGCATTGATGATCAACATTACAAGACTACATATTCCTAAACAACCAGCAGTCCTAGGCCTCAAACCAAGCACCTCTGTCACAGGGACTTCCCAGCAACCGAGACATGAGCTGCTGACTAACCAGGGTGCATCTCAACAGACCACTCCAACGCAGCACTGCTCCCCTTCTACTTCCATAGATGCTAATGGCTACAACAAAAGAAATTTCACAGTCCTTCTTAAAATGCTACAGTGTAGTTCAAAAACTGGCACAATTATTCTGTTGAGTCATTTTTCTGCTTATGAAGTCTGTATGTAAACATCAAGAGTAACATAGGAAAAAAAGAATTTGCTATTTAAAGGTTGCTCTGTATATACCCAGTATTACCATATACATGTGTCTGTGTTCTTGGGAACTAGAAATGTTTATCTTAACAACAGGCTGTGGAATTTTAGGAAACCAAGCCAATTATTCATGGCTTAGTGCCATTAAAGTCAAAGTCACACTAGCAAAGATTTTGGAACAGAGTTTTTTAGAAAATTCCAGGGGCATTAACATGAACATGGCAAAAGCAACACTTTGATGCAGTCTTTAAAAAAAAAAAGTCTCCTTACAAGGTAAGAACTACACAAAAGCACAACACAAGTCAAGGGGTAAAAATGCAAATTAAATGTAATACATGCTCTGGTTCTGCTTCATTTGCAGACTAAACTATCTTACTTATTTATGCAATGAAGCTGAAATTCAGCATTGTGGCTTTCCCCAAAGGACCACAGAAATTAAAATCTCAAGTCACTCGATACACAGGGATTAAATGGTTCCAAACAATCTGGAAATAACTGCAATAACCCTTAACCATGGCGTTTCTTGAAGTTGTCCTCAAATTCCTGTATGCATATACATATTCTCCAAAATGCACAACAGACTGAAGTTTCATGCCCGGTACTCTTACCGCAGTCATGGCATAGGCAGTACGAAAGCACTCGACCAAACTGCCCCCTGCCAGATCCTGCTCTATTGTAAATCTCTGTTGATGGAGACCTAAAACTATTATAAGTGGACTAGGCAAGCCAACCTGCTTACCAACCAGTCAATTCGGTTTCCCACTTATCAGCATGCCTTATGGCTTATTCATATCTTAGCACCCAGTCAGAAAGCACTCTGAGTATACCAGCAGCCTCAGGCAAGCAACCGAGCCAGCCTTCCGTGAGGGGAAACAGTTCTTTGATGAACCTTATTCCTTTATGTCAAGGGTGGGGTTTTTTTTCTGTGTGTACTCTACAACTTAATTGAAAGACTGAAATTTCTCTGAAATTGAAAGTTTTCACTATAGTATCAAAACAAACCTTTGTTCAGGCAATAAAAGAAACCAGACAAATGTACTAAAATATTACAGACACATGGTAAAGGTGAAAGTGCACAGAACAACATGTACGTTTACAAGGCTGGAAAATACAGCATTTGAAGCACTACTTCATTCAACTGAAAAATATAAAGTTATCACTAATGTTCCCCACCTCAGTTCAAAAGAAAGCCTCTCTCAATAAAAACATCTTAGGATGCTTAGAAATTTCTTGCTTCAAAATGTTTTTTTCATTATATAAATCTGGCAAAGCAAAAGGTCCCATCAGCCTCAGCACCACAATTAGGAATCATTTTCCTCTACACAATACACATACTCTATCACAAGCAAGGTTATCATTCCAAATACTAAAATTCCTCAAAACAACAAAAATATTTACTCAGATTTAAGATCGGAACATCTTCTGGACTTTTAGTACTCACAGTTACATTTGAAGAAGACTATATTTAACACCACAGGAAAGTATCACTAAAACCAAAGTAATTGCCTGACTATTTTAAGACTTTTGCCCTTTTTGCTTGTGCACTAAGAAGCAAGCTTCTGTCAAGGCAGCTATGGAAGATTCAGATTTCTAGATCAACAAGAAAAATGGAAAGCAAGGCCTACAAGTACAACCCTGAATATAAACACAGGATTTCCTGAAAGGAACAGATCTCTTTACCTACTCTCTAAGGTCCCCGTATAGATTGCTCATTTGACATACAAACTCTTATTTGAGCTAAAAAAGGTAAAATGGCCACCAAGATTTGACGCTGAAGCCAGTAATACTAAAAAATGCCTTGAAACTGTGCACCCTCAATTTCATTATTTAGCCTTCATTACAATTTTAGGTTCTCCTGTACAGTATGTTCTAGCACCACACCTCAAAGCTTTATCCCATCTCTTTTACTGTCAAGACAGATTATTAAACTTTCCTTGCTATTAAATAAGGTCTGGGGAGCGCTTCCTTACAGCTTGGTGTGTCTGACAGGGAAAAATTAACTTGCTTGGAAAGGGCTGCACATCACATCATTAACAGAGAATTTTTAGAAAAATACTTCTGTATTTTACACAGGCACTGGCTTCCCTGAAACAAAGTCACCTTTTAACTCCTCCTACAGTTCATGTAAAATAGCTTCTGATTTACATTTAGTCATGCTTTAAGCACAAGCAAGGTGACATATTACAGTTTTTCTGCCTGAGGGTTTGGCTTCCAATAGAATTTTCAGCAACAATGCTGAAACAACATTAAAAAGCATACTCAATAACAGCAGCAGAGATCTCCAGGCCATCACTTGTCCAATAAAGCCAAAACTTGTTTGTGTTTAACCATTTCTTGGTCACCCTTTTGGTCAGAAGAACAATAGGAGTCCAAACAGTTCACTCAGCAGTTGAAGCAAAAGACAACCGTATCCCAAAGAGAAAACTGGAGTTATCTCCCCTACCAGGACGCTGGGAATTAAACATTGTAGTTATTCCTACCGCAGAGTAGAGACACAGGTACACTAGACCACCCCTACTTTCCTTGCTGTTCTGAATCCAGACTCTGTTTTCAAAAGCATACTGTTTATTCGCCTGTACCAACCAACCATGGGGTTCAAAGACACAACCCTCAATTTCTACTAAGAACCATTTTCTGTTCTCCTCAGTAAAATATTCTGCCACCACTTTGAAACTATCAGTTTGTGATATTCCATTTTTCTTCTGTGTGCTCTTAGGTCTCAGTAAGGTTCCACAGTCCATAGCAGTGAAGCTCTGTTTTTATGCACCTGTCCCTCACCATGGAAACAGAAATGGAAGGAAAAAAAATAGCATGCACATACCTAATTTATATTATTGAATAAAAAAATCAAAGTACCCTACTGATAGCCATTATTAAGCTGGAATCTCCACAGCCAAAACAGGAAGCACAGCAAGCCTCCCGTGACTCAGGCCTAGCAATAATTCCCTTGCAAACTTCCATCGTCATCAACACCAGCAACTGACGTGTCAAGGCCAAAATAAGCCACTGACCCATAGTTTAAAAAGGCAGCCAGCTCCTAAGCAGCACCAAGTCTAGCATAACCCCCCCAGAGTGAATGTCTTAGTAATGACAAGCAGCACCAGAATCTTCCTGGAGTTCTCCTTGTTTTAAGAGATCCACACGCTTCCATCCTAGGTCTGCAGTTCCACTGCTCGTGCCCTTGCTCCAAAGTTACAGTTCAGTCCAGACTCCACAGCCACCAAAATTCTCACCAGCTGCCTGCACAGCCCCTGCTCACAGCCCAAGCAATCTCTGCAATTTCAGTAAGACATGGTGCCACCTTCCCAGGGGTATGAGCCAGTGCTGAAACGCTCTCCGCCTCAGTCTCACTCTACCTACACTGACTGCAGTAGAAACACGAAGGTTTATTAATAAGCAGGAGGAAAAGGTCAGCGATTTCACTTGGATCCACAACTTTC